>NW_028145502.1:955000-1030000 GCF_977016875.1 Pavona decussata | reverse complement strand
GAGAAACAGAACCGAGATAACTTAATTCATTTCTTCCTCGCGCCAACATAATTCCGAAAGAGAAAGGGCAGTTAAATACAGACAAAACAAGAGAAGAGTGTTTTTTAGACCAGCTTTTCCAGTGCACGGAAGCAAACATTGATAAGGGGGCGGAGTTCTTCTAGTTCCAAGATTGCTTTTTTCCATATAAAACAATGATACTGGCGTAGTCATATGATAATACTGAAATCCAGTTCCATGTTTCCTTTCAAGAAATAATCTTCTTTGTCTGCTTCAAAGACGATTTCTGTCTTTAAATTGAAAAAAGTACATTTCTTAAGTTTTGACTAGGGGTTTAACGAATGCTCTATCGGTTATATAGTCAGCTAAGTGTTATGACAGTTTGTAATTTTATCCGCTTCGTTAATATATTGTCTTCTGGGCGTTGGTTTTACAATTTTTATTCGCACTAATTTTTCTCTCTATGTCCCTTTATATTTTTGGCTTCGAATTCAAATCTCACTGAGTTTTCTCGATCGCGTTCGATTGGGAGAAAACATGTTAGTTTTGTTACGGTTGGAATACCTCTTGTGGCGAACAGAAGCGCCCGATAAAAACTACTACATCACCAAAACTAAAGTAATAGAGTGGGAGGCGAATTGAATTTGTCATCTCTGTTGGCGTTCATTGGCAGTTCGTTTAGCTGCTGTAAACTATAAAAGGAAAGTAATTCAAAACACCAAAATTGTAATTAATAAAAAAAATAATAGTTTGTCGGACGATGTAGTCACTTAATTTTAAGATGTACGCTCTTTTTTATAAGAACGTCTAATTTTGTGGGTGAGGTTGAACGTCCTTATTTTTTTTTTTTTAGCAATTTTAGACCAAAAAGTTCTTAGATGTTCTTAAGTTACCTGTAATAGTATTTCAATAAAAATCTAAGCGGAGGTGACCAAGACAACTATTTAAAGAGGCTTTATGATTTGTGTTAATTGGACTGTATAGACTGAAGTTTTACATATATTATTTTATCCATTTAAACTGTTCATTTTAAAAACATTTGGCTCAAAATAGAAATGTTCTTGAATGACTCTTAGCTTGGGTAATGTTTTAAGTATGTTCTTAAATTTTAGTTAACCCCAGCCTCAACGTTCTTATAAAAAAGGTTCTTACAAAAAAAAAAGGGTGTAGATCGCGATCTCAGTCTCAACGATGTAGTTAATTAATTTTAAGTCTACATCTTAAGTGACTACACCCTGAGACAAACGATTATTTTATTTATTATTATTATTATTATATATATTCTAACACCATGACCAAATGATCCCTTTCATGATAACAAAACATTGTTTTTCATTTTGTTTTATCGACTCGAGCTAGTGAAACACGTACATATGTATTCTTTATGGAAACAGCAGGGTAAGGTAAACTGGAAATATTTCCGGGCGGTTTGAGGTCTCTTTAAAATACCCTTTTTAATTGCCTTTCTATAAATTGCTTTGACATATTTTTGTATTTTCGTGCTTCCTTTTGGCTCGTGTAAATTAAACCCACAAAAATTAATTTACAGAAAAGAAATGAAAAGGTATTTAAAAAATATTTCGCTTGCAATTGCCATGAGTCAGATGAGTATTGCGAAAATTTACCCGCGAAAATATTTAATTTACCGATCAAATCTGCACTGGAATTTTCGAATGCTCACAGCTTGACAAAAATCGGGCTTTTGTAAGAAACTATAAGCTCACAGCAGACCAAAAACAAAGGAAACTAAAACGTCAAAACAATCTGACAGAGAAGGAAAACAATAACCTATGTACAACACAAAGATAAACCTGTCGGGTTCTTACACAAAGGGAAACCCAAAACTCGAGGGTATTTCAGTTGGGTGTCAAGAACATGATCATGACCTTTCAATTGAAATTTAGATGCCTTTTTAATAATAAAAGGATTTGAAGTACTAAACGTTCACAAGAGGCAAGAGACTAACTGCTTTTTTTTCTTGTTATGTAAAAATAACTATTCAGAGAGGAACTCGAAGCTATCACGGAATTCTCTCCACAGTCAGCAATTCAACAAGATAATTTGGAAAGAGACCTGATTTATTTGTACAACTTTTGTTGTTTGGCAATATAAATAAGCGTCAAGAATTCTGCTTATCAGTTTCAATTATTTTCTTTTGGCATTCTACACAAAAGATTCCTTTCGCGTGCAATGCAAGATCTCGCCTATTGATCCTCCTTGTATTTTGATTGGATCGTTAAAAAGCTCGGTGGTAGGATATTTATACTTTGCACTTGTGTGATAAATTCAAATCGAGTTTTCTTACGCAAAGGATCAGAGCGGATCACTGGTGACTGATCGTAGCCATAAACAAACCAAACGTCGATTAATTAATCGCTGTAGGCGCACTGGACATTATAGGTTGTTCACGCTTCGAAGCAAAGTGAATCGTACACTGTGCTTTCAAGAAAATTTAACATGCCAAGTTGTGGAAACTTCGCTCTCAATTGGATTCTGGCTCTTATATTCATCTCAGTGCAAGGTGGGTAGCGATTTAATTGCGTTTCATGAGCACTGTTGATAAAGGTACATTAATCAGTCTCCATCCAGTATCATCGTCTCCTTAGTTTTCAGTTTTTCTACCGGATTATTTGCGCACATTTCTGATCTAAAGTGCTGTTTCAATCGGTACTCGTTTCGCTTTCAACTCTTGTCGGTGTCTTACACAGTGTTGTTAAGGAAGTAAAGTTTGTATCAACTGAAGCCCTCTTTCTAAATTCGGTGATAACTAATAACTCACGGTTGCAACTGCGGCAACTCACGCCGGCTGAAGGCGAATTCGTCAACTGAGGGCAAATTTAAAACTTAAACCACATTCGGTGAGGAAACGAGTCGAACCGAGAGTCCAAGAAGTAATTTTAATCTCAATTGATAATCTTGGCATTTTTGACACTACCGGAAAAATTTCGCCACGCACGTGCTGTTTGTATGATAATTATGAACTCTATTAAAATTATAGCGAATTGATTTGCCTTACACTATCAGAGAGTTGTCAGTTGGAGGGGTCCATCCGGTAGGCTATCTACAAATGAGAATTGAAGTAATTTTTATTTGAGGACTATGTGCATGAAGCTTCCTTCTGAAAACTGTGTAATTACATATAGAACTTATTAAACCTTTTTTTCAGCTAATGGAAGCCACTCTAAAATACTTCAATAACGCATCATTTTCTCTCGAAAAACAAGCCGCATTTTTTATTTTTTGTGCAAGCTGTTTATCTTTTTTTCCAATCACGACAGTCAAAAGTATTAATTAAAAAAACTATAATAATAACAAACTTAAATCTTTTGTCAGAATGCATTTTTTATAATCATGAAAACCAACAAATATCACTGAAAAATTCTCGTCTTTGAATGTCACACCCAAGAATTTTCAGGAATCATCTTTTTTTTTAATAAAACCACCTCGTACAGCATAATGAACATTACGGAGTAATTAAAGTACTGCTAATCGGCTGTAATTTCTGAATAGAGTTGTCATACTTCACTGAGGATTAATTTCATCTACAGTCTCTAAACTTGAACTGCCTTCAGTGTACAGCACAAAAACACCACTGGATAGTTCTGCGCAATAGCTTTGATTTGAATGGCGCAAATTTAGGATTTTGGTCCACAGACGAAACGGCTGGAAACACTTTGCCGTAGAGGCTATTAAAGACAATAAAGTGCGTCACTCCATGGAACCTTCATCTTAATAGCTTGTATTGTAATGGTCATACTTTACTAACTTTAGGATTTCAGAATATAATTACAAGCACGCACTCCCGTCTTACGTCAGAACATATTGCCTTTGAAAGGCATCCGTTTGTAGAACTTTTAGCGATGAATTATAACTCGGCCTTACAAGAACTCTTTATATCATCGACTGAGCTTTGACGATGCATGATCTACCATGGAGCTGTTTTTAAAAGCTAAACTGTAATTTATGCACCTATCATTATCGGTCATGGTAATTGAACTGAGTGGAGTGCATTTTGGTCTGATGCGCGTTAGTTAGATTTTGAGATCACGCGTATGATTTCAGACCAAAATTGCACTCCACTTAGTTCAATTAGCACTTCATTACAACCATTTTGAAATTACACAGTTGGCTTGTGCAGGGAAATTTGATTGGTTATTGTTATTTTAATTTTCATTTTAATGGGCTAAAAAAGGGAAAAATGCGATTTATAGCAAAAACCGTGCGATTCGTGAATAAATCGACTGTTGAGAACCCATTAGATTGCAAGGAATACCAGTGATTTCAAAATGGGTGTAATAAAAATCATAACCACCTCATTTCTAAAGTTAATCACCTTTTGCCCCCATCACAGCGTGCATCAGTGTGATTAACGATGCATTTCACTGCGTGAATCGATTGGATCATTGACTCAGTCCCTTCATGAGCTCATCATTCTCGCAGTCAACTGGTGAGAAATATTTGAGGGGACGAAAACTTCTTGTTTAAAACATAACTTTACGTTCGTTTTGCACCATTAAACTGCAGTCAACGCCCCTTTGCGACTACCTCTTGAAATGAACACTTCCAAAATATACCAAACTTTTCCCCATCTCTTACAAGCGCCCGCGACTTTTTCCTCTCTAAGCGAACGGGAACGTTACGGGCTATTCTGTACTTCAACGGAAAACTTCTGCGAAAAATCTTGGGGAGGATTAACTCAAAGGAGAGCTCGCTTGCGAGAAAGGGCCGTCACTCCCTCGAGGTACCAAGAACTAGCCGCAACTGGATGGCAGAATTAACAGCGACAACTTCACTGACTTTTGGTCCCAACAGTAGTTTATTCTTGAAAGTCGAACTGGCATATGTTCGTCCAACAGTAAGGTTGTACTGAATCATGTAATCACTTAGCGCTACATACAGGGTTGTATATATGTGATTTGTACATGTATCCATTGTTGACGGAATGCAATAAGTGTGGATATGAAAAGCAATTACACAGGAGTGGACGCTGCAGTACTTTGAATAACGCGTAAAAGATTAAAAAGCCAAGTTTTAGCACCAAAACCTCCGGCACTATTGACTACACTTGTTAATTAAGGAAAACTTGCACTATTCAACTGTCCTAAATTAAAAGTTCTTGAGGTGCGTAAACGTTTTCCGAAGTCTCAGTGAACGACTCGTGCCGTGTAATTACCGTCATTACAGTTCACAAAGAAACTCACTTAGTATTTATAACTTAAAAGTTGAGCTATTCATACACAGAGCGGAGCAGGATTTGTAGTCTGTAAAGGCTGGCTTAAAGATAAATGACAAACTAACTAATTGTTGATTAATCCTATTGAATACTCCATAAAACGTAATTACAGAACGGTACTCATTTCAAGAGTATTCATTATAAATACAATATTTCAACAGGGAGCCAACGTCACAAAATGTGGTTTTCAGTGAGGCCCTGCATTTGAAACGAAACCTATCTACTTCAATTTTAAAGGGCATACAATTAGTTAATTACTATATTATGCCCTTCTCCACTCCTTTCTTACGCACTATACGATCATGCATATGTGGAGTAAATAAAAAAATACAAAATAGAAAATACTTCAAGCAACACTTCTAGAACCTCTAAGTTGATTAACCTTATTCAGGTATACGAAGATAATTTAAAATATTTCCTTGCATAGCTACTGTCGGCTTTTCTAATTATTTTCCCTTTAGTAAACAAGCATGATAAGGTTTTCAAGATCTTTTGCACAACTTGGCAAATTACTGAAAAGCTAAAACGGAAACTAAGGTTACCAGTTGCTCTTACTAATTGAACGATATACGATATAGAGCCAATAATAACATAACCTTAGAGGGGAAGTGTCATGATGTTTTTTACCTCTTTTCTTAAAAATGGTTCATGAAATAAGGCCTTAACTTAGATGCAAAATAATTCTAGAACAACAAGAGGAATTGAAAGAAATTAACTCAATTCTTGAATTAAAGGAACGACTCGTGATCTCTTCTAGCGCATTTTGGAAACAAAAATGCGAGAACTTGAAAAAAGTTAGGCTAATATTTTTCAATTTTCAATCCATCCCGACCTACTCTGTCTCTGACTAGAGACGCTAATCGACAGTTTTGTTACAATGGGGTGATAATTCATAACAAAACTAGACATTTTTTTTCTTGTTTCTGTTCACAGACAAACGTTTTTGGGTTTTCAAATGACATCAAATTCTCGTGATACTTCCCCTTTAAGCCACAAAATATACTTCGATAAAAATGAAATATTCCCTATAAATTCGAATACGAGTACGATAAATATCGACCAAAATTTCCCTAACACGACAACTCAGTCTAAAGGGGCGGGTAAGGTCAATTGACGCGTCCTTCGGTCCCAAGCGCCACATGACCCAACAAACTGCCCTGTGATGGATTAGCTTCTCATCCAGGGACAGGAGGAGGAGCAGTAATACTCCTAGTCACTTCATAATGGGAATCAACTGATGGACCATGGACCACAGTCCCAAGGGGAAGTGGGTGGGGGGCAGTAATAGTCCTAGTTGCTTCATATTGCTGGGGATCCTGTGATGGACTGGTATTCCATATAGGGGGAGTCGTAACTAAATCAAACTGATTGCAGGGCTGACACAACGGCAAAGGGCTTATTTATTTGGGCCAATATTTCAACTAGTACAACTAGTCTTGGACCAGAGTTACCTTCTACTACAAGAGATCCGGCAACGAAACGTAGTCAGGACAGTTTATTTTGCGTCGTGTGGTCCCCTGCATCTAAAAGTTTCGGAGTCGTAACACTCCTATTAAACTTCATGCTGGGTATACTGCGCTGGACTAGCATTCCATACTGGGGAAATAGTAATACCTTCTTGCCCTGCAGGCTGGGGAGCCTGTGCAGGACTATTGTAGGTGCTAAACTTCGGTTTCGATTTTCGATTATATATGTAAGCATTTCATGTACGGTTTTTGTAAATCTGATTAATATTAGGATAAATGCCCTTTAAACGACACATTCACTATCAACATCCGACAAAATTGAGTGGAGTTACAAAAGCTCAATTAATATTGGCTAAAATACCATACATTTATTACAATTTTGGCCATTGCCCCCAACCAAGATGTCGCCTTCCAAGGGTGCCATATTGACAGCAACAACTTCACGAAAATTAAAACAGAGATACCAAGATAAGAAATAACTGAAAGAAAAAAATTATTCACAGAATATTTACTGCATCCGTGTGTAGCCAGCGTCTGATATTTCCTTTGCTTGTACTTCCGCTTGAAGCAAGGTTTGCAATGCGTGACAAAAAAAAACCATTTGCATGTCTTGAGATGTCAACACTGCATGACCTCAACTTCCGAGCTAGATGCAGGAATAACAATAAAATAAATCCAGATTAAAGAATATTTTCATTGTTTAATCAAGAACAAGCAACATTTGCGAAAGTGAATTTCGGCTGAGTTGTTTTGATCAAATTTTCTGTATTTGAATATCATTACTCCTACAAGACGATTCATAATATCGCGAACATCATTGACATGCCGTGCAAGGTTGTTTATATTAACACTACTAAAGCGTGCCAAATCGCCACGCGAATTTCCTTCTTTGCCCTTTAGTGATCCACGACGAAACGGCATCCTTTGCAAACAATACATAAGCACTCCTCTGGAACAGTAGATTCTTGAAATATCCTTGATGACGTTAGTCGCTTGGAATTAATCGACCATTTCGAAATTACTTCAACATTTTGATATTTTAAAACTATTGCTGGAGCATAAAATATCGCTACTGCTGGGCAGATAATCTCAAAATTAAAAGAATTCCTAAACGTTTAGACTAAAGCCATGTCTTGAAACGAAAATATAGCTCAATAAAATTCATAATTTCCACATTAACACGTTTATCAGCGTTTATAAACCATGCAATAATTAAACATTCACTTAACCTTATTTTGTTCGTACATTTCGATTATTTTTAAGATATAGCTCTCATTTTTCAGGAAATCTGTTTCTTTTAAGCAGCTAAGTTGATATTTTCTATGCCGACGACTAAGCATCAAAATTTGTCAAACGTTTAAACTTGCGTCATTAATTCCATTTTCACTCCGTCGTATCATTTCCAAGCTGTGGCGCTTGCTGATATAGACGATGTAGTTCTTGTTTTATGTCCTCAGTGTCTTTTTCGATTTTGCTAAAATCATTTCTTAGTCCTTGTACTCCTGTGAAGATATCCTGTAACCCTGCCTCGAGTAGCTCTATTGTGTATAGCATCTCGCTCTCATTGAAATTCTCTTTTCCCTGTTCGGCAGCTCTTTGTACCAATCTTTGTATTATAAGGTTGTCGACCTCTGGACTAATTTCGGCCATTTGAGGGAAGAATTAGTTAGAATTGATTCCAGACGCAATGCTCTCGTCTTTACAAAGGTCCTCTTGGTACTCGATCAAGTCTCTTGCTTCAATAAAATCAAAACAATTTGTTTTCCTCGGTATAATCGGTTAATTATGTCCCGTTGTTGACAACATGAGTTGATATCCGACCTCGACCCCTTGGTGCCGTTTGAACCGGAAACCGCTGTTCACAGCCTGCCTATTGATTAATGTTTAATTGTTGCTGTTTCAAATAACTTACCTCCGCGGATATGGCGGATGTCCCTTCAGAAAATGAAAACAATTCGTCAGTGTGCCGGTTTTAAATAAACCGAGTTAATAACGCCGGGAAGCTAGAATAAAAATTTCGTGGTTTTTTTTTTTGCATAAGTAAAATAAATACATGCCAAGCATGATTTTAATATTCACAAACCGCTGATCAACTTTCGCTTCTAGCGAGTAGGCCTTTAAAAAATTAATAAATAAATAAATAAATAAGATTAAACACTTATCATGCTGACATTAACATTACACCAAACACCTGCGCTAAATTTATGACCGACCACAATCGCTTTTTTTTATTTTATATTTATTAATTTGTTTTTTTTTTGGGGGGGGGGGGGGCAGGAAAGGAGTGGGTCTGTGGAGGAACATTTTAGGAATTATTTTTCATTAAACTTTCCTCACGGATCCATTATTTGTTTTTCGTCTTTTTTTTCCCTCTATCTCTCTTTTTGTTTTGGTTGGTTAGCCGGACCTTTGGTCTTCTCTAGGAAATTGGAAACTTTGGATTTAACGTTTGCGGCTAAGTGGAAAGTTTTATCGCACTGAGTCAATTACTGAACAAGCCATACTTTCCTCCGGTTTGCGCGTAAAAATACCTTGACTTTCTGATCATAACTCCAGGCCCCAGTTGTTCAAAGGCCGGATAACTTTATTCGGTGGATAAGGCGCTTTTCAGGGTCTAAAAGATACTTCACGTTAAATGTTGTCAAAGGTTTTCGCACATTCCCAAACTAAGCTGTGATTAGAGTGTTCATATTCGCTTGTACAAGAGGAAATCTTTGCACTGATTGAAACTGTCGGAGAGTGACTTATCCACTGGACAAAGTTATCCGGCCTTTGAACAACTGGGGCCAGCAAGTTAGATTCTATTTTATTCATAATGTAGGCATGTATAGCAAGTTCTTTCCCCGCTGAAGGTGCAGGCTGACTGTCAAAAACTAACGTCAAAAGTTGTACAGATCTTGAATGCTCCCAAGGTCACCTCTAAACCCTGGAATAAAGGCAACCTCATTCCCGGGGTCTCTCCTCTTCCCGTAACCTGAAGCGAGACGGGATGGGATGGGACGGGACGGGACGGGAAATAAGGTTGGCTCCCGGATCGGGTACAAATCCGGTTATGGGAATTTTACAGCTCATTAGCATTTGAAATATAAAACTTAGATTTTTAGTGTTCTTGAGTCAACCCCCATCTGGACCCTGAGACTGGTATTATGCCGTTCCTCAAAGGGCAAGCCTTTATTATGAGGTGCTGTTGGGAAAGGGAACTTCAAAATAATTAGATGGAGATCTGGTGGATTAACGAAATCATTAGGGAGCTTGAGCAGCGACGACGGCAACGGCAACGAAAACGTGACCGGAAATATAACTTTGTGCTTTATTTCATTTGTGCTACTTAGCGATCATTTCAACTCGCTCAACTTCTACAGAAACGGCGAACTACCCAGGAACCAAATTGGTTGGAGCGGCGTTCAAGTAAAGAAAGAAAATGAGAAATCCACCGTAGTGTCCTCACGTTCTCCAAAAAACTTAGAATTTAGTCATTTCACGTTGTTGTTTTACAGAGGACGGCAAAGAAATGTACCAAAATGTAAAACGCACGTGCAGAGCGATTGTTTTTGCTCATTAAACCTATTGTTTTGCGGCATCGTTGCCGTCGCCGTCGTTGTTGCTTAAGGACGGTGCCTACTAATAGCGAAGTATTTTTGCACGGTTTATCACTATGCGGGAAAAGTAGATCTTGGTAGCGGCTATTGAAATCCAAAAAGAAAATTGGGGGTAACCACGCATTTTTTAGAGATAACTGAGCAACAATTATTCTAAAAAGCAGCAAAATACAAAGCAATGTATGGCGCTTTTTTCCTAATTGAAGCTTTATTCTCTCTGAAAAATGCATGGTTACCCCCAATTTTCTGTTTGGATATCAAAATCAGCTGCTAAGTTCTGCTTTCTCCGCATAGTTTTAAAGCGCGCAAAAATATCCCTGTAATAGTAGGCACCACCCATAGGAAACCCGAGTATCTCCAGATGCGCAGAACGTATGCGCGGTAACAATAGTAGGCACCGTCCTTAAGCTCCCTAACAGAACTTCTTGATCAATTTGTTTCCCTAAGTTCTAAAAAAAGTGATAGACCAGCCTTTTTGTATCTGATTTTTTTTTTCTGTCGTCCCACAGATTCTGTGACAGCTACTCTTGGGACTCCCGAACAGAGATTACGTCACGACCTTCTCAACCAATACCATCCTACTGTGCGGCCTGTGCTCCGTCAAGACGCCATCATTAATATCTCCTTCTCTTATAGGCTGGCCAGGATTGTATCACTTGTAAGTTGATATTATTGTTCATTTTATAAGAAGCAGACAACTCGCAGTATCGTACACTCAACCCCTGGATATTATGTGAGCGGGCAAGACCCCCTGATTCTGTCTCTGCTACTAGGCTATCAATTCTAACTTATAGCTGACCAATAAATTTCCTCAGAGTCTGATTGGTTTATAGAGATCACGTGATGATGGTGCTCATCCGCGGGCAGGCAGTATCTGTCAATAGATTCCGTGCGGCAAAATGCCCGGATTAAAGAAAAGTCATCTACAGCCGAAAAATGAAATGTCGGCCATTATTTTTTAAGGTCAACAAACAAGTTGCTTTCATTGTATTCATAGCCCTTTCGCTTAAAGATTAAATTGGATCCACGATCCAATCAAAGAGGTAGCCTCCCACGCAGTCCCCTAAAAACGACTGCGTGGGAGGCTAATCAAAGAGGGCGCTCACGTTTTTCTTCGAGTTCCGAAATACTTTCTCTTTAATATTGTCAGCAAATTTCACTTCCAGAGTAATCGAAAGAATGCTAGACACGTTTAAAAAATAAAGTTTTTGTAAAAGGTGTATTTAAAAAAAGTCATCCTGGAAACACGGACGATAAGGCTTGACTGCGATAGACATTACCGTCCTCATTGAGCAGTGGTACAAGATTGCGCTCCAAATCGTTTCAAAGCTCAATTTAAATGTTTGGAATGTTTTGCTTTCAGTTTATCTTTTGTCGTTATTTTCTGTGCTATTTTTTTATGTGAATTGGTTACCGTTTGATCACTACCGTGAGAGACGGCTTTATGTTAGCAACTACTGAATATAAATCAAAGATGGCGGTTGATGTTTCAGTTTTCTTGGAGTTCATATTATTAAATCCTTACCTTATATTTAAATCAGTGTATCAGTAAACTTCGCTTCAATTCAAACAGAAAAAAATTAACGTTTGAATAACCACCAAACTTACTTGAACTAGAAGTTTCCAAGATAGGGGTTCTGTAAAAATGTTACCACAACGAGTCGACAAAGCAAGGTGATTTTAATCCCTTTCCGACCGTGCGGGCCAATGTATAGGAAATTGTACGAACTTGCAAGACCAGCCATAGGAGTTTCGAATTTTTTGAGAAATAAAGAGATGTGCCTTCTTTTTAATATATCTTTCACCGTTGTTTTCTGCATTATCCTGTTTTAATCCGAATTGATTTGAGTATTACCACGACCACTTACTGGTAGCTACCCAAAAATCCAAGATGGCGGCAGTACTTCTTGTTCGAGTTCAAATTACTGCCTTTATAATTAAAAACATTCGCTTTAATTCTCAATTCAAATCATAGAAATCATATTTAGGGATATTGAAATTTTACTCAGATAAGCCTTAAAACGTAAACTAGGAAAATCTGTGAAAGTTTAATGACGAGTTCAATTTCCTCTCCTTGATTAAAGTCACCAGTGACCTAAAGTTTCCGTAGACTAGTTTTGCGATGCTTGTTTGAGTGTATTTTTTCGTCAAAGTTATATATTCCTAGCATAAAATAATTCTTCGTCATCTAATTCAATTCTTCTAGTCACAGTTATGTTCAATTACAATTTTATATTTGAGTTGGCGACCGATAAATCGAGATAAAGTCCTACCTCGTGAAGACCAAGCTTTCGAATCACGCAATCTTCCACAATTTTCCCTTGTGTGGCTTGCGTGACGTTTTTACCGCCCTTTACCTCGTAGCTATTTTGTTATTACAACCACTTTAAAATAAAAAGTCGCTGAACCAAACACATTTCTAAAATGTTCTGAAGCATTCTTCTACTGTATGCATGCAGCATCTGTCAAATTACTCCCCTCCAAGTCCAATAAAATCAGTGTATATTTTGCCAATGTGATAAACAAGAAAGTTGCGTGACAGGCTTTCTTCCAATATAAAATACACTTTAAACGGATTAAAAACAATTCGGATTAAAACAGATCCCTTGTTTCTTGGTCTAGCAATGATTGAATTTTATTCTGTCTACCTGAGTTTTCCTGGAAAAAAATCGAATTGCAATTAACAACGAAACATTCTTCTCTATTCGTCTATGGTAAACGCTGTTCAACCACTTTTTTTTTTTTTTTTTTTTTCGATCTTTGGTTGGAATCGAATTCGAAGAATTTTCTCACTTTTTGATCACGTTACCTACTCTTATGGCCTACCTGATTAATGGTTCTCGTTCTTGATCATTCTTTCTTAAATGTTGAGCAGCACTTCAGTAGTTTGTAGAATCTTTTAAGGGTGTGAAAATTGCCGGGTTGCCATGGACGCTAGAAGAATGCTATTCAAACAGTTATGTCCTTGATTTACGCACGGGTTAACCGGTAATGGAGATGAATCGTGATTGAATCGTGGAGGCGCAGTGGTGTAGTGGTAAGCGCGTCGGACTTTCGATCGGACGGTCGGAGGATCTGAGGGTCGTTGGTTCGAGGCCAGGTTGGTCTCTTCATTGCTGTGTTGTTTCCTTAGATAAGAAACTTTGCTCCACGATGGACTAGCATCCCATCCAGGGGGGAGTGGCAATACTCCTAGTTTCTTCATGCTACAGAAACCGGGCTAAGCTCCGGCCGTGTGGGCCACTTAGGCTCTCGTGCGACTTTACCTTACCTTAATAGAGATGACGGCTTCTTTACAGATGCAGGTAATAAAACGACCATACATGTAAATTGATTATTGGAACAAAATAAAAGATTGATCGATTGGATAACGTATTCTGATTAGGCTCAAACCTGTTTCTCTTGTCCTAGGACACTAAAGCGCAGGTTCTCACCACGGATGCATGGATCGTTCAGGTAGGTGGACGGTTCTATGCTTCTTTTTTGCTAAAAAAGGAAACGTGCAAGACCTCGCTAAGTTGGTTATCGAGAGATGCAGTTATAAAGATTAATCATCACATCTGTGATTAACCACCACAAACACACACCTGGTCAGACAGCTTGGGACTATATATACCTTCTGGATCCAAAATAATTTTTATTTCAAGCTTCATTTCCCAATTTTAGTATGAAATTTATAGTTTCTCTTTTCAATTGGGGTGGGGGGGGAATAGTTTATTTTGTCAATTACTTTGTACTTCGAGTCATTCTTTCTCAATCAATCAACAATCTTTATTTGTTCATAACATAAAAAAAGACATATCTTATGTTACAATAAATGTTATATATATTCTACATCACTTATGTCCTGAAATGCACCTAACCCTGAATTTGGGAACTGTAATTAGGACAGACCTTTTTGTCATTTTCATATGACTTCATGTGTGACAGAATTGTTTATGTTTTAGTAAGAATTAAGGTTTGGAGACATCTGGTGATGTCTATCATACAGTTCAAGCATCTCATGAGCGTACGTTTCTATACACTGTCATAGGAGTGGAAAAATCCATATCTAAGTTGGAATCAATCCCAGTATGGCGGAGTACATACACTGCATATGTCACCTAATGATATCTGGGTCCCGGATGTTGTACTTATTAACAAGTGAGTGTGCAAGTCAATCAGTCCCCTCTACAGGTTACCATCATTCCATGCGCTCCTCGTTTTCTCCTTCTTTCCATATTTCTCCCAGTTTCTTATTTTCTCAGCCTTGCCACTGAGATCAGCGGTTGTCACGCTGTCATTGCGGCGTTTTAGCCGTTTCCCAATCTCGGTGTACCCAGAGTCCTCAGGCTCTTTGGCCAGCGGTTGGTTGCCAGGGGAGACTCTGAGGAACTGGAATTTATTACCGCAGGATTTCTGCGGTAAAACAATGCAAACTGTTACGGGGCAGCCAATAAAAAAAAATTAAATATTTTCGAATTCTCCAGAGTCTCTCCTGGCGCCCACCCGCTTAGGACCCTGGGTACGAGATAGGTCGGTTCTGAGAAGAAGTGTTACAACCCAGATAAAGCGTGATAATTTTGTAACTAACCACCGCGTTTAGTTCTTACTATTTTGAGTAGTTTCGATATCTAATTAGTGAATTTTTATGCTGTTTTCATGTACTTTATATTGTGGCAAATTAAAGTGCGTGATTATTGATTTCTGGAGCAATTGCGGAGGATTGATAAATTTATAGTATCCTCAATTTTCAACGTGTTTATTGTTTCTTCATTGTTACACAGTATTTAAAAAATCCTGAATAAAAACCGTAAAAGGGGGGTTATTTTTGTCTGTTTTTGCCTCCAAAGCTCTCGATTTTCATTCTGCGCTTAAGACCATTGATGCGAACCAAACATATCGCAGGCTCATACGGTTTGGTTATTACTAGTAATTGTTAGAGTTGTTTAGATATATATTCATCTCATGACTACATGGAGACACTTTTGAATGCAGAGGTCCACACAACGCAGGAATTAAACTTGCTGGTAATTTTGCCGGATCTCTCTTGTGAAAGACCTCGTGTCAGGCGTCACTTGGACGTGAAAATACAAAACTGAATGCAAGGCTGGCACTTATAAATCTGGCCACTAATAAATCTGGCCTTTGCCGTAGTGACAGCCTTGCATTCAGTTTTGTATTTACATGGAGACCGTATATGTTTCATGTGTTCACAGAATTTTGATTTCATTTGACTACTTACTTATCCAACGCACCGCTAGGAGTTCCTAAAGTCGATAAAGCAGGCTATTCGTGCAAGGCCGGCGAAGGGAGAACTGACTCTCCCAGTTCTCTCCCAGGGTGATTCCCTTGTTCGAGTTTGTTTTGCCCTTCTGCGTGTGATTAGCTCACCTTGTCGACTACTAGTCGTTACATACTCCACCGATAGACTATATACTTATGTATTTGCTGTAAATACTTTTTTCCCTTACTGATGTATTTTCCTCTCCCGAGCCTAATTTAGCTAGCAGAGCTCTACAACCAGTGTTATAAATTGTACTTCTCCCCATTTTATTTGTAACTGCACAGAGGTAGTGGCCAACACGAAAGCCTTGCTCCTTTGGCCACTACGCACTTCTTTCTTAGAAGGTAAAATCACTTAAATAAATTTCTCTGCACGTTTAATTTTTTCTTACTATAAAAAAATATTGTATTTCATTCAAAAAGTGTGACTAAAAATTGAATTGAATTGAATTGAATTGATGCCCAAAGCCCTCAACGCACACCCTAGCGCGCGCCTCCCTTCATCGCAAAACCAAGGCCATCCTTGATCCCAACTCTTAATTAATGTTTCTCAGCGCGGATGAAGGGGTGACTATGGCGGGGTTTACGGAGAAGTTCAAGACTTATGTGGTGGTAAACAGCGAAGGTGTGAACATGTGGATGTCGCCAGCTACATTCAAGAGCTCCTGTGATATGGTCATCAGAATGTACCCATTTGATACACAGAACTGTAAATTGACGTTCGGCTCGTGGACATTTGACAGCAGGTTACTGAAAATTATCACAAGGGATAAGAAACATTCAAAATCAGGTAGGAACACGAATAGCATTCTACATATTACATGTCATACGTACTCATTTAAATGTAAGAACTTTTTTTTTTTTTAATATACTTTGCTTCTTTATTTTCACTACACACGTTACAAAAAAAGCAAAACAAGAGTACGAAAGATATATATTACAATACATTTGAAAATACTAATGACTAAATGTTACAGTTTTGGCAGTTTACAACGCGAAAAGAAAAAAAATGATAGCACCCTGAAAACTAAAACCTGGAGACTTAAAGTTTCAAATTTTATTTATTTATTAATTATTACAGATGAAGACTTGAAGTTTCACTTTAGGTATTATTTATTTATTATTAATAAATTTATTCATTATTTATCAATTATTTTAATGGAGCGTTTAAGGTTAGACTGGCATTGTGATCAAAACAAGCAGGAGTTGTTCACACTTCAAGATTTCATTCACAAATTTTAATACAAGCTTGCACAGCGCCAAAGCTAGTAACACTACAGGAAAGTACAAGGATTTCATACAGACACTTAATCGTAACAATCACATAATTTGTCTTAAGAGAGGGGGGAAGATTTTAAAAAATTGAACCACTAGTCATTAAGCATGATTACTGACTGTCATCATAAAGATTGCAAGATGAAATAAAGCGTGCAGTAGTTTGTAATCCGCTCAACGCATGTATTTATCTGCCCCTGGTAAAGCGTTGAAGATTAATATTTGCTCAAATAAACATTATGTTTTGTGTTGCATTGATTACTGTATATGTTTTCATGACTTTCCTCAGCTACGTTCATTGAGAGTGGAGACTGGGAATTGAAACTCGTGACATTCGAAACCGCTGACACGACTTATGAATGCTGCAAGCATCCCTTCTCTGACGTCACGTACAGGCTGCAATTCGAACGCAAATCACTTTATCACGTGCTGTATCAAATTCTCCCGTGTGTGGTGATCGTCTTGCTTGTTGTTCTTAACTTTATTATGCCGCCTGACAGTGGAGAAAGAATCAGCTTCTGCATCACTATTTTACTGTCCATGAGCGTGTATCTTCTTATCCTCTCTAACTCCCTGCCCGAAACATCAGACGATTTCGCGATACTTGGTGTGTATTACATGATGACAATGGTTCTTATCGCCTTCAGCCTGGTTAGTACTGTTGTGGTGTTGAGGTGCCACTTTGCAGAGGACCAACCAACTGAAGGTCTCGTGAAGTTCGCCAAGTTTGTTCTCAGGACTAAGGAAAAGAAAGCCAACAACAATAAAGTTGACAATACAACAATCGTCGACGAAGAAGCAAACGGTGTTTCGGAAATTAAGAAGACAGATGAGAATTCATTCAAGGCCGATCCTGCCCTAACGCTGATCGCCCAAAGCCTCAAAGAACAAAAGGAAAAAGAGAATTGGAAGGATTCGTGGAAAGAGATTGCGAAAGCGATGGATCTATTCATGCTCATCGTTTTTGTTGTTATCACTGTAATTGCTACAGTAGCTATCTGGATGCAACGACCATGAATCAGTCAGCGTCTCGAATACCAAGGAGACGGAAACGAACCCACTTACAGGGACACTGTCAGGGATACTTTGCTTTATTTTGATCAAAGCCTCTCAAACATCTAACATAGAACCTTTTTCTCTGACATAAAATTCCTTGTAGAGCACCACGAGGAAAGTATTGAATAACTTCACTAATGAAGAACAAACTATAAATCAGTTTTAGCAATTTCTCCAAAATACACAGTTGCAATCCATTTCTATCCAAGCCAAACTGCAACAGAAGATAACAAATACTAGATGATCTATACTTGTAGGGTACTTGTTAAAAATACTGAACCATTATTTCAACATTTCCATTGATACAAATATGTTTTTCAAATAAATGTGATGGTATATTTCAAGCCTGGTGAATGAATGAGAATGATGTATTATTATTGTAGAAAGTGACACAGGCATACTCGGAAAAAAGAAATACGAGTGCTCCTATCAGGAGTCAAACCTAAGACCTTCCGATGACTAGTATGGACGCTAGTTCCGATTACTAGTTCGGATACATCCGAACTAGTAATCGGAAGGTCGTAGGTTTGACTCCTGATAGGAGCACTCGGATTTCTTTTTACCGAGTATGCCTGTATCACTTTCTAGAACAATACATCATTCTCAAATATGGTTTTGTTTTATTTTCCTATTCAAAGCCACACAAAAAATTGTTGACGCTGCCCCTTTCAACCTACCATCAAACGTAACACTCCCGTCCGCGCAAGCTGCTTAACCGTCAATAGAACCTTTTCAACAATTTGTCACGTGACCAGTTAACATGAGACTTGTAGTTGGGACTGTATGATTTCAAAGATGGGAATGGAATATTTTAGCTAGCGAAAATACAAATTTTCAGATGAGTACGTCGTAAAATGGTGAAATTTTGTGTCGCTTTGAATTCTTCAGGTATTAGAAGCTTTCGTATGGAGATGACGAGTCCTTGTACTCCAAATTAATTTTCTTTGATTAATTAATCCTTTCAAACAGAATGGGGTTTTATGTAACTGTACGGAGCAAGAATAGCATGAGAAAATAAACCGTAAATGCACATTTCAGCGTTATTAAACCGCAAGAAAGATATTTTATGGGAGTTTGAAAATTTAGAAGGATGTTGGAGAACAAAGCTGCTTCCCATACAACTCCTTCGCAATTCAAACGGCCAGAGTAGCCCCCTCTTTGGGGTAGGTTGAAATTTCTTATTTTCTTTATGCTTTGTTCAATTCTAATAAGATTACTTCTCCAGATTGGATTGGTTACATGTTATTCACGTGACCAACTGTTGCAAAAGGTCGAAAGTCAATAAATTAAGACCGAGGCTTTTGTTTTTTGTTCAAAGTACTTAACAACAACAACAACAAAATTTATTTTTATACCACACTGGAATACAGAAGAAATAAATGTAAACACTACATATGCAAGGTAATGCCAGCTGGAAAATAACTAATAAGCTAATCTATCAAGGCTGCTGAAATAAAATGATTTTGGAAGGTTTGTTTGCCGAACCAAAAGAAGATGGAAAACTGCCAGTATTGATATATTTTTATCAGGTAACTTGACTTATATTTTATTGTCATACTCAGAGCATCTGTCATTTTAAAACAAGAGTTATTGAAAGTTTAGCTCAACCTAAACTATACTTAACCCTATCTCGACCTTGGGGGAGCGGCGTGGAAAGTTTGGATGCACTTTCAGTTGTATGTTCGGTTTTGTCAAAGAGTGGGCCTATTATGCCGAAAATCTCATGCAGTTGTTCCCGTCCATGCCATCATAGTTAATTCAAGGCAATGGTTATGAAACCTGACAAACGTCTTTGTTTTATGTTTTTGTTTGTCTTTTTGTCCTTGACCCTGCTCAAACAACAATAGAATTTGGAATGCGTTGGAGCAACTGAGCAATCGAAGCGTTTTTGTTAAGATATTTAACTATGGTGTGAACGTTAAAACAAAGGATTGTGCAGGGTCACGGCCCTTCCAACATAAATAGCAGCACCATCGTTTTCATGGCAAGGTTTCCAAACCAGTTCCTCGATTAACTATGGTGCCATGCCAACGCGCAAATTGGCGTGAATCTATTTTCTGTCTGTTGTTCAGTCGCAGTCGATCGTGGCTGCTTTTTTAGCTTTCATTCATTCAGTTATCTGTCTGATTTTGATGCATGACCCAAATGTTAATCTTATTTTGATTTATTTATACTTATTTTACATTTAATTACACCCCTTCCCCTTTCCTTTTTTTATCATTGTTTATTTCATCTGATTTCTTACGGCCCCTTGTATCCCTAATAATTAAAGCTGGTGACTTTAATCTGGGAACAATTTAATGTAGTCGGTGAGTGTATATTGACTTTGATGTTACGATAGCAAACGATGTTTGACAAACCGTTTCAGAAAATGAAAAATCCCTTTTTAAGTGACGAAAAATTACTTTTTTACTTTAAATGTTATGTTTTCACCTCATATTAGTGTTTTTTAAGTGGTTTGGATAACATTTCGTTCAATTTTGCCGCTTTCCTGAAGTTTTGAGGACATCCAAAAATCCAAGATGGCGGATCCAAGATGCCTGCCATTTGGCAATTATGACGCACTTACCACGTAATAGGACATCACCAACTGTCGTTGTGGAACAAAAAGGTAACATCTTTGGACGTACTATTTATACTCCAAGTATCATTGCCACAGCTTAATAGCCTCGGTGTTATCGAGGGAGGATACCTGCAACGTTTGCAAGTTCTTACATGGTTGGTCGAAAGGACAAAATAACGAACAACAGAACAACGTTCCCAACCCTAAACAATGCAGTGTAAAGTATTAGGATGAAGATTGGGCCAAAAGCCATAGTCTATAGCATTAGGATAAAAACTGGGCCGAAATCCATAGTGTACAGTATTAGAATGGAAATTAAGCCAACATCCATAGTGTATAGTATTAGGATGAAAATTAGACCAAAAGCCATAGCGTATAGTATTACGATGAAAATTAGGCCAATATCCATAGTGTATAGTATTAGGATGAAAATTGGGCCAAAAGCCATAGCGTATAGTATTACGATGAAAATTGGGCCAAAAGCCATAGCGTATGGTATTAGAATGAAAATTAGGCCACAATCCATAGCGTATAGTGTTAGGATGAAAATTGGACCAAAAGCCATAGCGTACAGTATTAGGATGAAAATTAGGCCACAATCCATAGCGTATAGTATTAGGATGAGAACTGGGCCAAAATCCATAGTGTATAAAAAAAGTGTATAAAAGTGTCTCACGGGACGTTTTCGGACATACTGATTCGATTGGAAG
The DNA here is from genome assembly GCF_977016875.1 of Pavona decussata. Classification (NCBI taxonomy): domain Eukaryota; kingdom Metazoa; phylum Cnidaria; class Anthozoa; order Scleractinia; family Agariciidae; genus Pavona; species Pavona decussata. The sequence continues at coordinate 1,008,833 of NW_028145502.1, read as the reverse complement.
CTTATTAAGGGGTAAGTCCACGGTTTTGGATCAAAAATGACACAATTTTGAAGACGCCATTTTGCACTCCTTTATGTCCCTAGGGATCTCGGCGTGTCGTAAAACTACCTTAGTAATAATTTTTAAGTGCAAACAATGCCCGGAGAAAGAATTTTCTTTGTTACCCTAACCCTGACTTCATCTTTTGTGGGCTATTTCTTTGTCCCTAGTACCTTGGGAGGCCTAAAAAGTGCTTTGGAGAACGTTTTCGGACACACTGATTCGATTGGAAGCGTTTTAAAGAATATTTGTTTTCCGTCCAAAAATCAACTTTTCTCCAAGGGGTAAGTCCACGATTTTGGGTCAAAAATGGCCAAATTTTGAAAGTGGGAATTTTTCACTCCTTTATGTCTCTTGGGATCTCTACCTGTCGTAAAACTCCCATGGGAATCACTTTTAAGTACAAGTAACGCCCTCAGAAAGAAGTTTCTTCTCTACCCTAACCCTGACGTCATATTTTTCTGGCTATTTCTTTGTCCCTAGCCCCTTTGGAGTCTAGGGTTTTGGGTCAAGAATGACCAAATTTTGAAGTCGACCTTTTTTACTTGTTTATGTCCCTAGGGATGTCAGCGTTTCACGAAACGCTCTTTGTAGTCAGTTTTAGGTGCAAATAAGGCCCTGACAAAGAATTTTTTGTTAATCTCTCACCCTGACTTCATCTTTTTTGGGCTATTTCTTTGTCTCTTGTCCATTGGGAGGCCTAATAAGTGTCTCAGAGGACGTTTTTAGACACACTGATTCGATAGGAAGCTTTTAAAACAACATTTGTATTTTGTCTAAAAATCGACTTTTTTCTAAGGGGCTAGTCCAGGGTTTTTGGTCAAAAAATGACCAAATTTTGAAGACGACCTCTTTCACTTGTTATTGTCCCTAGGGATGTCAGCATGCCTTAAAACGCTTTTGGGAATCATTTTTAAGTGCAAATAAGGCCCTGGGAAAGAATTTTCATTTATTTCTAACTTTGACTTCATCTTTTTTGGGCTATTTCTTTGTCTCTGGTCATTTGGGAGGCTTTAAAAGTGTCTCAGGGGACGTTTTTGGACACACTGATTCGATAGGAAGCTTTTAAAAGAACATTTGTATTTTGTCTAAAAATCGACTTTTTTCTTAGGGGTTAGTCCAGGGTGTTTGGTCAAAAATGACTATATTTTGAAGTCGACCTTTTTCACTTGTTTATGTCCCTAGGACTGTCAGCGTGTCACAAAACGCCCTTGGCAATTATTTTTAAGTACATATAAGGGCCTGACAAAGAATTTTCTGCATATCTCTTACCCTGACTTCATCTTTTTTGGGCTATTTTTTTGTCTCTGGTCCCTTGGGAGGCCTAAAAAGTGTCTCAGGGGACGTTTTTAGACACCCTAATTCGATAGGAAGCTTTTAAAAAAACATTTGTATTTTGTCCAAAAATCGACTTTTTCCTAAGGGGTTAGTCCAGGGTGTTTGGTCAAAAATGACCAAATTTTGAAGTCGACCTTTTTCACTTGTTTATGTCCCTAGGGATGTCAGCGTGTCACAAAACGCCCTTGGGAATCATTTTTAAGTGCAAATAAGGCCCTGACAAAGAAATTTCTGTTTATCTCTCACGCTGACTTCATCTTTTTTGGGCTATTTCTTTGTCTCTGGTCCATTGGGAGGCCTAAAAAGTGTCTCAGGGGACGTTTTTAGACACACTGATTCGATAGGATGCTTTTAAAACAACATTCGTATTTTGTCCAAAAATCGACTTTTTTTTAAAGAGTTAGTCTAGGGTTTTTGGTCAAAAATGACCAAATTTTGAAGTCGACCTTTTTTACTTGTTTATGTCCCTAGGGATGTCAGCGTTTCACGAAACGCTCTTTGTAGTCAGTTTTAGGTGCAAATAAGGCCCTGACAAAGAATTTTTTGTTAATCTCTAGCCTTGACTTCTTCATTTTTGGGCTATTTCTTTGTCTCTTGTCCATTGGGAGGCCTAATAAGTGTCTCAGAGGACGTTTTTAGACACACTGATTCGATAGGAAGCTTTTAAAACAACATTTGTATTTTGTCTAAAAATCGACTTTTTTCTAAGCGGTTAGTCCAGGGTTTTTGGTCAAAAATGACCAAATTTTGAAGACGACCTCTTTCACTTGTTCTTGTCCCTAGGGATTTCAGCATGCCATAAAACGCTTTTGGGAATCATTTTTAAGTGCAAATAAGGCCCTGAGAAAGAATTTTCATTTATTTCTAACTTTGACTTCATCTTTTTGGGGCTATTTCTTTGTCTCTGGTCATTTGGGAGGCTTAAAAAGTGTCTCAGGGGACGTTTTTGGACACCCTGATTCGATAGGAAGCTTTTAAAAAAACATTTGTATTTTGTCTAAAAATCGACTTTTTTCTTAGGGGTTAGTCCTAGGTGTTTGGTCAAAAATGACCAAATTTTGAAGTCAACCTTTTTCACTTGTTTATATTCCTAGGGATGTCAGCGTGTCACAAAACGCCCTTAGGTTTCATTTTCAAGTGCAAATAAGGCCCTGACAAAGAATTTTCTGTTTTTATCTCACCCTGACTTCATCTTTTTTGAGCTATTGCTTTGTGTCTGGTCATTTAGGAGGCCTAAAAAGTGTCTAAGGGGACGTTTTTAGACACACTGATTCGATAGGAAGCTTTTAAAAAAAACATTTGTATTTTGTCCAAAAATTGACTTTTTTCTAAGGGGTTAGTCCAGGGTGTTTGGTCAAAAATGACTATATTTTGAAGTCGACCTTTTTCACTTGTTTATGTCTCTAGGACTGTCAGCGTGTCACAAAATGCCCTTGGCAATTATTTTTAAGTACATATAAGGGCCTGACAAAGAATTTTCTGCATATCTCTTACCCTGACTTCATCTTTTTTGGGCCATTTTTTTGTCTCTGGTCCCTTGGGAGGCCTAAAAAGTGTCTCAGGGGACGTTTTTAGACACCCTGATTCGATAGGAAGCTTTTAAAAAAACATTTGTATTTTGTCCAAAAATCGACTTTTTCCTAAGGGGTTAGTCCAGGGTTTTTGATCAAAAATGACCAATTAAGTTTAAAGTCGACCTTTTTCACTTGTTTATGTCCCTAGGGATGTCAGCGTGTCACAAAACGCCCTTGGGAATCATTTTTAAGTGCAAATAAGGCCCTGACAAAGAATTTTCTGTTTATCTCTCACTTTGACTTGATCTTTTTTGAGCTATTTCTTTGTCTCTGGTCCCTTGGGAGGCCTAGAAAGTGTCTCAGGGGACGTTTTTAGACACACTGATTCGATAGGATGCTTTTAAAACAACATTCGTATTTTGTCCAAAAATCGACTTTTTTCTTAGGGGTTAGTCCAGGGTGTTTGGTCAAAAATGACCAAATTTTGAAGTCAACCTTTTTCACTTGTTTATATTCCTAGGGATGTCAGCGTGTCACAAAACGCCCTTACGTTTCATTTTTAAGTGCAAATAAGGCCCTGACAAAGAATTTTCTGTTTTTATCTCACCCTGACTTCATCTTTTTTGAGCTATTTCTTTGTGTCTGGTCCCTTGGGAGGCCTAAAAAGTGTCTCAGGGGACGTTTTTAGACACCCTGATTCGATAGCAAGCTTTTAAAAAAACATTTGTATTTTGTCCAAAAATCGACTTTTTCCTAAGGGGTTAGTCCAGGGTTTTTGGTCAAAAATGACCAAATTTTGAAGTCGACCTTTTTTACTTGTTTATGTCCCTAGGGATGTCAGCGTTTCACGAAACGCTCTTTGTAGTCAGTTTTAGGTGCAAATAAGGCCCTGACAAAGAATTTTTTGTTAATCTCTCACCCTGACTTCATCTTTTTTGGGCTATTTCTTTGTCTCTTGTCCATTGGGAGGCCTAATAAGTGTCTCAGAGGACTTTTTAGACACACTGATTCGATAGGAAGCTTTTAAAAGAACATTTGTATTTTGTCTAAAAATCGACTTTTTTCTAAGGGGCTAGACCAGGGTTTTTGGTCAAAAATGACCAAATTTTGAAGACGACCTCTTTCACTTGTTATTGTCCCTAGGGATGTCAGCATGCCATAAAACGCTTTTGGGAATCATTTTTAAGTGCAAATAAGGCCCTGAGAAAGAATTTTCATTTATTTCTAACTTTGACTTCATCTTTTTTGGGCTATTTCTTTGTCTCTGGTCATTTGGGAGGCTTAAAAAGTGTCTCAGGGGACGTTTTTGGACACACTGATTCGATAGGAAGCTTTTAAAAGAACATTTGTATTTTGTCCAAAAATCAACTTTTTTCTAAGGGGTTAGTCCAGGGTTTTTGGTCAAAAATGACCAAATTTTGAAATCGACCTTTTTCACTTGTTTATGCCTCTAGGAATGTCAGCGTGTCACAAAACGCCCTTGGAAATCATTTTTAAGTGCAAATAAGGCCCTGACAAAGAATTTTCTGCATATCTCTCGCCCTGACTTCATCTTTTTTGATCTATTTCTTTGTCTCTGGTCCCTTGGGAGGCCTAAAAAGTGTCTTAGGGGACGTTTTTAGACACACTGATTCAATAGGAAGCTTTTAAAAGAACATTTGTATTTTGTCCAAAAATCGACTTTTTTCAAAGGGGTTAGTATAGGGTTTTTGGTTCAAAAATGACCAAATTTTGAAGTCGACGTTTTTTAATTGTTCGTGTCTCTAGGGATCTCAGCATGTCACAAAACTCCTTTAAGAATCATTTTTAAGTGCAAACAAGGCCCTGACAAAGAATTTTCTGTTTATCCGTCACCCTGATTACATCTTTTTTTGGGTATTTCTTTGTCTCTGGTCCCTTGGGAGGCCTGAAAAGTGTCTCAGGGGACGTTTTTAGACACACTGATTCGATAGGACGTATTAAAAAGAACATTTGTATTTTGTCCAAAAATCGACTCTTTTCTAAGTGGTCAGTCCAGGGTTTTTGGTCAAAAATGACTAAATTTTGAAGTCGACCTTTTCCACTTGTTTATGTCCCTAGGGATATCAGCGTGTCAGAAAACACCCTTGGGAATCATTTTTAAGTACAAATAAGGCCCTGACAAAGAATTTTTTGTTTATCTCTCACCCTGACTTCATCTTTTTTGGGCTATTTCTTTGTCTCTGGTCCCTTGAGAGGCCTAAAAAAATTTCTCAGGGGACGTTTTTAGACACACTGATTCAATAGGAAGCTTTCAAAAGAACATTTGTATTTTGTCCAAAAATGGACTTTTTCCTAGGGGGTTAGTCCAGGGTTTTTGGTCAAAAATGACCAAATTTTGAAGTCGATGTTTTTCACTTGTTTATGTCCTTAGGGATGTCAGCGTGTCACAAAACGCCCTTGGGAATCATTTTTAAGTCCAAATAAGGCCCTGACAAAGAATTTTCTGTTTATTTCTCACTTTGACTTCATCTTTTTTGGGCTTTTTCTTTGTCTCTGGTCCCTTGGGAGGCCTAAAAAGTGTCTCAGGGGACGTTTTTAGACACACTGATTCGATAGGAAGGTTTTAAAAAAACATTTGTATTTTGTCCAAAAATGGACTTTTTTCTAAGGGGTTAGTCCAGGGTTTTTGGTCAAAAATGACCAAATTTTGAAGTCGACCTTTTTCACTTGTTTATGTCCCTAGTGATGTCAGCGTGTCACAAAACGCCCTTGGAAATCATTTTTATTTGCAAATAAGGCCCTGACAAAGAATTTTCTTTTTATATCTCACCCTAACTTCACCTTTTATGGGCTATTTCTTTGTCTCTGGTCCCTTGGAAGGCCTAAAAAGAGTCTTAGGGAACGTTTTTAGACACACTGATTCAATAGCAAGCTTTTAAAAGAACATTTGTATTTTGTCTAAAAATGGACCTTTTTCTAAGGGGTTAGTCCAGGGTTTTTGGTCAAATATGACCAAATTTTGCAGTCGACCTTTTTCACTTGTTTATCTCCTTAGGGATGTCAGCGTGTCAGAAAACGCCCTTGGGAATCATTTTTAAGTGCAAATAAGGCCCTGACAAAGAATTTTCTGCATATCTCTCGCCCTGACTTCATCTTTTTTGATCTATTTCTTTGTCTCTGGTCCCTTGGGAGGCCTAAAAAGTGTCTTAGGGGACGTTTTTAGACACACTGATTCAATAGGAAGCTTTTAAAAGAACATTTGTATTTTGTCCAAAAATCGACTTTTTTCAAAGGGGTTAGTATAGGGTTTTTGGTTCAAAAATGACCAAATTTTGAAGTCGACGTTTTTTAGTTGTTCGTGTCTCTAGGGATCTCAGCATGTCACAAAACTCCTTTAAGAATCATTTTTAAGTGCAAACAAGGCCCTGACAAAGAATTTTCTGTTTATCCGTCACCCTGATTACATCTTTTTTTGGGTATTTCTTTGTCTCTGGTCCCTTGGGAGGCCTGAAAAGTGTCTCAGGGGACGTTTTTAGACACACTGATTCGATAGGACGTATTAAAAAGAACATTTGTATTTTGTCCAAAAATCGACTCTTTTCTAAGTGGTCAGTCCAGGGTTTTTGGTCAAAAATGACTAAATTTTGAAGTCGACCTTTTCCACTTGTTTATGTCCCTAGGGATATCAGCGTGTCAGAAAACACCCTTGGGAATCATTTTTAAGTACAAATAAGGCCCTGACAAAGAATTTTTTGTTTATCTCTCACCCTGACTTCATCTTTTTTGGGCTATTTCTTTGTCTCTGGTCCCTTGGGAGGCCTAAAAAAATTTCTCAGGGGACGTTTTTAGACACACTGATTCAATAGGAAGCTTTCAAAAGAACATTTGTATTTTGTCCAAAAATGGACTTTTTCCTAGGGGGTTAGTCCAGGGTTTTTGGTCAAAAATGACCAAATTTTATAGTCGACCTTTTTCACTTGTTTATGTCCCTAGTGATGTCAGCGTGTCACAAAACGCCCTTGGAAATCATTTTTAAGTGCAAATAAGGCCCTGACAGAGAATTTTCTTTTTATATCTCACCCTAACTTCACCTTTTTTGGGCTATTTCTTTGTCTCTGGTCCCTTGGAAGGCCTAAAAAGAGTCTTAGGGAACGTTTTTAGACACACTGATTCAATAGCAAGCTTTTAAAAGAACATTTGTATTTTGTCTAAAAATGGCCTTTTTTCTAAGGGGTTAGTCCAGGGTTTTGGTCAAAAATGACCAAATTTTGAAGTCGATGTTTTTCAATTGTTTATGTCCCTAGGGATGTCAGCGTGTCACAAAACGCCCTTGGGAATCATTTTTAAGTCCAAATAAGGCCCTGACAAAGAATTTTCTGTTTATTTCTCACTTTGACTTCATCTTTTTTGGGCTTTTTCTTTGTCTCTGGTCCCTTGGGAGGCCTAAAAAGTGTCTCAGGGGACGTTTTTAGACACACTGATTCGATAGGAAGGTTTTAAAAAAACATTTGTATTTTGTCCAAAAATGGACTTTTTTCTAAGGGGTTAGTCCAGGATTTTTGGTCAAAAATGACCAAATTTTGAAGTCGACCTCTTTCACTTGTTTATGTCCCTAGTGATGTCAGCGTGTCACAAAACGCCCTTGGGAATCATTTAAATTGCAAATAAGGCCCTGACAAAGAATTTTCTGTTTATCTCTTACCCTGACTTTATCTTTCTTTGGCTATTTCTTTGTCTCTGGTCCCTTGGGAGGCCTAAAAAATTTCTTAGGGGTTGTTTTCAGACACACTGATTCAATAGGCAGCTTTTAAAAGAACATTTGTATTTTGCCCAAAAATTGACTTTTTCCTAAGGGGTTAGTCCAGGGTTTTTGGTCAAAAATGACCAAATTTTGCAGTCGACCTTTTTCACTTGTTTATCTCCTTAGGGATGTCAGCGTGTCAGAAAACGCCCTTGGGAATCATTTTTAAGTGCAAATAAGGCCCTGACAAAGAATTTTCTGCATATCTCTCGCCCTGACTTCATCTTTTTTGATCTATTTCTTTGTCTCTGGTCCCTTGGGAGGCCTAAAAAGTGTCTTAGGGGACGTTTTTAGACACACTGATTCAATAGGAAGCTTTTAAAAGAACATTTGTATTTTGTCCAAAAATCGACTTTTTTCAAAGGGGTTAGTATAGGGTTTTTGGTTCAAAAATGACCAAATTTTGAAGTCGACGTTTTTTAGTTGTTCGTGTCTCTAGGGATCTCAGCATGTCACAAAACTCCTTTAAGAATCATTTTTAAGTGCAAACAAGGCCCTGACAAAGAATTTTCTGTTTATCCGTCACCCTGATTACATCTTTTTTTGGGTATTTCTTTGTCTCTGGTCCCTTGGGAGGCCTGAAAAGTGTCTCAGGGGACGTTTTTAGACACACTGATTCGATAGGACGTATTAAAAAGAACATTTGTATTTTGTCCAAAAATCGACTCTTTTCTAAGTGGTCAGTCCAGGGTTTTTGGTCAAAAATGACTAAATTTTGAAGTCGACCTTTTCCACTTGTTTATGTCCCTAGGGATATCAGCGTGTCAGAAAACACCCTTGGGAATCATTTTTAAGTACAAATAAGGCCCTGACAAAGAATTTTTTGTTTATCTCTCACCCTGACTTCATCTTTTTTGGGCTATTTCTTTGTCTCTGGTCCCTTGGGAGGCCTAAAAAAATTTCTCAGGGGACGTTTTTAGACACACTGATTCAATAGGAAGCTTTCAAAAGAACATTTGTATTTTGTCCAAAAATGGACTTTTTCCTAGGGGGTTAGTCCAGGGTTTTTGGTCAAAAATGACCAAATTTTATAGTCGACCTTTTTCACTTGTTTATGTCCCTAGTGATGTCAGCGTGTCACAAAACGCCCTTGGAAATCATTTTTATGTGCAAATAAGGCCCTGACAAAGAATTTTCTTTTTATATCTCACCCTAACTTCACCTTTTTTGGGCTATTTCTTTGTCTCTGGTCCCTTGGAAGGCCTAAAAAGGGTCTTAGGGAACGTTTTTAGACACACTGATTCAATAGCAAGCTTTTAAAAGAACATTTGTATTTTGTCTAAAAATGGCCTTTTTTCTAAGGGGTTAGTCCAGGGTTTTTGGTCAAAAATGACCAAATTTTGAAGTCGATGTTTTTCACTTGTTTATGTCCCTAGGGATGTCAGCGTGTCACAAAACGCCCTTGGGAATCATTTTTAAGTCCAAATAAGGCCCTGACAAAGAATTTTCTGTTTATTTCTCACTTTGACTTCATCTTTTTTGGGCTTTTTCTTTGTCTCTGGTCCCTTGGGAGGCCTAAAAAGAGTCTTAGGGAACGTTTTTAGACACACTGATTCAATAGCAAGCTTTTAAAAGAACATTTTTATTTTGTCTAAAAATGGACGTTTTTCTAAGGGGTTAGTCCAGGGTTTTTGGTCAAATATGACCAAATTTTGAAGTCGACCTTTTTCACTTGTTTATCTCCTTAGGGATGTCAGCGTGTCACAAAACGCCCTTGGGAATCATTTAAATTGCAAATAAGGCCCTGACAAAGAATTTTCTGTTTATCTCTTACCCTGACTTTATCTTTCTTTGGCTATTTCTTTGTCTCTGGTCCCTTGGGAGGCCTAAAAAATTTCTTAGGGGTTGTTTTTAGACACACTGATTCAATAGGCAGCTTTTAAAAGAACATTTGTATTTTGCCCAAAAATTGACTTTTTCCTAAGGGGTTAGTCCAGGGTTTTTGGTCAAAAATGACCAAATTTTGCAGTCGACCTTTTTCACTTGTTTATGTCCTTAGGGATGTCAGCGTGTCAGAAAACGCCCTTGGGAATCATTTTTAAGTGCAAATAAGGCCCTGACAAAGAATTTTCTGTTTATCTCTTACTTTTACTTCATCTTTTTTGGGCTATTTCTTTGTCTCTGGTCCCTCGGGAGGCCTAAAAAGTGTCTCAGGGGACGTTTTTAAACACACTGATTCGATAGGAAGCTTTTAAAAAAACATTTGTATTTTGTCCAAAAATCGACTTTTTCCTAAGGGGTTAGTCCAGGGTTTTTGGTCAAAAATGACCAAATTTTGCAGTCGACTTTTTTCACTTGTTTATGTCCTTAGGGATGTCAGCGTGTCAGAAAACGCCCTTGGGAATCATTTTTAAGTGCAAATAAGGCCCTGACAAAGAATTTTCTGTTTATCTCTCACTTTGACTTCATCTTTTTTGAGGTATTTCTTTGTCTCTGGTCCCTTGGGAGGCCTAAAAAGTGTCTTAGGGGACGTTTTTAGACACACTGATTCAATAGGAAGCTTTTAAAAAAACATTTGTATTTTGTCTAAAAATTGACTTTTTTTAAGGAGTTAGTGTAGGGTTTTTGGTTAAAAATGACGAAATTTTGAAGTCGACCTTTTTCACTTGTTTATGTCCCTAGGGATGTCAGCGTGTCACAAAGCGCCGTTGGGTATCATTTTTAAGTGCAAATAAGGCACTGACATCTTTTTTGGGCTATTTTTTTGTCTCTGGTCTCTTGGGAGGCCTAAAAAGTGTCTCAGGGGACGTTTACGGACACACTGATTCGATAGGAAGCTTTTACAAGAATATATGTATTTTGTCCAAAAATCGACTTTTTTCTAAGGGGTTAGTCCAGGGTTTTTGGACAAAAAATGACCAAATTTTTATGTCGACCTTTTTCACTAGTTCATGTCTCTAAGGATCTCAGAGTGTCACAAAATTTTTTAGAGAATCATGTTTAGGTGCAAATAACGCCCTGACAAAGAATTTTCTTTTTATCTGTCACCCTGACTTCATCTTTTTGGGGATTTTTCTTTGTCTCTTGTCCATTGGGAGGCCTAAAAAGTGTCTCAGGGGACGTTTTTTGGACACAGTGATTCGATTGGAAGCTTTTACAAGAATATTTGTATTTTGTCCAAAAATCGACCTTTTTAAAGTGGTTAGTCCAGGGTTTTTGGTCAAGAATGACCAAATTTTGAAGTCGACCTTTTTTACTTGTTTGTGTCTCTAGGGATCTCAGCATGTCACAAAACTCCCTTAGGAATCATTTTTAAGTGCAAATAAGGCTGCATTCATTATGTATGCTACAGGGGGGGGCAGAGGATTTTTTTTTTAAGCGGCTCGGTTTTTTATATCCCCCCCAAGGTCCATACAAATTTTCAGAACCCCCCCAAGCAATCAGCCGAAAAATGAATACCCCCCCCCTCCCCCCTCACAAGAAATATCAAAATAAATATCTGTATAATAGTAAGAGACATGTTTAATAAGAACATCGAGAGAGCTTTGATTGTTTATGTCATACCTATGCCAGCCAGTTTAAGTAGCGCGGCTTAATTATTTGTTGTCTTGATAAGTGGCAGATATAGCAGGGGTGCATGTGGACCCCTTTCAAACTGGTACAGAAAATTCATTGAACATTTAAGTGCATATTTGTTGTTCAATTTCATAAAACTGTGCACTGAATTACATTGTTTTCTTTTGCATTCGTTGATTTAATAAAGTTGCGCTGCTTAGACTGAGGTTGCGTTAAATATTTCCATTTTAGATGTTTTACTTTCTATACTGTATCGAAACATTACATCTACAGGCCAGGCACACTACTTGAAAAACTTCAAAATAGGTACTATATATAGTCTCTCAGAATAATAGAGGTACCCTTGTTGCTTACAATCCTTGAAAGAAGCTGCTGTACTTATCTTTTCTTTTCTCACTTTTTAAAACCATTACAAAAGCTAGACAGAATCTTACAAAAAATAAGCATCCCCCCAGGAGATATTTAAACAATTTTCATATCCCCCTTTTTTTGCTCTAAAAATTTGAGATCCCCCCCTAAAATCCTCTGCCCCCCCCCCCCCCCCCCCCCCTGTAGGATACATAATGAATGCAGCCTAAGGCCCTGACCAAGAATTTTCCTTTTATCTCTTACTTTGACTTTATCTCTTTGGGCTATTTCTTTGTCTCTGGTCCCTTGGGAGGCCTAAAAAGTGTCTCAGGGGACGTTTTAGGACACAGTGATTCGATTGGAAGCTTTCAGAAGAATATTTGTATTTTGTCCAAAAATCGACTTTTTTCTAAGGGGTTAGGATAGGATTTTTGGTAAAAAATGATTAAATTTTGAAGTCGACTTTTTTCACTTGTTCATGTCTCGAGGGATCTCAGCCTGTCACAAAACGCCCCTGGGAATCATTTTTAAGTGCAAACAACGCCCTGATAAAGAATTTTCTTTTTATCTCTGACCCTGACCTCATCTTTTTGGGGCAATTTCTTTGTCTCTGGTCTCTTGGGAGGCCTAACAAGTGTCTCAGGGGACGTTTTCGGACACACTGATTTGATTGGAAGCTTTTCAAAGAATATTTGTATTTTTGTAAAAAATTGACTTTTTTCCACTTGGTTTTGTTCCTAGGGATCTTTGCGTGTCGTAAATCGCCTTTGGGAATTATGTTTTAGTGCAAATACCGCCTTCAGAAAGAATTTTCTTTTTTACCGTAACCCTGGCTTTATCTTTTGTAGGTTATTTCTTTGTCCCTGGTCCCTTCTGAGCCCAAAAAAGTGTCTTTGGGGACGTTTTCGGACAAACTGATTTGATTGAAGCCTTTTTAAAGAATATTTGTTTTCCGCCCTAAAACTGACTGTTGTCCAAGGGATCTAGGCGTGTCGTTAAACTCCCTTGGAATAATTTTTAAGTTCAAATAACTCATTCAGAGACAATTTTTTTTCTACCTTAACCCTGACTTCAACTTTTGTGGTCTATTTTTTTTGTCCCTGTTGCCTTGGAAGTCGTAAAAAATGTCCCATGTGACCTTTACGGACATACTGATTCAATTGGAAGCTTTTAAAAGAATATTTGAGTTCCGTAGAATAATCGACATTTTTCCAAGGGGTAAGTCCACAATTTTCGGTTTAAAATCACCAAATTTTGAAATCGGCATTTTTCACTCCTTCATGTCCCTAGCAATCTTGGTTTGCCGTAAAAGTCCCTTGGCAATCACTTAAAAGTGGAAATAATGCTCTAAGAGAGAATTTTCTTTTTTACCCTTACCCTCACTCCATCTTTTGTGGGCTATTTCTTTGTCCCTGGTACCCTGGGAGGCCTAAAAAGTGTCTCAGGGGACGTTTTCGGACATACTGATTCGATTGGAGGCTTTATAAAGAATATTTGTTTTCCGTCCAAAAATCGCCTTTATTTTCCAAGGGGTAAGTCCAGTGTTTTGTGTCAAAGATGGTCAAGTTTTGAAAACGGCATTTTTCACTCGCTGATGTCTCTAGGGATCTCGGCGTTTCGTAAAACTCTCTTGGGAATCATTTTTAAGTACAAATAACGTCCTGAGAGAGAATTTTCTTTTTTACCCTAAGCCTGACTTCAACTTTTGTGGGCTATTTCTTTGTCCCTGGTCCCTTGAGAGGCCTAAAAACTCTCTTAGGGGACGTTTTCGGACTCACTGATTCGATTGGAAGCTTTTCAAAGAATATTTGTTTTCCGTCCAAAAATCGCATTTTTCCGAGGGGTAAGTCCATGGTTTTGGGTCAAAAGTGACAAAATTTTGAAGTCGCCAGTTTTCACTCCTTTATGTCCCTGTGAATCGTACAGCAGAGTTACGAGGACACAGCTTTGGTAGAAGTTCGACTTGGTGTGAGTGCTGTAGGTGGAGGAGCGTCATACCATGCGAATTATATTAAGAGAGTTTCTCTCCTGGTTGAGATGGCTTTGGATGTCCAGGTCTGCTTCCCTTATACTGCTGATGATGCTGCTAAGATAGGAGAACCTGTCCATATACAGAAGATCTTCATTCGAAACCTGGATTGGGCTTCTGTTGGTGGTTTTCACTGCTAGAACTTTAGCCCTCTTGGTGCTGATGTTGAATTGCTTTGCAAAGATGTTAAAAGTCCCCCCACTCCGACCAGGCGATAGTTTATTTATTTATTTATTCACCACGACATACAAACATAGAAAGTTACAATGAATAATAGACTAGGATTGTACATAAGTTTAGAATAAACATAAATAATAATAGTAAAAGAAGAAGTAAGAAGTGGCGAGGAGACCCCAAGAAACCCCCGGGCTTATACTGAGAGGTCTCCTCGGAGATATGTCAGGACTTTAAGACCAGTAAAGACATTGTATTGAGATTTTTTAACATACGGTGGTAAGACTATAAAGACATAACAGAGTCGGAAGTTTCATGTAATTAACTGAGGAAATCAAGAAGCTCTCTTTTGAAGGTGAATAGACTAGGGGAAGACGACGTAATTGATAATGGCAAAGCATTCCAGTAAGTTTATTTCTTGTGATTTTTTTTCTTAAACTAAGGCTAGATTATCCTCAATAGCATACTGTATAAAATGTCCATTACGTTAAATTAATCAGTTACTACTCGCTTTTTCCTGGTTCCGACAAAAGTTTATTTGATCTAGAAGAATGCAATGTAGATTTCTAATTTATACTTTCTACCTTGATTAAAGTGTATATGACACAAAATCTTTTATTAGCTTATTAGGAAGAGCTTTCAAAATGATGAAGAATGGCATTTATTTTATTGCGATAGCATTCTTGGTTGCCGAGTTATTCAAGATTTAGGCTTATGCAAATTAGACAACTTGTGACGTCACAAGACTGACACAAAATGAAGGGAAATCACAAAAAATAGAATATCTCTTAAGCCTTTTTCTGTATAGAACTGAAACTTTGTAGAGTTGTTATACTCATCACAAAGTTTTATGATATGATCCACTATGACATTTCCATGGCAACACAATGGGCTCCAGGCCCTCACCATCCAAAGGATAAAATCAGAGTTTCCCTTCCCAAGAAGCGCTTTTTGCTCTTGATGTTTATTCAGTGGGTGTGAGGGAATGTGGACATAACGCAGCACAAGTATAAGAAATTCTGTTTGACTGTGGAGCAATAAATAAGGCATTTGTCATTTTGGGAAGGTAGAGGTCTGGTAACGAGTACGTTGCTATGGTGACATCATGGCCACTATCACAATGTGTAGTTCTGTCAGCACATCAACCCTGCAAAATTTCAACCCTGTAGATGTAGTATTTGCGTAGATAATCCAAATTTTGTGATTTCCCTTCATTTTGTGTCAGTCTTGTGACGTCACAAGTTGTCTAATTTGCATAAACCTAAATCTTGAATAACACGGCAACCAAGAATGCTATCGCAATAAAATAAATGCCATTCTTCATCATTTTGAAAGCCCTTCCTAATAAGCTAATAAAAGATTTTGTGTCATATACACTTTAAACTGTCGCATTACTGTATGTATTACACTACATAATACATACATTATTGCATGTATTACACTATATGTATGCCTCTGTATTTTTATGGTTTATGGAAAATAAAATTGAGACAAATTGGTTGAGACAATTTACTAAATTTTCATGTGTTTGCTCTTCTTAAAATTATCTATACAGCTATCTTTGTATTTGGACGTCCATTGCGTTTAGTTCACTAGTTGTGCATACTTGAACTCGGGTAACATACGCCTGAAGATGACACCTTTCGTCAAGGAACACTGGTAACAGTACCAATGATCTCAAAAAAGCTCACGAGTTATTTTCTGTAAGCCATAGAGAATCCTTCTCCTACCTTCATGCACACTTGCTCAGACTCAATTTGTCTTTTTCCAGCAAACAAAGTCATTCTTCTCATCGCATCGTCTAGCCATCCATTTTCCACCATCATTATTTCCCTTGATCATAACAACACAGTCTTCGTCAGCAGACTGAGAGCTGGGCTGTCCCTGAAACCAGTTTGTAAATGTTGCAGTGGCTCTGTTACTCCAGACATATGTTCCCTCCAATGAGAGGTCGTTGAGACCCAGCCATACTCCTGATTGGGGTGTCTGTGGCTTGTGCACTTTAGAATCAAAGAAATGCAGACCATTATTTCGGCCTAAGCGTAAAGACACGAGAAGAATACTGGTGCTGGTGCGTAGGCACCTCTGAGGCTAGCCCTGCGATGGAATAGAATCCCATCCAGAGGAAGAAGCTACTAGCTCTCAAAAACCTGTTTTTTTCCCGTTGGTCCATTATATATACTACCTCTCTTGCTTATAAGAACTAAGGCCATTGTTATCACTCTCACCTATTAGTAAGACCCATTTGTGTGCCTCTGTTGACTCCCTTAGGAGAAGAGGAGTAATACTGGTAATAATCCCAGTTGTTAAAAAAGAATTAAACCGGTCACATTGGCCACAGGCTCTTGTGCCACCTAACATTACCGTAAATGACCGAGTTAGCGCCGCGGCGCTTATTTCAAACCTCTTGGGATGCGGCGCTAATTCGGGCAGGGCGCTTAACCGGGTAGCGGCGCTAATTTCTAGACTGCTAAAAAACAAAATCCAGAGAATATAGAGGATCACGTTGCGAACGTATTAAGTATTGGTTAACCCTCGCTTCATTACACAAAAAATAAAAACGACAAGATAAAAGCAACTTGAAAGGAGCTATCCAACCAACGTTAAACACTGTTAAGGTCGCGAACTGGTTGTTTACTCTATTGTCAAACGTTTTCATGCAGTTGTACCTCTTTATATTACAGTACTGAAACCAGGATATGACTTTTTTATATGTACTCGAATTACCACCGCGGCGCTTATTAAATTTTCAGGGTGTAAATGCGGCGCTAATTCGGGCAGGGTGCTTAATCGGGCAGCGGCGCTAACGCGGTAATTTACGGTATGTTTTTACTGGGTCACGTGCTGTGTAATTGAAAAACAGCTGGATAGTAATGTCTGGTTTTAGAATGAACGTATACGTACCAGCTTCATGTTTGATTTCATTGCTGCTCAAAAGTCTGTTAAAGACCTTGAGATTTCTGACCAAGCCATAAAAGGTTTGTCCTGTATCCTTTTTGCTTCCTATTTGGTAGTAGCTGTGTGAGTTGCTCATGATTTCATAGCTCGACAAACCGTTTCTAGCGGATTTCGTCGCGTCCTCTGTGCCATTTTGGAAGATCTTAGCAATTCTACTGCCTTGGTCCCACGTGACTGCCACGTGGACCCAAACGTTATAGGTGATTGATCTGTAGAATTAATAAACATAAAGTTCGTCGAGTGATCTTCAACTATTAACTCCCTCTCCCCCATATTCCAGCTATAATCCTTATACTCAGTCTACTCCAATGCAATTTTAGATAATAAAAACTGTCGAGATGGCACAGAACGCTTGTGTTATTTGACATCAAACTCTTCAAGTGATTTTAAACTATTAACCCCCTCTCCCCCGTATTCCAGCTAGAATCCTAATACTCAGTCTACTACAATACAATTTTAGATAACGAAAACTGTGGAACGCCCAGATATATCTCAAATGCCCGTTGCACCTCTTTATCGTTTAAAACCTGAGTACCATAAGCCTCGGAGGGCGATTCATAACTCTCTCGAACTATTGGCAGAGTTTGAAATGCCACTGACGTATATACAGCCAAACAAGATGCTTGTAGTAAACTTACGTGTACATGGAAAGCACATCCCCTCCTAGCTTGTTTCTAAACTGGAAAAACAGGACCTTCCAATCACCATGTACCCAAATAGAAAACTGGTGTGGGTAGGACCAATCAGCGTACACGTAGCCTGGAGTTTTGGCGGGCTCTAGGACCTTGATCCAACACATCATGGTAAAGGCGGGGAATTGAAGACTGACGGATGGCGTGTCAGCATATGATCCCTTTCCATCCAGGTAAAGAGCTGTTTCGCCACCTTCATTTCTGTAGGAAGCCCCGTTTCTTAAGCTGTAAAGTCGTTAAACCAAATAAAAACAAGAATTTGGTCATTCAAACGAACAGGATGAAGTAAAAACATACACAATCCAAGCAAATGTCCAGCCCAAAGTTGTGGGAAGGAGGTGGGAGTGGGGCTGAAGGGTTGTGGAGGCAGGGGTGGGATGAGTGTGGGGGATTGAGGAGGTGGGGGTGGGGGTGGAGGTGGTTGATTGTGGGGGTGGGGGGATTGAGGAGGTGGGGAGCTTTGGAAAAGGAAACGATGAAATATAACGAATATAAGGTCAAACATGATTTTCTACGTTTGTTGATTTGGAAATGATGTTTAACTATTGATAACACACTGGAAACACAGAATTTACGCTAATCATACATTACGTCTGGTTCAGTGCCGTCAAGAAGCCAGCAGGCAATCATGTCAGCGGTTGTTTCACAGCCTGCAACGTTAACACAGACGACATTTCTAAGACACGATACCCTCGCAAGGAAAATAAATTTGCTGCAGCTGCTAAAAGAAAAAATACGTTGTAATGAACATACTTTTTTCCTGTTTAGCTGGTGGCAGTAGATTCCTGTACACAAATTCATTACGTCCCATGTCTGGAATGACGGCTAGTTCAGCATCAATGGTCTTACAAAAGGCTTCTGCTTCCATCCATGTCTTGTTGGCAGAAAAATACTTATAGAAGGCATCTCCTTGAAAATACCATCCATCTGGAAAAACTACAAATGTCACAAAAAAGTTTATGTGGACACCTTTGAGCGTTCTCTAGACGGGTAACAATCGATCTAGATTCTCAAGAGCTAACCACGACTATAAACTTTACTTGAGAAGAGCGGTTTGTAATTGCTACAGGATATATTGTACATGCCGAATCATTATCTGTTTTTAAGACTTAAAATTTGCTTGAATATTTATTGAATCAGTAGCCATCGAATTTTATCTAGTTCTAGAAATTTTAAAGTAATTTTGTAAGTTTTTAGTTAGGGAAATTGTTTTTATACAGGGTTAACTTTCCCTATGCAGGATGTTTTTGTATTTGCGTTGAAGCCTCCTGAATAAAATGTCATGTCATGTCATGTCATGTTATGTTATGTTATGTTATGTTATGTTATGTTATGTTATGTTATGTTATGTTATGTTATGTTATGTTATGTTATGTTATGTTATGAGAATCAAATATTTCAATAAGCATCTCACTTGCTCTTCTAAAAGGTGAAGTACTTCCAGAACGGTACGTTTCAAGCTGAAATGTAAATATAGAAAAAATAAACAAAGTGATGTACAGCTTCCAACTCATTTCAGGGAATCAACCTGTCAGTAAAGAGCCAGACAGAAAGACAGATAGAGTTATTTAACCGGTCAGATAGAACCTGTCAGACAGGAATGGTTAGTCACTGAACCATCCAATCATATCAGCCAGAGTCAGTCAGACAGTTTAAGAAGGGTGACACTTGCTAGTCTTTCAACTAACCAACCTGTGCTTCTCGGATATCCGGCCGAACTAGGACTTGGAAGTATTGAGGAACCGAAGAAAAACTTAATACAAACACATAATTATAATAACAATATAGCAATACAATAACAATAAAAACAACATTGACGACGACGATGATGATGATGATGTTGAGAATCAATAATAATTTTCTATTTAAGGCAAAGCAATGGTAATGGTAATGTATTTATATACCGCATTTTCTATATGCATATTCAAATGAAAGTAAGTGAAGGAAACCTTACCATGAATCCTCTGTACTCAAAGCCAGATTTTTCGAGCAACATTTCAGGGTCGACTTCCTTCGTCGAATTGTTAAGCTCACATAAGTATGATCCTTGTTTTATCTAAGAATATTAAGACAAGTAGACCTCATCTCATTCAAACTCAATAAATCAAGCCACAAATGTACCGTCAAGTCATAATTAAATATGCATGACCGCACGTCTTCAAACCCACATATCTTATGAACAGAAGAACTAAGATTAAGATTTACTTCAGTAAACGCTCCACAAGATTTTAATCTCCGGTTGAAGCTTTCCTTCTTCATCACCAGTTTGGTATATAGAGGATAAATCAGCCAGGTCCTTTCTGAATCAACGTCATCTTGATGAACACAGTCCACACTAAACGACCCGGACCTTTTGTTTGAGGACGGTGTCTACTTTTGTTACTGTGCATACGTTCTGCGCATCTCGAGATACTCGGGCTTCCTATGGGTAGTGCTCACTAATACAGGAATATTTTTGCGCGGTTTAAAACTATACGGAGAAAGCAGAACTTAGCAAGTGCTCTTGGTATCTCAAATGAAAATTGGGAGTAACCATGCATTTTTTCAGAGATAATAAAGCTTCAATTTAGGAAAAACTGCCATACATTGCTTTATATTTTGGCGCTTTTTAGAAACATTGTTACTTAATTATCTCTGAAAAATGAGCGGTTACCCCCAATTTTCTTTTTGTATCTCAATAGCCCTTGCTAAGATCTGCTTTTCTCGCATAGTCATAAACCGCACAAAAATACTTCGGTATTAGTAGGCACCGTCCTTAAGCCAGGCCTAATAAATACTAACCGATTTCATACGGGACAAGCACAATTCAAGAACTGAGTTGCAAATGACTCTGTTCAACTTTTAGGCCATTAATTACCTCTTATTGCAACCTCATTCCCAGGGACTTGCATCTGGGAACGAGGTTTCCACTAGTTGCTGGTTTGGTTATCGGAGTGATTTTCCAGGTTCTCTGGGTTTGATCGAGTCACTTTTCGACTGGATTGCGACGTAAGGATTGAGCTTACATCCGGTACAATTCATTGCCGAAACAATCCTTAATGCCTTCCTTTACCCCTTCTTTTCTTACCTTTTTGACATTTATAGAGAAGCATTCAGCGTTCGCTCTGCAACGCCATAAGCAATCGTCAAAATGGGAAGACGTTGACTCAATTACGTGACCCTCCAAAGCATAACCCGTTTCCTTGAAGAACTGAATTGAGTCGCATTGGTGTGTTAGACTGGGATGGATTAGAATTCCACATACAACAACGCTGCAGAGAACATAAGGCCATTGGTGTATAATTCTAAAGCCTGGAAAAGAAAACTGAAGATTATTTTCGAGAACGGTAAACAGTGCTTGTTGATTTGATTTTATATGTGTAAACATGCGACAAAAGAGCGTTTTGTCGTCACGAAACAGCCTTTGTACGCAACGTGTGCAATAAAAATTAATTTAAAACTAGAAACCAACCATAATGATGAGGATAATAATAGTGATTAATTTGCTTTTTGATAATTTGATCTATCCCAGTGCACCGCGAAGGCACCAGTTTCCATGGGAGCAACTAATGGGGGAGAGAGAGGGGGTGGTGCAGCTGATGGAAATCAATTAACAAATAACAGAAGTTCTCTCTTTCTTTTGCAAGTCGACAGCTTTATCACCACTCAAAAGAGACGTGCTTACTTCTGCTGTAGGGAAGGGGTGGGGTTTGAGTGAAGCCAAGTCAATCAACAGGCAGATCTTCTGCTCTTGGTCTTAAATGATGGCGTCAGGCTTGTTATCCTTCATTTGTTTGTAATTGTCCGCCCGATCAATGGAATGATTTTACTAGGGGGTACCTACTTAAAATATAAGAAAGTGGTACAATGCGATACAATACAATACAAACTTTAATGACACTCCCTGGAAAGGGCTTTTCAGTGACAACAATAATAAATTTGCAACATTATACGTCAAACGATAGTAAATCTAAAAGTTAAAATGATGCAATGATATATAAGAAAAGTAAAAATTAAGCTAACGAATGATCGCTAAAAATAACAAGATAAAATCGTTATGTAAAAGCTAAGACAGACTAGAAAGGAAAGCGGCGAATAAGTTGGCTCAAACTTTACGATTAAAAAAAAGAACAAAGGTACAGAGTTTAAAGGAATTGTCCAAACTGTTCCGCAGACTTACTATACGGCAATAGGATGTCCTTTGTCCAGATCTAGATTTAAATAGGGGGGTTTGCTATAGTGTTAAAGAAAACTACAAAGACACAATTTGAAAATTAACAGAAAAGGTTTTACAGCGGAACTCCCCGTTAAAACATGTACAATGTGGACGTAATAACGGGATGGTCGGATTAACGGGGTTGAAAAACTATGGAAATGACTGGACTTTCAATTCGTTCTCGGCACAAAAAAGAGGTCGTAATAAGAGGTGGAAAGGCGGGCTTCCACTACGGTAATAAAACTTTCTTTACACGGCTGGAAGTGTTCAGGAGGGCAGGTGTTTATCTAAAGACAAACATAAAAGGTGATATATTCGCAAAGGCAGATATTTTCCTGTTTATCCCATGTTTCCAACATAACTAACAAATTTTAGTAAACTGCTCAATCGAAATTTTGCTTAGAAGTAGACAGGAACAGAGTATCTCTTACAACAACGTATTTCGCAGAAAATGACAAATATTCTAAGTCGACGTATTTTATGCATTTCACAGGTGTTAAATATATTTTGTTGCTTATATTGGGATCAGCAAAATTGTGTAAGAACGACGATTACAAAAGGAATGGAAAAAATACTAAAAATAATATTGTCAATCCTAAACTTTAACGCTAACCTCAAGTTAAACCATTGAAAACTAACCTGACAACGAAAAATAATTTTATATGTTCTTGAAATTGTAACTTATCAGTCATTGCTTAAGCAAACTAATAACTGAAAATATCAACATGATTGCAGTAAGTTTGCTTTTAGCTTTCCGCTGAGATCAATATGTCAGCTATATATCCGGCAAACGCACCGGAAAGTGGCCAACATTATCGGAGATTATCCGTCTTCGTAGAAGATTAAAGTAATAATGTCTAGAACCTGTAGAACCCTTACAGCTTTCTCCTTACACGATAATGCTTGCAATTACCCCGAAATTTGGTCAGTTTCCACGTATTCCTGACACAAGCCATAAATTACGTGAGAACTTATCATGACATCAGTAAAGTGATCTTGCCAAGGACTCATCAAGGAGACTGCCTATGATCATTATTAGTTGGCTCAACTCGGATGCACAATCTCCTGTCAGGAAGATTTAGCCCGGACAAAAAAAGGAGTGATGGATAAATAAAGTGATATTTCATTCAAGTGTTTCTTTTTTATTCGTTCGTGCGCAGCACGAGTCGTATATTTCAGAATGTTGAATTCAACAACTTCCGCGAAATTGACGTGGTAAATATTGCAACTACGAGCTAAAAATGCTGGATTGTCTTAACTGCATGGTGAAAATGGTAGAGAACAACGGCTTTGAAAATATTCCTTTTTCGTAAGAAGACAAATATATCGGTATAGGTCTTTCTTACAAATGAGGACTGAATATTTTACTTAAAAGTATTCAGCTTCGATAAAAAGTAACTCACGACAGGTCAAAAGTCGATAACGGTTTGATCGATGAAAAATATAAGTACAGGAGTGAGATAATTGCTAGTGTACCTTCAACCATTGCGATATTCCTTAACGGAGCAGCCATTCTTGCGAGTCCTATTTGACCGTATGAAATTTTTAACAGCTTAGCACACTGACATGTAGGGTGTGTGGTAAACATGAACAAATTTGAATATAAGATTATTTTCAATATTCTGTACCTGTCCTCTGTTGCTATGGAATTTAATTGGGTTTTGGATCTCGTTACAGGTCCATTGTAACAAACAGAAATAATTATCAGTTGGTACAATTGATTGACACCAAGTACGACGGTTATTTTTTTTTCCAGTAATAAAAACAATTTTAATGACGAGATATTGCGATATAAGAGGTGCTCGATAGCAAAAGAAATAAAATAAATGAAATATAACGACAAAAAGAAACAAAATAGGTTTCAGTTTTGCTCTTCGAATCAATGGCCTGAGTTGATGTAGCAAGCACTCAGGCTAAACAACATCCGCTTTCTTTTAAATTTTCTACCTATTTCTTGCCTTTTACCTCTTTGACGTGTTCCTACCATTTTAGTGAATGTCTCATTGAATTAGCCTGATTTACATAGGCATCCCTTAAAGACTCGTTTTCAGCGCCCCAGAGTTGTAGTGTTGTTAGTTAATTCAACATTGCACGACAAATAAAACAATCCTTCACACGTAACAAGCTTCTAGTCAGAGACATTACACCTGCTTCTGAAAGCAAGTCCACGAAAAAAAATTATTTAAGTAAAACTTCTCAAACTCATTAATAATTCATCAAGAGAAAACAAAGAAAATCACTACCGTGACTGTGGTTTGGATATGTGATCCTAATTACCATAAAATCTTTGCCAACTTAAGCCTTGAATTTCTCCAAGAATTATTGATCATTTGAGAAGCCATATCAAACACTCGAAAGAGTGTTTCATCAGATATCCAAACACCTCGAAGTCGTTTTAGAAAACTCGGCTGCGCCTCGTTTTTTCAACCTACTTCTCAGTGTTTGGATATCTGATGAAACACTCTTCGTCGTGTTTGATATATTACATCAAAATAATTTCCCATCCTTAAAAGTAAGAAAATATTACCATGTGTAACTTTCTTTAGTTTCTTTAGATTACGTATACCGTTTTGTTTTCTTGAATCAGTGGTTTGTTTCTATATAATGTAATTACTAAATTATTTCTGTTAATAATAATGTTTGACATGACACAATAAATATCAGTTAGTATTTCTATACTGAGTTTGTAAACAAAAATATGTTTCCCCCACCTAGCGACCCGAACACAATTAATATAGGACTGCCAGTCTGTTCGTTTATATATTTTTTTTTTATTTAAACAATATTAAGGCCCGTTTGAACGGCTGCAACATTTGACTAACATTCGTTCAACAGAAAGTTGAACGGATGTTGGGCAAATGAGAACAAAGGAAATGTTGAATCGATGCTGAATGAAAGTTTAAACCAATATTTAAATTTGATTCAATACACTTTCAACAATGTCGTTGAACGACCTGTTCAAACGCCCCCGACATTTGGTTCAACAAAGTGTTAAACGCATGTTGAAGCAAATGTTGAAACCGTCTAAACGGGCCCTTAAATTCCAACGTATATCTGTGATCTCATCAGGGAAAAGGCATCAATCAGAAGCTCTTTGAGATCTAATGACCTCACTTTGTTAGAGGTGCCTCGAACCAAATGTAAGACTTTTGGTGATCGAGCATTCGCTTTTGCTGGTCCATCCAAGTGGAATAAGCTTCCTCTGGCAATTAGGACTGCCAAGAACTTAAATACTTTCAAGAAATACTTGAAGACATTTTTGTTTAAAAAAGCATATGACATCTGATTATTCTTTACTTTGTTTATTTTATTTCTTACTTTTTGTTTGATTGATTATTCTTAAATTTTATATTTTATTGATTTTGACTAAATTTTTCGTTTTTATATTGTAAGCGCTTTTGAATATTATATAAAAAGCGCTATATAAATTGATTATTATTATTTCCTCTCACAGCATTAAGTACTCACCAGGGGTGAGTTGCAGAAAATATAACGTCGAGCGTAACTGCTAACGCCAGACCTTCATCTCAGTCACATTCAGTATTTTAACGTCTGACGATAGCATTTACGCCAGCCGTTAAGTTTTATGCAACTCGTCCCAGGGGTGCTCATGCTGCTGTACATTACTTTGCACGTCACAATCTGACAATTACAAGAAACAATTACAAGCAAAACACAATGCAGAAGGAAATAAAAAAAAGTACAAAGCTGAACGGTTAGACAACAGATTTTAACAAGTTAACATTAATTGTATTTTATTAGTGTTTATTTTTCTTATAGGATAAAAAGAGATAATAGATAACATTTGGCTGCTTATTTGTTTGCTTTCTTATTGTCTTTTTGTTTTCGCATATCTATAATAGATACTCACGCGTTATAAAATTTTATATTATTATTATTATTATTATTATTATTATTATTATTATTATAATTATTATTATTATTATTATAGAAATGTAATGGGAAGTCACATGCACACACCGAGGACCTATTTTTTCATGCAATTCCAATATAATTGTATTTAATTTTTAACCCTTTGCCAGGTAATGGCGAAGAAAAATTTGAGTCTATATGGATGAAATTGTTAGGATGGAGTTTTCAAATGAAAGTTAATGGGTAGTTACTTTAATGGCAGTGCTACTGTTTATTATGTTGTACAACAGTGGTTCTACTTTTGAGCCTGTGGTTAAAAACCTCTTTTACGTATGCCCATTCAACGAAAAATTTACGGAGTAGTAGTACTTGCCTGTGGTTCTGTGTATTTCGTTGTACAAGTCTGAGTGTGGATAAAATCCTTAACTGTTACCATTGAAATGAAGCTACTGAGCAATACTTTCCTGTAGAGTGTTTATTATGCCGTAAAACGGTGGTTCGAACTTTTACGTCTGTGGATGAAACCCTTTGAAGTTACCATTCAAATGAAAGCTCCTGAACAGTACTTTCCTGTGGTACCGTTCATTGTGCTGTACAATATGGTTCTAACTTTTGATTCTGTGGGTGGAATCCTAAAGTGTGACCATTCAAATGAAAGCTACTGAGCAGTACTTAACTGTGGTGCTATTTATTATGCTGTAAAAGGTGGTTCTAACTTTTGAGTCTGTGGGTGGAATCCTAAAGTGTGACCATTCAAATCACGGAAAGCTACTGACCAGTTCTTTACCGTGGTGCTATTTATTGTGCTGTACACAGTGCTTCTATTTATGTTTCTATAGGTCCATGTTAAAAGAATGACGAGTACTGTGGCTTTGAGCTCCCCTCGGTGGCTTTAAACTGTCAAATTATTGTAAGCACTGTAATAAATCTAGTCACTTAGGTTTTCTGAAGTTCCAATTTTTATTTGCACGGAACGTGACTCAGTTCAGACCTCGATTACCTCAGAGAAGACTAAGAAATGGCTTCCATGAGCGGAAACTGCGTGTTTATTACACTGAATTTTAATTTCCAAAAAGCTATCTTTCATCTTGAAGCACCCACAATTTCCTTTGATTACTTTGTGGCCGGCAATAACAAACACATTATAGAAATAGCATGCGTAAATCCATAGCTTTTAAAGATTGTACGTGCACAACATCATACAACTTTGAGGTCTCCATGGCAACCTATCAGCCTGTCGGATGTTGGGGATTTGTCATATTCCCGAGTGAAAACGACAGTTTGTGTGCGCGGCTTTTTTTAATGTTCTTAAAATGTGATTTTCTGTCGGAACTAGTTTTAAATTTGTTATCTATTTTTGACAAGCGTTTTGGGAAAAGGCGTTTATTCCTCGAATCGTAAACGTGCCCATATCATATGATTGTGTCCATATCATTGACAAATACAGCTGTCTAGTCACAGTTCCCTTTGTCTTGTTAACAGATGAAGCTTAACTTTTTATGGCGCCTTTCGATTTATATTTAACGAACAATAAGAAGGATTATCTCGTCTTTTCCTTCGAAAAAGAAAAGTTCTCAAATAGATCCTTAACTACAATACAAAATCAACTGTAAGCTATGCCGGTGATTTAGTGGTCCTCCCGGCGATTTAATTTTCTAGACAGTAAATTAAAAAAAGAAATTTATCAAAACAGCTGCGTTTTCAAACGTAAGTTCCCCTTTTGATGTAAATGTATTAATTTAGCATTTTCAATTTAAACGAACATTTGTACAATAATATCTTGATAGAGTGTGTTGACTACTCATTAAGCCATGAATAGGTGTGTTATCAAGAAACCTCCTGAATATTGAAAAGATATTATCTCTTCGTTAACAATTCATAGGGCATGAAAATGGCAACGTGAACGCACGTACAAACTCTTTGTTTGTTTAGAAATGGTCGACCTTGGCTTGTGTGGTCTTCTTGTAAGCGTTTTTCTATTTATCGCTCCCTCAGCTATTTATTTGACGTATGGTTGGATGTGTTTCGGCAGAACACACCGATCTTATTTCTGCTGGAACGTTACCGATGAAACTGCTGCTGTGTTGATAGTCTTCGGATTTGTGTTTCTCGTTTTTGGAACAATAACTTGTGGCTTTACATTTGTGGTTTGGCGATCAACTGTAAAAACCAACGCCAAGCATAAAGATGATGATGAGTTCAAAGCTAACTTGTCGGAGTGGGTATAACCTCTCTTTGGTTGTAACACGGAGAACTTGGTTCTAGCAATGAAATTTTCATCGTTTTCACCACTGAAGAGAAAATTCCGCGACGTACGTAGAGTAAGCGGCTTCAACCCCATGAGATTTCAAGGGGTAATGGCTGTGCTTTTTTGAAACGTTTGGTCACTATTTTTTTCAATTTTGGACGAGCAAACACCTCCTTTTTAGCTTACTGCAAGAAATCACCAATATACAGCAGGTCGAAACTGAGCAAATAGCGTTGTTCAATGTATACAGAGAAACAGTGAGTAGACAAACGGTTCGCTTTGTTCGTGAAACAGAATCAATTATTTGTCTTTTTATACTTCATTGTAGAAAAAGAAAAACTCCCAATGAACTTGTATTTATAGTAGTATTACGTTAAAAAGAACTACACTTGTGAAGTTTGTAGACATGCCTTGAATCTCCTACATTCATGTAAATACACTTTATACCGCAAGTTCTTCTACAGTGTTGACATACACAAGGAAGGGCTGTCAATCGCTGATGACAATATTATATGGAAAAATAAAACAATGGAATTGAAGGAGAGTGTGCAAGAGAGGAAGATAAAAACAAAACTATAGTTTTGAAGGGAAAGGCCAATGGAAATGTCGGTTATGGTGTGACTCATCTGGAAGGTCGTGAAGTCGGCTTGCAAATTTCCCTTGTGTAATCTGTATTCAATCTGTTTTTCCCAACACTATAGTATACTTAAGTTATATAACGGCCAGGTGAAATTACATTTTAAATAAGAAAAGATATATTAATTACCTGATTTTTCCACAAATTTTCAAAATATGACGAGCTGATGTAGCAATCCTAGGGATCTAATAACAATAGCAAACTTTATTTGATCGAATAGAATGTCTTCTACTTTGATCCTCGCAGTTAGTACGCAACTTTAAAAGCAGTTGCGTAAAGAAAACCTGAAAAAAAAGTCAGGCTTGAACGGGATTTTTTTTCCAGGCTTTCTATTCGCAACTGCTTAAGTTGCGTACTAACTGCGAGGATCTGCCTTCTATTTGATCTTTCATCCGCAGTTCAAATATATGTTTCATATATTTACATTCATTTAAACTTTATTCGGTAACACAAATGAAAACCAGCAGGTAGCTTTTGAGTTTTTTGAGGTGGACAAAAAAAGAAGGGTATGTTGAAATAAAAGAAAAAAAAATGGTAACTCTACAACAATCAAAGGTTAATCAGTTCTCGGTGAGATGCGCGCGCAGGATGGCGGCAAATCACAAAACCAAACAGAAGAAAATAAAAGGAAAAACCCAAAAAATAAAAAACAAAAAATATCGTTTCTTAAATTTAGACTTCAAGGCACGTGATTCGATCTGGGAGACCACAATATAGTCATTTTCAGTTTTCAAAATTTCAAGAAGGAATTTCTTTCATCCGGCACAAAAAGTAACCTATACCCTGTATCAAACGCTCAGTTCATGATCTAAGAGCGCTCTCCATTTGTATAGCAAGCATGGCCCGTGAGAATGTTTCACAAATAGAACAGCACAATCGTTCGATCGATCGTTCGTTTCGATCGTTGTATGGAGAAACCGGTTGTTCTTGTCTCCCATCGATAAAACCTGTTTTTCATACTAATGAAACTGAGCACTTACAGACAACACTTACAGGAATCAAGTAGGTTTTCTGATGCGAACCGAATTAAAACTGAAAACAGTACAATGATAAAACACACGCTCAGCTGAGCCGGTTTAGTTATGAGGATAGTACTCTAGTTGAAAAGCTTTCAGATACTTGCTGATTCTGAAATCAATTTGGTCGATGAATCGTTTGGCCATGGCCACCCGTTTGTGTACAGATCAGGAAACCAAATTTATGTTTATGTTATGAGGACTTTTACGTTTTTTGGTCAAAAGTGTGGTGAAAATGAGACTAAAACCAGACATTATGAGGAAGACATGATGTCATTTTATGTCCGATCAAGTCTGACTTCTTTAGAAATTAATTAAATGTTTGGTTTATCAACAAAGTGGATAACTAAAAAAAATTGGCCACCGTAAAGAGATTCGAGCGCTGACGTTTCGCTCTGACAAAGGGCTAACACTCGAAACGTCAGCACTCGAATCTCTTTACAGTGGCCAATTTACCTTTAGTTATCAACTCTGTTGATAAACCAAACATTCGTTTCTACTTCCCCACCGACGCAGCACCGCAGTTTCTTCTGAAACTAACCCCTTATTATTTAGAAAATAGCGCTCAAGATCAAAGTAGGGCGTACCGACCGACAACGTTCAAACGCTCTTAATGTTAATAGTTTTTTTACTCCCTTTTTTGTACACTGCCACATTGACCACAATGTGTTCATTTTGTGGTTTTAATTAAAGCAAATATCTACTTTTCATTCTCCTCCCCTTCCGCCGGTCTTGTGAACTATTTCTTTTTAGAGTGGGTCGTTATACTTACTGCTGCTAAAGTGGCGGAGGATTTAACGCCCCCACCTTTACTTAAGACATAGTTGTTTATTGTTTACCTGTTGTTTGTAACAAAACGCGTCATTTTGGTGGCCAAATTTATGCCAACCAAACGTGGACTTATTATTTTGATATTTTTAGCTCTTCAGCAACAAAAGAATTTCCGGTCTGATGACAGTATCTCGTTATTTCGTTGATATCGGTACTGATATAAAACCTTTTCTCGTTCACAAAATGCTCTTAGAACACCAAGAGAAAGACGTCAGGTAATTTTATCAAAGGGAGGACATACCACAATCAGGTTTTTATCAATTTTTGAGCGACACAACAGAAGGACTTGATAAAAATGGGCCAATTTGTTCAAGTTCTATTATCTATTTCCATCTTAGACATCCTCAACCTTTTTTTTTGGCAAGTGACACTAAAAATAGGAGTCATTGTCCCTTTTTAGCATCTGAGCAATACAAGGACAAACCCTTTGAGGTGTAAATAGAATTTTTTTTTAGGAATCTAGAAACATCTGTAAACATCAAAGTTGTTTACTACCAGCCTTAGTTTATTGCCAGTTTGTCCGAGGGCGCGCCTGGTGTACCAAAGCCGATTAATACCGTGACTAACAAAGATTCTGAAAAATCCTGACCAAAGGTGTGAAGACGTTTTTCAACGATAGCTTTCAGCTTTAACTAGAGATTAAACAAATTTAAGAATGAAGGGAAAAAAATTTCACGCTGAATCTTCATTAAGAGCAACTGATGAATGTCAATGTGTGGCATATGCCTGCGAAATGGAATAAATGTGATGGTATATTGAGTTAACAATTTTATCACTGACTTCTAAAATACCAACCTGACGTGAAGAGTAAGAGTTTGACATAAACACATAGTCCGAGAGAGTCTTTGAGAGGGAGCGATACTGCGCATGTCAATCGATGGCAGTGTCCCTTTTAAGATGCAAATTCCCTTCAAAACATACTAACGAAAATTGACAGAAAACACCTTTTATTTCACATTGTTTATGTGCGGACAATCCATTAAAAAGGTCTTGGAATATACCATCAATAAAGCTATTTCGAAACTGATAAGCCAGACTGAATCAAATGCATTTAATTAATAATTTCTTCTAGCTACACTGCTCAAGACGTGATGTGGCCATTGTAATGCAAACTACGACGTAGTACTTTCCAATTCTGTGGTGACGTTAATTGCGCCTTACATCTCTTCAAAGCCTTTGTTGCAATTCAAACGAAAGCTGGTGTGCTGTTGAGTTTTCGTGTGGCTCTGTTTACATTACTTCAGAAGTTTACGTTTGGTAATTAAAGTCTGTTTAAATCCTAAAGTGTGACCATTCAATTGAAAACCACCAGTTTTATTGTGAGCCTAGAGACTGTAGGATTCATTGGGTTTCTCAGGGCTTATAACTTTGGCTGCCTGTAAGGATCAGGTATGATTAAATGCACACTTTAAAAATTTGACAATGTTTTGATGGTCACACAATTAATATCACGGACACAAGATTGACGTCAATTTGATCATTGTAATGACTTCAGAGCTAACCGAATCACGCAGAAACATTTTCAAGTCTCCGTCCTTAATTCGTACTTTTGTTTGCCTGTCCTTACATCGTACAATGTTTCAGGAACCACAAAGAGTTCGCAATGTTAAAACGATGCTCTCAGTTAAATACTTTCCCCGGGTCTGAATACACTGAAATGTTTTCGTTTTTGCGTGCCTTCTGGACTATGGATCCGTTTTGAAATAAAGGTCAACACCAATTAAAATATTATATGGTGCAAGCACAAAGCGGAATCAATTGAAAGAGGGTTTATAAGAGTCTTTTCTGTGAGTGATGTTGTTAATAATGAAACAATGAGTTCAAAGCTTACAATTTTGGCCTTTAAGTTCCGGACTTGGATAATCGACTTTGGCACGGAACTTAGTGGAAAATAGCAAGCAAACATGCTATGTAAACAGAAAACTTTGAGGATTAATTTAATTAAACCAGATGCCGACTAATTAAGTGGCGAAAAGGATTTCTAATTGAGATTGATGTCATATTAAACAGTGAAAACAATTTTTGTACACACAAAGTTGAAGAATTCTGCTACAAGAGAAACTAGAAAACTTACGACGAGCATAGCTGACGCAAAGGTATGCTTTAATATTATGTGAAACGCCCATTGTTTAATGCAGGATGACGTTCACGAGACTCCAGGTAAAGCCGCTTAATCCTGTTTAATCCAAGCTCTGTCGTAAATACGATTAGTTCGCTTTTGTAATATTAACTCAAAGAAGCGATGTTAATACATCTTTGTGTGTGGCCTTTTTAACATTTCAGGAGGAATAATGGAAAATGTCACAGACAAACAGTTCAGTTTAAATGTTTGATCTTGTGTGGCCAAAAAGCCGTCATGAACTGGGCAATTATGTAAATCTTAAAGACGTGTTGCGTGTAATCCCAAGAAAACGTTGTCAGAAAGTAACTATGATGTGTTAAACACCAAAGTACTTGAACACCTATTAAGCACCCCTATCGATATCAAGGAGTCTGTGACCAAACAGTGCGTTTAACAAGAAGGACGGCCGGTGGGTAGATAAATTAATCACTTAACATGACACACCGACCAGTTTTAAGTATTGCACGTAACAAGAAGCGTAATGTCGGATCTGTTAAATTGTTTTCCTTCTCCCAATCACGAAAACATTTCATATTTACCATGACCAGCGATAAAGTCGCGCTGCGATGGTGGGTTATTTGAAGGAAAATATGTCTACTTTCTGGTTTTCTTTATCAAAGGAATAACTTTAAGCGAAGTACTGTAATTACGTTGTTATTTTAACACAAAATTCCATTGTAACGTACGATAAAGTTTGGAAAACTTGATTTGTTTTGTGGTCACCCAAGACCCGTGATCCTGGAGGATTATATTCCTCAAGGTAAGATAGTGGATTAAGAAGGAAACACGTTAGCTTGTTCCAAGGCGTTCAGATATGCTCTTTATTATTCATTTGTATCGCAATTTTTCCCCGCTGCTTTCCACTATATGAACGCCATGGAACAGGCTACGAATACGTGGGCGACCGCCATGAAAATATTGTTCATTTTTTTTAAATTTACATTGGCGCCAGTAAAATCAATGAGAAAAATCCAGAAGGGCGACTTTAGTTGTGTGCAAATAAAATAAATTCAACCGAACAATTAAGAAATGCCTGGCTGCCGATTATAACGTGTTTTAAATTTCTTATTTTAAGGTGCGACTAAATTTATTCTACGAGCACTTTGTACACACGAAAAACATTGCAATCAATTTCCGAAAGATGCGGTTGTTCTAAGTCGCTGATGAATTTTTTCGCTGTTAGGCAAGAAAAAACACGTTACAAATTTGGGTAAATTTATGTTCACAAAAACTTTGATCAATTATACAAATTGAACGCCGAGGACAGGAAATAAATGACGAGGTATGAACTGAGAAATGAGAATCGAAGAATTCAGTGGCACGTTTTGTTACACTGACAACAAGGAATTTCCACGAGTCAGTTTCCATATAAAGAGGACATATACGAGAAAAACAAAACCTTGGTTGGTGCACATAAGATAACAGGCTGGGCAATTACGTTGATGATTATTCAGTTACCTTAACGATTATCACCGCTCGTAAGAATGGACGCGTTCAAATTGACATGTCTGAAAGTTATAATTAGCACACAACACCTAGGCTTTTGATTGCCAATAACTTCCACTTGAGGGGTCCCAATTCAGGAATTTCCGATGCAGATGTTCAATGTATTGCTTCAAAATTACACTTAAACTTGTTGTTTCACGCTTTTTGCGGGGCGTTTTAACCTTCCTTATACTTAGCATTATTGAAAATTGGATGATCATTAGCAAGAGAGGATCAATTCTCTTGTCATTAGATAATGCAATTTGCAGAGCTTTGATTGGCTTAGCAGCCATGGGATCTCAATTATTATACCATGCCTGAAAAATAGCTACCACTACATGTAACTCGACTTCCGGTCTTTTTTGTAAAATAAATGCAGTAGGATCTAGAAGCAATATATCAGTCTATTCAGCCTTTTGTATATGGGATGAAGTCAGGCGCCTCATTGGCTATCTGTCGTCTCATATCCAACCCAAGCTCGTGGAATAATTGTTAAGTGTGTGGCTAGACATTGAATACTGTGGGTGAAATCAATTGAAGCCTTTGAAGCAATCGTCACCTGAGTTTGTCAACAACCCACTTAAAGTGTATTTTTTCGCTAGAACAGAGGTTAACTTGACCAGGAAAAAACTGCTTCTCGTTAATTTGTATTTGAAACAAGCTCTAGCGACTCATCGCCTACACAAGAATTTCTGTAAGTAAAACTTTATTTCCTAAGCGCAATTTAAAACAATTATAATGTTGATGAACCAGAGCGAAACTGAACTTGAGGTTTTGGTGAGAAAATACGTTTATAGCGGGACAAAAGGTTTCGAGACAGCCTCATCGAACAGGTCGACTGAAGTGAGAATAAGAGACGCTTTGAAGTTAAAGCAAGTGCCAATTCATCAATAGACACTTTATTCCACATTTACCTCATAGAATGCAAACCATTTGACATTTAAATCGAAAGCTATCGAACAGCACTTTCCAGTGTTGCAGTTCAGTGCTGTCAGACAGGTACAAAGCGTTAAATAACTTATGGTACCGTCAATGCCCGAAGTCTGTTGTTTAAATCCTTACGGGTGACAATTCAAATGAAAGCAGTGCTTTCTTCTGTTGCTATTCAGTTGTGCCCCAATTGGAAAACTTTGCAGAATGGAAATACGGATTTTTGTTATATTATACTTAGTAAGAAATAGTTTGGGAGCGCATAATTAACAAGTTTACTGTTTGATTGTCTTTTTCTCTCGCAGACAGGACAATGCAGTGGCTTTTCAACACCATTTTCTTCGTAATTCTGTGCATAAATCTCAGCCAAGCAACAAATAATACAAACTCTACAAACGCCAGCGTTCCCACAAATAGCAGCAGTAACGCTACAACGCCTCTTACCACGCTGTATATCGGAGCGTTTTTTGACCTCGGAGAGAAAAATGGATACGGAAGTCTACCAATGGCGGAACAGGCTATAGAGGAAATCAACAATAACACGGATATTTTGCCAGGTTATCGGCTTGAGTTGGTGGTAAATTCAACGCATGTAAGTAATTAGAAATACTACTTGAGACTGTTCTCGCAGGTTGAATCAGGCGATCAGTATACTGGTTAAATATACGCAACAAAACAAATAAATTTGGCGATCGAACTCAGTTATTTAGTTCCGCATTTTCATGATAAAAATCACGTAAAATGCTTACTATTTTTTAAGCGGCCAAATATATTGACTGATTGGAGTGGCTGGTGCCAGAAACAGTACAGAAAATCAAGGGGACTAATATTGAAGTTGGGAACATTGTTCTGTTGTTCGCGGTTCATTTGTCCCCCTGACCAACCATGTAAGACGTTGCAAATGGTGCAGGTCGCTCTGTTAAAAAGTCGGGTATGGTCAATTTGTTGATGCGTGTGGTGTATATGTTGTTTAGGATGCTGTTTTGTTGCTATGGTGACATGTCGATTCCTTTGCCTTGCACAACAATCAATGGTAGGAAATTACAACTAATAAAGGTTTAAGATACCATGAACAGTCGGAAAACTGTAACGTGGATGACTTAAGTGTGTAAAATAGTCAATAACCGTGTTTTCATGAAATTTTTTTTCTTGTTTTTTTTTACGTACACAGGGAAGCTTCGGCTTTGGCCAGAAAGTTCTCCACGAGTTTCTTAACACAGGACCGAAGAAAATCATATTGTTGGGACCAGGGCAAGATGCATTAGCGAAGTCAGTGGCAGCGTACGCTGGAATTCCTGAAGTTAGTCTCTTACAGGTTAGTAAGAAACTGTTTGATTCCTGTTTTGTCATGATTTTCACTAAGATGAATCTTCGTGATTTAACCTAAAGAATCCAAAGTTAAAACAAGTCGTGCATCATAATAAATAGTACAGACGGGAAGTACTACTTAATTTCTTAAATTTGAATTATTACACTTTAGGATTTCGTTTACAGACTCAAAGCTGCGACCATTTTCTACAGCGTAATAAGCAGGGCACAACAACGGTGTAGTACTGCTCAGTAGCTTTCTTTTCAATGGCCACACAAAAGTTAGAACCCACCTTGCACATCATAATAAAGGACGTGCCCTTGATGAATTTTTAAGCCATTGACACTCAATAGGTGCAATTATGCGTATTTTAAGTTTTTTAAATAACATGGTAATGTTTTATCACTTTTAAATGTTTATTTTAGATTTCAATTGTTTATATTAGATGTTATTGTAATTGGTATGTGAAAACCCATTTTGATTGGATCTACCAATAAAGCTATTATTATTATTATTATTATTATTATTATTATTATTATTATTATTATCATTATTATTGTTATTATTATTATTATAATTATAATAATTATTGTTATTATTATTATTATTATTATTATTATTATTATTATTATTATTAATAATAATAAACAGCACCACAGGAAAGTACTGCTCAGTAGCTTTCATTTCAATGGTCACACTTTATAATTTCATCTACAGACATAAATGTTAGAACCATCCTGTACAGCATAATAAACAGCACCACAGGAAAGTACTGCTCAGTAGCATGGTAGTATGTTGGAACCATCTTGTACAGCATCATAAACAGCACTACAGGAAAGTGTTGCTCAATAGGTATCACTTGAATTGGTCAGACCTTATAACTCTTTTTCCCAAAATCAAACCTTAGAAGCTACTTCGTACAACATAAAGCCATGCATTACTGGAAAGTCCTGCTCAGTAGCAGTTCCATTCTACTAACAAACTTCAAGTCCATTAGTCAACAAAGGTTTTGGGAAAGTAGTGGTTGGTCTAAAGGATATCAAACGAAGCCATGAATTATATTATAATTTAATTTTTGCTTCTTTTTCTCCTCCAGTTTTCCTTTGGGACCAGTGATTTGGAGCTCGCGAACAATCGTAACTTGTATCCAAACTTTTTTCGAACAACAACATCCTTAGCCTCACTGGATGCACCGAGAATATCATTTATCAATCAATACGGCTGGGATGAGGTGGGAATCATCTATGGCGACAGTTTGCAGTACCTGCAGGTGAATACACTCGATTGCAAAAACGTTGACACCTAAAAAGCATAAACCATGAACAATGAGACCCAACGGAATTGTGCGTAGTGTTTAAAAATTGGCCCTTGTTGGCCAACTTGACACTTTAAGGAAAGCTTGGACAGTTTCCATCATTCACCACGTGCAACTCATTTTGATTATCAACTGTCGCACGAGAATAGAATATTATGCAAATAAATTTAGTACACTTATACCAATAAAGCCGTTGGGTCTCATCGTTCACGGTTTATGCTTTTTAGGTGTCAACGTTTTTGCAATCGAGTGTATACTAGGAGGATGAATCGCTCTTTCTGCTTTTTTTGATTGCTTGAATAATCTGATAGAACAGTTTTCACTTGATTGAGCAACTTGATTGTCGAAAGTAATTCCATTTTTGCTTTCAATTGGTTTTGCTTTAGTTCACTCTGTGATTGGTTAGTAAAATTTGCGCCACTTTCTTAACCAATGAGAAGCAAAACCGAAACCACGGGTTACGAATATTTAGTTTTATCAAGTAACTTGATAATGTAATTTGGACACCGTAAAGAGATTTGAGAGCCGACGTTTCGAGCGTCAGCCCTTCGATTTGTCAGAGTGAATCTCCGTTAGAGCGAAACCAGTAATGACTTGCTCGCACACGTTTTTCCGCGCTTGGCACCGGCTACATGTACTTGCTTCGTGTTCGGATTGGTTCATTGCGATGCTGACATCTGTTGGCCAGAGTAATTACTTTGGTCTTGCTTTTTAGGGGCAGTCAATTGAAACGGCTCAAAACAGAAGATAGGACGGGGCCAAATTGGCCACCCTTCATGCACTTTCTTCTGAGCATGCGTACTAAGTTACGAAATAAGACCCCAAAGGGAATGAAAAAATGGCTACGAAGTTCACCAACATACATTTTTAAAACATTGCCTATCGTACATGGATTTGTTTTAATATGACCTCGCTTGTGAAGGAAAAAAACAAAATCTGTAAATGACTGCGTGAAAGGCTGGTTTCAGATTGCATCCATAGCAAAAGCCATTCATCGAATATGGAATCAAATGAAAACAAATTTATATTTACGTACCTTAGTTGTACTCTTTTCTAGATCCCAGTGCTTCTCAGATGCCATCCACGTGTAGTCCAATAAACCACGCCCTGAAAAAGAAGTTAGTCTGCAATTACCTAAGGCAAATGATTATCTTTATTCTTCAGCTTTCTAATCAACTAGCATCTAATTTGAAACAAAACAAGATCAATGTGCTAGCCGAGGTGCGACTGCAGGGGAATGATCCTACAAGAGCTATCAGAACTATAAAGGTAAGAAAAGAGATAAGAGCTATACGTATGCAGGTAGTATGCAAATACAACATATTTCGGCCTAGCAACGAAGCCTTCACATCCCGCTCAGCTTGAAGGTAAATTTTATGAATCCATTGTATCGCTGAACTGCAGTCAAACGTAAAAGTCCTTTATAGATAAGGTTTTTACCTTAAGCTCAAAGATAACAAAGTTTTTGTGTGTCTGCGAGTTTACTAAATAATTTTACGATTTACTAAAAAAGTGAAATACAAACGGCCTTGCACAAAGTGTTCCCAGGGCCTAACGAGTACACCTCACCCTTATTTCGAACATTCAGTCTGCCGGCACTTATCAACTGGCTTAATCAAAGCATTCACTCATTTCAACAGGACAAGCAGATTCACGTGATCCTTGGAATGTTTTCACTTGATGCGGTGGCACGGAAAATGATTTGCGAGGTACGTACATTTTATCTTTAGTTATCTTCTTTGATTTTTTAGGTTTTTATCCACAGACTCAAACGTGTCAGAGCCATTGTGATTGGGGAAAAGGTTTAAACTTAGGAGCATATAAACTTTACTGGCTATGTTCGTTGCGTGTGAAGAGTGAAAACTAATCTATTTCCTGTGTCCGTGAGTCTCTTAATCAGGAGTGATTTGAGTTGGAGTATTTGTTTCTTCTTACATTCTGATAGTCACCCTGAACTTGTGTGGTTTTGTTTGCCCGTTCCGAAGTTCATAAAGGGACTAGGCCCTAGTTTACACATTGTTCAAATTGCGTCATTTGAAGAAATGAACCCCACCGCCAGAAAGATCACAGTAAAAATTTAATAAGTTTACCAAGTTTAGTTACGTTTCATTGGGTAGTAACCAGGCTGTGACCTGTCAAAGGTCGCCCAAATTCCATACAAATGTCTCTAATTCTGAGATGGCGTCCCCCAAATCCATACAGTTCCGATATTTAAAGGCCTTCTACATGGTTGCAATCTAACGATAAAACCAAAAACTCGGTAAACTGACTAATTTTAATGTGATTTTTCTTACGATGGAAAATTTTAAAACTCTTCCCCAGTCTCCATTTGAACATTGGAACGGGCAATAAGGCTAAAATATTTTTCTTGTTTCATTTCATTTTCCTGTTTTATCAGGCTTACCGCCAAAAGATGTATGGTCCTCATTATGTCTGGATGTTGATAGACAGCCAAAACAACAACTGGTGGATACCCGGAAAAAACGAGGAGAGCGCATGCTCAGATGTAGAAATGCAATGTCAGATCCAGAACCACTTCAGCTTTTTCAACAGCAAAGTACTCTTCGGAAAGGGTCGCTATTACGATTACGCTAAGAAGGTAAGTTAAGAGGCCTGTACACAGCTGATATCACAGTAACTAATAACAACAAACATTGACGAGTCAGAGTTCTAATCAAACAGAAGTAAATGGCGTCATGGCCGGCAAAGCGCATGCGCAGAGTAAGTCACGATTGATTTTCGTTTAACTCTGGACTGACTGTGTTCTTAGTAAGCTGGAACCCTGCCTTAAGACTACCTCGTTATTACGACCACTTTTTTATGCCCCGAACGAATTTAAACTGCAGTCATTTCCTTAGTTTAACAACCTCGTTAATCCGACCACCCCGCCATTACGACCACATTTCACAGCCCAAAGGTTGCCGTATTAACGGCGTTCCACTGTATGTTCTAAAAACTTTAGTTTAGCTCAGCCTCAACGTTCCTATAAAAAGAACAGTGTATATCAAGAATGGAAGAAAGAGAGTGTCCGATGGCTATTGCCATGTTTTAGGTTGTGATAATTACCAAACATTGCCAAAGGGTGGATAGTTACGCAACAAAACATTGCGTGTTTTAGTCACCATAAGTTACTGTTTTTCGACAGAATGGGACTCAAATAATTGACGACTACAGGTCCAGAGTAGACAATGGGAACGATACGTCAAACAGAAGCGACATTTACCTTAATGTTTACGATGCAGTTTGGTCGATAGCATTTGTGCTGCATAAC
The DNA here is from genome assembly GCF_977016875.1 of Pavona decussata. Taxonomy (NCBI): domain Eukaryota; kingdom Metazoa; phylum Cnidaria; class Anthozoa; order Scleractinia; family Agariciidae; genus Pavona; species Pavona decussata. The sequence goes on along the minus strand of NW_028145502.1, from coordinate 968,231 downwards.
TCGAGAGATGAGCTTCGTAAGCAAGGAAAAACCTTGGAAAATTTGACGTACGGGGACACAAATGCAACATCTGTGTTCAGAACTCAAGCAGAGGATTTAGACTTTATAACACCAAACAAAGGAGTAAGGAAAATGGAGTGTTGTGCAATACTTTTGAACTACCTGTAGCCTAAAAATTAATGTTGAATCCAGAAATTGTCTAATACATTATTTTAAGTAAACTAGAGTAGTGAAGAACGGAAGGTAGAAAGCAACGTACAATGTAATAGCGCCATTCAAATGGTCATAACTTCATCTATAGATTCAGACGAAAAAGCCACATAAACTGACTCAAGTTGATACTAGTACGAGGATTAGGAAATCGTGTAGGGAACGCAATCCGCCTTCTTTTCTTTTTTCTTTTTTTAATTCTCTATTCTTTCGTATCGTTGTGGTTCAGTTACTCAAAGAAAGCCAGTCGTGGAATTTACATTGTGACACTGAGTTATCGAAACCCATAAATTAAAGTCTATTTTTGATATGTACGATACTCGATGATTTTCAGGGTCCCTATAGTGTGGGGCCCCCGCATAGTTACAAGTCAGGGACCTCAGGTGCCAGATTCATGAAGCCCTCCTAATCCTATGTATTATAGGACTAAGAAAAGACCATCATTGGACTAACAATAGACCATTGTCAGATTCAAAATAGGCTATTGTCCAGAAACAATACTTAGGATATATCTTAGTATTCCTTAGTATTCCGATGTCTTATAGGATAGTACGGAGGCAGCTGTGTACAATTAATATTGGTAATTGAACTGAGTGGAGTGCAATTTGGTCTGAAATCATACGCGTTATTTCAAAATCAAACGAGCACGCAGCGCGAGTTTGATTTGAAATCACAAGTATGATTTCAGACCAAAATTGCACGACACGAAGTTCAATTACCACTTAATTACATCCATTTTGAAATCACAGAGTATCATTGTCAATATAAATATTCTATTTGTGTTACTTCATTTCCATTTTGATGGGCTAAAGAGAGGATGCGATTTAGAGCAATAAATGGTGCAATTTGGGAATAAATTGCACCATTTTGGACCAATCAGATTCCAAGGATCACCATTGATTTCAAAATAGATGTAATTACAACAATAATGCAGCTAGAAATTCTGAATTTATATTTTTGGCGCTTATTTACTTTTACTCATTTTTTAATCATTGCTTACAGTCGCGTGTAAGATACTACACCGATGGAAACAGAAGAAACTCGGTTGTCTTGAAACAGCTAGTCATCATTGGTAAGATATTATTGTACAATGTTTAGTTTATTAGCCGCCAAAAAGATATACTAAGGGTGCGTTCCTTCGGGATGATCCAGATCAGGATCAATGATCCAAGATCACTCGGATCATAGTGCATCAAAGGAAAAGAGGAATCTGGGCAAGGAGTCGTCAGTTCCTTTGATGCAACATGATCCGAGTGATCTTGGATCATTGATCCTGATCTGCCGGGATCATCCTACAGAAATGCACCCTAACTAGTTTATGAAAACCTTATCCGACCATTATTTTCTCTGATGTGATCCGGAATAACTCATATGTATCCGTCATTTTCTTGTCATTAGACTAATAAAGTTCATCAAAATATTCATCAAAATTGTAATCTAAGCTTATTAATTAATCAAGTCCTGATGAGGTTGTACTATTTTGATATCAGTTGCGCGGTGTTGTGGAACATATATAGCATCCAACTATTACTCCAACAACTTGAATAATTTTTTTTCCAAGGTGAAACATGATAAATGTATCAAGGAACTCGATTTTAACAGTCTGTCAATACAAACACAACCGAGGACAATGCCACACTTTAAATTTTATTAGTAAAAATCAAAGATGTATGTCTTATTAATTTTGGTCGTAGTTAGAGTTATATAGAACACGACCCCACCAGCAGGTGTATGCTTAAACCATTATCGTATTTAAATGGAGGATTGTATGTACTTTAAGTTATTTATTACAACCATGTTGAAATCACTGGTGATCCTTGCAATCTGATTGGCTCTCAACAGTGCGATTTATTCCCAAATTGCACCATATTTTGCTGTAACTCGCATCCTTTCTTTGGCCCATCAAAATAGAAATGAAGTAACAAAAATAGAATATTAATATTGACAATGATACTCTGTGAAATCAAAATGGGTGTAATAAAGTGGTAATTGAACTTTGTGTCGTGCAATTTTGGTCTGAAATCACTCCACTCAGTTCAATTACCATTATTAATCATTCACGAAAAGTAGCTATTATACGGATGTAATCTGCAGAGACATATGATTGAACTCGATCAGTTGGGAAGTGTATTGATGTTGGTTATTGTTTATTCACTACAGACGGCAAATTTAAGACGATTAACGCTGGTAACTACGACGTGGATACTAAAGGATTTACTGCATCCACTGAGATACACTGGTTTGGTAAGTCCCCGGCTTTGTTAAACAAAACAAAACAAAAACAAATTTGAAGCCTTTCTAAAGGAGACTCAAGAGTGGTCTCTAATGTTATCATCATCATCATCATCATCATCATCATCATCATCATCATCATCGTCATCGTCATCGTCATCGCCTTCACCGTCACTATCACCATCACTATCACTACCATTAGGATCATCATTCTCAGATTGAAGAATGTCTTCTTTTCAGTTATACTTTGTTGTTTGTTCGCACCTGTACCAGAACTATCATCCAGTACTTTATTTGCCTAGCCTATTTCGCGATTTCCTACTCAATAATTTAACCTTGAGTTATTTGGACGTTGCAGCCGGCACCCCTTATACAAAGACAACAGAGACATACACTTACCGCACAATTGACCGGAACCTCTTTATCGCCTTGGTTGTGCTTGCTTCCCTTGGAATCGTTTACGCTCTGTTCTGTTTCTTGACGTTGGTGTTGAGCTTCAAGAAAAAGTAAGTCTGTCACGAGTCCGTGCATGCGCACTTTAATTATCTGCAATCCTAACAAGCTTAATTCGGTGGAGAACAATGTCCATACCTTCCTTCAGAGCATCTTTCGCCTTTCCAATCCTACTCTGATCGAACGCCTCAATAGCGGACTCGAACTCGAGAACCTTCACGTTGTGGTCAAACTGCTGTTAATTGTCCGGCTTTATAATCTGTTTGCCTTCAATCTTCACCCATTGTCTCTCATGAATTCGGCGCGAAAGGTTTGTTAAATTCCTCCAAGCGAGCGCCAACTGCCTTGACCAGGGATTCTGATACGGTCACTAACGGTTGATCGACTATCGCCCAGATAACAAAACGATCTAGCCCAATTGTGACGGCGATCGTTGCAGGATCCTGAACTTCAGACTGAGAAGATCTTTGTGAGGTCATGAAAGTTAAAATAAAAACTTCGGATAGAAAAAAATTGTCAAAGCGTCGGTCAGTGCAACGACCGAGAACTGACTCGCATACTAAAGACGCTCTATTTACATAAAAAAAAACTCCACACGCATATATAACTGCACGCCTAAATTCCTCCAGTAACATTACATACAGCTATAACAATAGCGAACAGAAATTAATTATCTTCCAACGCTACGCAACCAAAGAGAATTTCAATACGCGCATCAGGTTTTGGATTGCAATATATTCAATTTAATGAGTATATCACATTCCTTTTCAGAATCGTTCAAAACTCTGGTCCAGTGATCAGTATGCTAATTATCATTGGCTGTATTTTGAATTACGTCACCGTTATTCTTTATGGCTTTGATTACTCACTTGTGGCTACAGACATAGTCACGCAGCTTTGCAGGGTACGTATAACTCTCGTGTTCCAGCGTATTTTTGTAATTATAATTTGATCGAGGGGCTCAGACCATTAAGAGAGAATTAATTAAAGGGGCACTGCCAAGGCATTTTGCTGTATTTTGGTCAAAACAGCTCTTGACTAAGAAAAAGCTATCTGACTAATTGACTGAGAACTTCTTTTCTAACACGAAATTGCTCCAATAGCACTGGAAGGGAAATATGAAATGATTTCTCCAAGGGAGAATAACCTCTGATCAGCATTTAGCAATTTTTTCAAAATACTCGAAGGGACTTGAAAAAATTGGCGATTTTTTTCAAGTTGCAATCCATTTCCATCCTAGCTATTTGCATCCAAAGATGAATGAAACCAGTTTCTGTGTCCTGGTAGGTTCTTGTTTTGCTCACACAATCTACACACTCAGACTACGACTGGAATAACTATGAACCTTTTAGGTTGATCTGTCGCGTCCATATTGTTATTGCTAATTATCAGTATCATTTCTGTTGATAACTGAAGGTCCGAAAATTCTTAAAAGTTCATACGATATTGTTAAGGCCTGCAACAAACCATAACTTGAACCTTTATCAAGAGTTTATATCTTCCCTATTTGTTGTAGGCTCGTTCCTGGACATTTGCAATCGGCTTCACTCTATCCGTCGGAGGCCTAGCTGCTAAATTGTGGATGGCTTACAGTGTACTAAAAGATCGATTCGTCAGGAGTAGGGTAAGTCAATATATATTCACTGCACATTCTTTCCATTAGTCAGAGACAAGATAGCGGACAAGATAGCGACTCGACGCCTCGCCCTTGTAGGTCACTGGCATCATCATTCTGAGCTCCCTGCCAACCCGGTGTCAGCCACAGGGCTCGCCTTAAGAGGAGCGAAAGGATAGATAGAACTGATGGTGATGGTATGAGATTCTTCCAAGAACCACTCGACTAACAACATTAACCTATTAGACTTTCTAAAGTGATCGACCGCGTGGGTGTAGCTCAGAGAAAGTTCGTAGTTGGACACATTAACTAAATTGCTGGACAGACGTCGGTTTCGACAACCTCAGCGAAAGTCATTTCTATATTGTAAATAGCATTTTTTTTTTCACAGAATGTCATGATGTTCTGGATGCTGGGAATACTAGTCTTTCTTGTTATTATTGACATTATAATCTTGGCCTTCTGGACAAGCCGAGATCCATTGTATCGAGCTCTTAAACAAGTCAGATCCCAACCAGAGTACAAGTGCTTTGAGGTAAGATGCAAAGTCAGCGCAAATTATTGCAAGACATATACAATAATAAAAACGAACACCGCCGTGAAGTACTGCTCAGTACCTTTCAATGATCTGAAGGGTCTTACTTTAGGATTTCGTCCATAGACTCAAAAGTTAGAACCAGCTTAGTAGAAATAACGCTATATAAAAAAAGATTATTATTATTATCATCATCATCATCATCATCATCATCATCATCATCATCATCATTATCATTATTATTATTATTATTATTATTATTATTATTATTATTATTACTATTATTATTTCCGAGTTGCTTTGAACCTCATTTTGAAAGAGAGGCTAAGTGCAAAGTCCTTATGATGAAAATTAGTTTTCATTCATATGCAAACAAAACTAATTTTCACATGAAAAGCTTTGCACTTAGCCTCGTTTTTAACATAAGGTTCAAAGAACTCGGAAATGGTCTATTGTAGAGCATAGTAACTGACAACATCCCAGGAAAATATTGCTTAATAAATCACAACAAAGCATTCTATCCGCAGATTAATAAAACGTAAGAAAAACCTTGTATTTTGCATGATATAAACGACAGACACGGGAACTTAAGCCGTCTATACCGTTCAGTTTAGGATCTTAATTCCAGGGGGCTCTGCTGCTACACTCAGTTTCGACCCCTACATTTCCAACGCCAGAATTCAAACAAGGAGTAACTGTGACACTGTATTTCACCTTTATATTTTTCAGCCAATTACTGCTGACACTTTCCGTGCAGACATCGAAGTAGTCGAGTATTGCGACTGCGCAGACTTGATCCTCTGGCTAGTAATCATCCTTGTGTTCAAAGTGCTAATTCTCCTCACCGGCGCATTCCTTGCTTGGCAGACAAGACGCGTCTACATCCCAGCGCTAAACGACACTCAGCATTGCGTGTCGTGTATGTTCGTTGTGGTGCTGTTTTGTTTGGTCGGATCCATTGTGGCCTTCACGACAATCCTCTATCCGAGTATTTATTATGGGTTTATTGGCGCATTAATTATCGTCGCTACAACATTGATCCTTGTGCTTCTGTTTACGAGTAAGGTAAATTTTCATCATAAAATTAAAAATGTTCAAGAAAAATAAAACATGAGAATGGTGTATTATTCAGTAATGACACAGGCAAACTCGAAAAAAAAATTCTAAGTGCTCCTATCAGGAGTCGAACCTAAGACCTTCCGATTACTAGTTCGGATGCTCTACCACTGAGCTACAGGAAACTTGTGGGAGCTAAGGCCATTAAACTAGGTTCATAGGACAAACACCCTGCATACTGCTAGGATTGGAATGTCAATGTGTGGCATATGCGCAATGAAAGGAAATGTGATGTAAAAAGAAAACATTTTCTAATTTTTCTTTGTTGTAGGAACAAGAGTACTTTAGAACGACGTTTCTATCGCTCTTCGGTCACTGACCAAGTTCAATGTTCAGAATAACCTTTTTACCGTTAAGTGTTCTAAAAAACCTAAGCTGATAAGGAACAAGAGTAGTTGATAGAATGAGAAACTCTTATGAGCAACATTTATTAATTCTCTTTCTACATTTTTTGTCGTCAGATTGTTCGATTAACCTGCAGACGAAAACGAACTAAAACATTGAGGATTTCTGAGGCATCAGCGGACAGCAATAAATACGCATGCGCTTGCGGTACGGCCTGTGCAAAATTCTTTTCATTTTGCGGATGCTCCTCCGCCTGCTGTATTTCCTGTTGCTCGTGTTTTCCGTTCTGCAACTTGTATTCCTGCCTCCGATCGATCTGCTTTGGGTCCCAGGTCCACCCAACCAAAAGTGGCGGAGAGGAGAGTAAAGCTGAGTTTTATGTCGGTGGTATTGCGCAAGATAGAGATGCGGAGATTGTCTACCTCAGGAATGAGATTCGGGAGGTCTGTTTTATCTTTCTATTAATCTTAAGAACGAAATATTTAATCCCATAACTGTTTGGCACACCATACAATGGAGTGCGTGACTGACATTCACCCAGATATAGACCGGTATCCGGCTCGTCGTTGAATCTCGGGGGAATCAAGAGCTTTGTTTTCGTACTGCAAGCCTCGACCAGACGCGAATTCAGTGCGAGGCTCGCCGTGGAAAAACAAAGCTTTTAATTCTCGTGAGACTCAACATGGCCGCCGTGTGATAAAGGTCTATCAGCGCTAGTTTAGCAAAAATAATTGCTGTATACGGTAGTGTCTTCCCTACAGTAGACCTACATCTTTTAAAAGCTCTATTTTCACTGGACCCTAATAACCTGCATCTGTATTTTTTTTAGGGTTGAGAGCATTGTTCTGTTGTTCGTTCTTTTGTTCTCTCGACCAATCATGTAAGACCTTGCAAACGGTGTAGGTCGCCCCCTTCCCTGGACTTGGACCTCTCGTCACTTGGCGGCCTTTCATGTCACAAACGATAGTTGTGACGGAGCTGCAAATGACTTGTGATTTTGACAAAAGTGTTGTATTTTCTTGGTAAAAATAACTTCCCTTTTCTATTGATGCCCCATTTCCCTTGAAATGACCTTCCTTTCTTCGAATCGGGGGTGCTAGACATTTAAGGTTTACACTAATTTTTTTTTTTAAATTCATATCTTAAAACTGCGGATGACAGAATTTAATATATGAGACACCATCGCGGTTGATGTACAAAATTTTAAAAATAGGCTTGCTGTTCGTCTTCTTTTTCTTTTCTTAAGTTGATCTTTTATTTATCAAATTTCTTTAAATTTCATGCTCAAGCATTCTCTGGATCCCATTTTTGGGGTTAGAAGAGATAGTGTGGAGTAGCGAAGCTACGTACAGTGCAAAGTTTTTATTACGAAAACGGCCTATTGGAATCACCTTTTGGTGTCTCAAATCAGCAAAGTTCTCCTGGGCATCTGACAAAATACTCACTATCCCGTGCTTTCTTTCTCTTTAGAAAAATACACAGCTAAGCAATCTCGGCCAAAAACGCACAGTCAAAAGCAACTGGACTCAAACGATGGACAACGGAAGTTCTCTTTGGAATGGTGATGATTCCGATAGTATGTTCAGCGACGGAAACGCGAGTGACGTGGAGAGTGCACAAGGGTCTGAAGCAAGGCAGCGCTTCCAGCGCGCGGCAAATAAATTCAAAATCTTTAATCAAGCGACCGATTACTCACATGTTAAAAGCAAGGTAAATGATTCACTCTTATGATAAATTCTTCCTTGAGCCCAAGTTCAAGCTGTAAAATTTTCTAAAAAAGAGAAAAAGAAAACAACAACTTAGTTTAATTGTAAATGTTTTAATGCAGGACCTCTCTGAACACAAGCCTCAATGCTGACTGGGCCACCCTACCTAAAAATAGTTACTCAAAGAGAATGGTGTATTATTCAGTGAGTGACACAGGCAAACTCGGGAAAAGCAAATCCGAGTGCTCCTTTTACCGAATTTGCCTGTATCACTCACTGAATAACACACCATTCTAATTCATTCACGAGGATTAAGAAATATCTACCATCACAAAGTTGCTTAAAGTTAGTATTTTTTCTCTCTTAGGTAAATACAGGGATGCGACGTAACACTCTCGCCCCAGGCTCTCCGCAGGTCAGGAGGGGCTCAAGAATGTCAGTGCATTCTGATGAGGACTTGATAAAACTAAAATCAACACTGGCAGAGGTACTGGAAACCAGCTCACTGATTCTCTTACAATTACAAACCAAAATTGAAAGATGCTTTATAGCAGCGCGAATTATCGCCTATTTTCAAATTGCACACAAAAATGTTTTCAAAAAAAGAGACGTTTCCCAAGATTGGCCAAGATTGAAAATATTTCTTGGCGTTTGTCGTTCTTTCAGTTTGACAATCACAAACTGTTAGCAAATTGAAAATGGCTTAGAGCGTGGTTTTGTTCAACACCGTCTAAACTGTCTTTTAATAACTGACCCTTAGTGTTTATTCTTTCAACAGAAAGATGACGAAATCACAAAACTGCGAAAGGAGCTCGAAGGACTTAAAACAAAGCACCTTGCCGTGAAGTCTAAACAAAGTACCCCGCTCCAGCAGGTAACGAATTCATATGCTCGGTATTCTTTTCCTTCTCGGTGCAAACAATAGTTTTCATTTGAATAGTCAATCTTAGAGATATTTTTCAAAGACTCAAAAGGCAGAACATAGTTAATTAAAGGAAATGGTTATGAAACGTAACCTGACAAACGTCTTTGTTTTATGTTTTTGTTTGTCTTTTTGGCCTTGACCCTGCACAAACAACAATAGAATTTGGAATGTGTTGGAGTAACTGACCAATCGGCCGTTTTTGTTAAGATATTCAACTGTAGTGTGAACGTTAAAAAAAGGATTGTGCAGGGTCGCGGCCCTTCCAACATAAATTACAGCACCATTGTTTTCATGGCGAGGTTTCCTAACCAGTCTCTCAATTAACTATGGTTAGAACGAGCTTTTACAGCAGAATAGGCAAAACCACAGAAACGTATTGCTCCGAGGCCAGTGGCCAGATTTATGAAGCCGTCGTAAGATAAGTTGATTCCATTCAAACAGATACAGGTTTGCGAATATTGTTCTGCCAGAGGTGAGACTGAACACAAGTTTGCATGTACAAACTTGCGACTCTAACTAGCAGCATTACTGACGTGATCTTTAACAGTCGTAGTAGAGAGGTGATTTCAATTAACCAAAGTTCTTTTAATTTGCCTCCTTTCTTAGAAGCCGTCTTCCAACACAGAAAAGATTATTTTGATCGAAACACCAGCCACGCCCATTCCACCAGAAGTCCAAAGTACAACCATTGCTCAACTTCCGGTAACTTCCATTCCCCCCACACCGGAAGTTTCACCCAGCAGAGACAGAGATACGACATCCGGGAAGGCTGCAACCGAAGTTAAGACGCAGGATAGGTCAAACAAGAAATCCTCGCTTGGTCCTGCGGGGTCATGGCTTTTCAAATCGACCAAAGAAAATAATAAAAATTCCGAGAAGATCGCACAAAGAAAAAACAGTAAAGACAACGACAAGACGAGAAAACGTGACAGTGAAAACCCAAAGACGAACACACACAACAGCAAAACCTCCCCAAATGGAGGAGAAGAGGATGAAAGAAACAGAGAGACCTCGCCGGGATCTAGATCTAGCTCAGAGCCTCATGATAAAGTGGAGACAAATGGTGATAATCACATGACGTCAAGTACCAAGATCAGACCCCAGGTGAATGAAAAAGCATCGTTAACACACGTGACATTGTCTGAATTTCCCGCCAAAAGTACGGAAAGTGAAAAAGCTTCAAAACCAATTGACGACGCAAACGATGGAAAACAAAAGCTAAACGACGGAGATGGCGGAACTGGCAGTAAAGAACAGGACGAAACAAGTTCTGGAAATCTTCAAGAACAAACTGGGAACACAAACGAAGCGACAAAAGTGAAGAAGAAATCTCTCAACGAAAAGATTTCAAGTTGGCTCTTTGGAGATAAGGAAGATGAAGATGCCAACAAAAATGACACAGAAAAGGACAAAGATGAAAACAAGAGGCAGGATAAGAACAGCAAGGAAAATGAAAAGAGAAAAACTGCTCACGGTGTGACGCCAAGTGAGGAAGTGAAGCAGAACTCTTTGACGGACGGACAAAACAATAAAATGAATCAGTTAAGTGGAGGAGACGGGAGTTCACTGCCAGTTGGCAGTAACAGTGATGCGGTTGGTGCAGAGAAGAACTCTAACAATGGCGACGTTAAAGATAAAGAAGCAAAGAAAGGAAACATCACCCAAGATGTCACAGGGCCTGAAAGCGAGAGATGTGAAAATGACGATGAAAGAGATATGGGAATGATTGATGAGGAAGATGGAGATGATGACGATGATTTTGGTGATGACGATGATGATGACGATGACGATAATGACAACGACAAGGGTGAAGCCCAACGTGGTGGAAAGCGTGTGGGTATGGGTGCTGCAGGAAGGAGAGGATCCAAGAAAGGAGGCAGAAGGCGCAGAAAGACATTTGGAAAGTTGCAATGGAACGCTCAATCTAAAGTGGACACTGGCTCAAGCAGGTACAAGCCGAGGGAAAGCATTGTAAAGATCCCTAATTTTAAAAAAGACTACTCTCACGTCAAATCGCGAGTTTCTAAAGTGGGTGAGGCTAATACCGCGAACGAGGACACGGTTAACAGTGAGACAACTAAAAGACAACGAAGCCTTTCCCTCAATAAAAACCCAAAGCCAGATTATTCCAATGTTCGTCCACGATTGTACAACGGGGCAACGAGGAAATACAACAGCGAAATGCCGAGTGCGATTCCAAACTGATCTGGTAAAACAGTGTTAATCATAAAACAGTAGAGATAATCTCTACCATTATCAGTGATAGAAAAGAGTGAATTGCGTTAAAGCAATGCTCTGCCGAGATATTGCACTCGGATGTCTTGAGATACTAGGAAGTAAAAAAAATTCTCTAGCTAAAGAAATAAAAGTTTAAATTCAGAGACGATTCAATCACAAACAACTGAAGTACTGAAGTACTGCCGTTGCGTCACGCAATCTTCCCGAGAATACGAAACGAATTTGGCTCTCGAGATTCTGCTACATCTTCTATAAGAAGCTCAAATTAAAAGAGAAGTACTCCAATACTATTTGACACAGAGCAGTTTTCAAATGAATTGAGTGCCGGAAGTAATTGCAAGTTTGCTTTGGTTTGCTTCACTCTGCTCTGTGATTGGTTGGAAAAATTCACGCCGCTTTCTGAATCAGAGTAAACACCAAACATTGCTCGCGTTTTCTCGCGCTTGGCGCCAGTTTAATGTATTTGCTAGCGCTCAGATTGGTTCATTGCGCTGTTTCATTTGTAATTAATTATTTCGGTTTTGATTGGCGGTTTTGGTTTTACGACACCCAACTGAAAAATTAATTATGCCACCCTTAGTCTTATACTTTGTATTGTAGAAAACTGTCGTCAAATCGAATAAAAAGGATGTTAAATCAAAGATCTTTGAATATTCTGCTTGAAAGACCAGTTAACGTTTCGTGTCTGGTTTGCTCTCAGCATTCTATTTTCCCGTTCGATGGCCGAGTTAGCCAGAGGGAAACCTGGGGAGAGCAAAAACTACCCAGAGGACCCGAGTGGGGATATCTACGCCATTCCCCATCTCCATCTTCAAACTTTTTGTACCTTTCTCGTATGGCGAACTCATTAGGGAGTTTAACCCTTTAAACCTTACAGTTATCAGCATTAAATTTCTCCTTGTAATATCAATGCTTATTCAACCCCTGAGGTCATGAGAATTAAGAATATGATCACCCAAGGTGAATTTTCTTGATATTTTAGTAACTTCTCCCCTGTACTTTTAAAAGAAAAACATGGGGGCAAGAAAGGAGAATTTGTTTTTTGAGCTTAGGGGTTTGAAAAGGGTTAAACAAATCACTGTGGCGTTCTTCTCAAAAAATAATATATGACGGCACTACGCGTGTCCACGCTTAGGTCCACATTCCTTTGAACGAAGCCATTCAGTCGCCAGAAGCTGACCGTAACAAAAGATACTTGCCTCATATTTCTACTCCTGTAACCCTGGATTTCCAATTCCATTCGCCCTCAATTTGCCAGAAGTACTCTCTCCAGGCCTCTCGGTCACGTTTTGCCGTCACAGTGCCCGCCCTAGTACTTTGCTAGCAGCGGTCACCAATCAGACGCGACCTGTACCTACCGCCTTGAAAAGAGTCGGATAAACGTGAGTTTTGGTGGACGTAAATAAAAAAAAAGACGTCGAGATTATTTTCAATTCTTAAGGCAACGGAGCACGAAGAGTCGACAATTTTCCCCGCAGAAACAGATGGCAAAACTTTATCAAAAATGATTTCCATGCCTAATTGACTAAGAAAAAAAAAGCATCGTTTAAGCCTAGTTCCCACTGGTGCGATAAGCATAAGCATAAGCTAACGATGTTCCCACATGTGAAACAAGCACAAGAAAATAAGGCATGCGCAAGCGTTGGTAGTAACGTTGGAGGAGATCTGGAAACTGATTCAAGATGGCGGAATAATCTTGCTTGTGCTTGTGCATGCTTACCTCACGCCGGTTCCCATTTGTGAAATAAGCACAAGCACAATTCAAGGAATGGAAAAAGTTTATTTTTCTTGTGCTTATGCTTCACTCACGCTTATTTCATGCCGTTCCCACACGATTTTTATTATGCTTATGCTTG
>NW_028145502.1:722500-950000 GCF_977016875.1 Pavona decussata | reverse complement strand
TTTAAATACAAGACTGAGGATGGAAACGATGAAGCTATCTATCATTATTTTGGCTGTCTACTTGGCTACTGTGGGAGTAGCATCTGCCGGTATGTATCTTGTATAAAACTCACTGTAAGGGTGTTGACATACAGACTCTATGCATTTGCAGTCAAGCTTGTTCCCTCGGCTTTCTTTCATTGATTTTGTAGAATGAATGCATTCGTCGTGTTTGTGCACTTGTAACTCAAGCCTGATCGCCCTTCCAGTTGTGATTTTTGGGAATAGAATACATCTGTTGTTCCTGTAAGAGCTTTCACATACTGACTGTACGGGCGGCCATTACCACCAAAAATACATGAATTACGATTCAGACAACAAAGAGATGGTTCAAGTGCCAACTGTAGAATAGCACAAACAATTAAAAAGTGGCACAGCCATAGAACAAGCTGTTCGTCTTTCTTAACTAGAAGTGTAAAAGGAAACGGTCTAGCCGAGACACAAAAATCACTGAAAAATGAAATCAAAATTAAATTAAAATGAAATCATGAAGTCAAAGTGCGAATAGCTCACCCTTCATTTGCAATGTAGAACAGACAATACGAGAATAATTAATGGACTTCTATGGTTCCCATGTTCAAACAGCAAATTGTTCTCGCGAATGGTACAGTATAAGATGAAATAGGTTAGCGATTATACCTAACAAAATTCGGTTCAACTCATATAACGGCCGAGTTTGTCTCGGTATATAGTATTAGTTTAATTTCATTATCATTTTTTGTACTGATCGAGACTCATTTGGGAAAACGGCCGAATCCGTATCTATATATAACAATCGAACAAGTTAACGGCCGAAAAATGCTCGCTATATACCGAACAAGGTTGAGGCTTGTCTCGTTATTATCAAAACACTCCGATGGGGATGCGTGAAATAGCGTAGTGTAATGGCTAAGAGTACGCGTGACGTTAGCTGAAGGTCGCCGAAACCACCATAAATACAACAAAAATGCAAATAATTTTCTTTAATCCTCCTCGCCGCTGTTATTATCCTTCTGTTTTCCTTGTCGTATATTGTTACTCTTGTTCTTTCTTTTTTAGGGGTATAGAATGGTAAAATCCGAGACCCGCCGAGACGCCGAGACCCCGAGACCGAGACTTAACTACTTTTTCTAAATCCGAGCCCGAGACGTCGCGATGCAAAACGTGTTTTTTACTAACACTGCCGAAAAGCATAGTACGGCAATTTACGAGCAGAATTTATCCAAGCTTACGTGTTTTACAGAAGCTGCAGAAGCGATTGCGATGTTGAGCCGTTTTTCAAGATTATTGTTTGTTGTCAGTTTAGGACGGTTAATTCAGACTTAATTTTCGCTTGGTTTGCGAGACTCCGAGATTCAAATTTCAAAATGCGAGATTCCGAGACCCGTTTTATTTTTTACGAGCTCGAGATTCCGAGACTACAGTTTGAGACGCCGAGATTTTCGAGACCCGCCGAAAATTTGCCGAGACCCATTATTTTTCAAGGACCATTCTATACCCCTTTTTTTCCTTTGCATTCGATTCTGTAATATATTAATTTCTGTATGGTGTTAGGTTTTAGATATAAAACGAGTAACGAGTTATCAGTTCAATTAAACAGACATGTTTTGGCGGAAACCTCAGCCTCCTACAAATGCAAATATTACAGAAGATACAAATTTGAATATAAACTTTCGGTAAAATAAACAATAACCAATACATAATGCGCGCATAATGCGTGTACCGGAAACAAACTTTATTACATGAGTAAATATATCTCGCGCTAATTACGGTCGTCTTTTAGAAACTCTATAGATAGGTCACTAAATCTGAATCTAGGTTTCTCTGTAAATGATTCACTCGTAAGAGTTCGGCCGTAAAGGTTTCTTGTAATTATATAAAGGTCATGGACCGACCCTTTCGACGATGATGTAGTATATCGTTTCACTCGTATCGTTTTCTTTAAATTACTTTAATCACTCGCGTATATACACAACTCGTTTCGACTAGTTTCGACCTGTAACTTCGTATAGTTCAACAACTCGTAATCTCGTATCTCGACGCGAACAAAAAATCCAAAGTCCAAAAGTATCCATGTTCTATACGACAATCTCTCATGTGATCAATCCTGCTGTACTACCGTATTTCCCGTATAAACGCCGGGTCAAACCTGCCAATTTTTAAATAAACGCCGGTGCGTTTAATCGAGGCCCCGGCGTTTGATCGGGGTCCCGGCGTTTAATTGGGGTCGAGTTAGGGTTAGGGTTAGGGTTTGGAGCCGAAGTCACAAGGACCGGTTTCAAGTAAATAGTAACCTCCATTCTGTTACGACATACCAAGTACGGTATGCTGTTTTGGTATTTTAATAAACGTCCAAAGGAAAATTCCGGCGTAACATAACTGGGATAGTTGCTGCACAGCAAAATAAAATATAGCAATGTAACCGTGTTCGCGTTGTATTATTGACGCACTTTCTTTCTTGTGTTGTAGTGCTCACTGTCGTTTTAATCGCGAGGATCCCTCCAGCGTTTCAAGTTTGTTTATAAGTTGTTTTCTCAGTCTTTTCATGAGTTGTCCTTTCTGGGAGGAAATCGCGTATTGCATAGTAATAGGGACTTCAAGGCCACCTTGTCCAAATTGCTTGCTCGATAGTTTTTCTGTCTCACTTTAGCTGAAATGTTCCCTCCATGTTTGACGAAGAAGCGAAGAGTCGATGCCAGCTCGATTGGTATCTGCCCGACATTTATCCTTTCGTTACCAGGTCCATGCTCACTATAAACAGCCATTGCACGTGGGTCGTACTTGCACGGTAATCCAGGGAAAAATCGTCCAGCACTGACAAACTGCCTCTAGGTTTCCGAGGATCGGTAATAATTAATCAACCTGGAAAAATGGCTGAAAATCGCATTTCATTAATAAACGCCGGACCCCGATTAAACGCCGGCCTCGAAAAAACGCCGGGTCAAAACTGCTGAATTTTAAATAAACGCCGGCGGCGTTTAATCGAGAAAATGTATACAAAAAAAAAAAAAAGTGAGTGAATTTTTTTTACAAATGGACACTCGTCATGTTTTAGTGTGGGTATCTCTCGCAGCCGTTCTGTCCCGTCACGCAACGCTCCTCCCCACAATGTAAAGGAGCGTTGCGTGACGAGACTTAGAACGGCTGCGAGGGAGACTAGATCTACCATGGATTTAGCGTATTAGAAATCACAGTATTTAAGCTTTATCACAATCCCTGAGATTCCACAGAAGACAGTTGCTGAATCTTCATGTCCTTTATTTGCAGCCACTCAAATGTTAGATGATAAAAATTGACAATTATGAAAAATATTTACAACGCAATTATTTGGGCTTAAAATAGTTAAAGAAATTTTATTTGGTGTTTGGACTTATTACAAATTATATTTTGGTTTTGGGAATATCAGAAAAAGACCAGTTGACTCGTTATGCAGCTCTCTAGAAATAATACCTTGTAGTTCGACTTAGATGTTCTTAATGTGTGATTAATGTATAAATTCTCCTGTCATGAATTCGGTATGAACAGCTGCATGTTTCCGCGGAAGCACTTGTGATCGTAAAGATATTTTCAATTAAGTTTCCTACAAAAGATAACACCTTGCTTACCTTACTTTTTATAAGTTTCTCCTCAACTTGACCTTTCGACGGTTTATTCGAGGAAATTGTTACTGTTCTTATTTTTAGTCAATTTTGGTAGATTTTCTTGGGTTCTTTTACCGAATTCATGGTCGTTGATGTTCATTTTAAAGATAAATATATCTAAATAATAATATCTGTTATTTTAGGGTGTTTTTGAAAGTAAATACTATGGTCTTAGGGTGATTGTGAAGATAAACATCCATTGTTGTAATTCTGCTATTAGCCACGTACTGAATGTATAATTCGAACTTTAGATTTTGTTGACCACGTACTCATTTAATTTATGGAAACTTTTAACCAATCATCTTCGATGAAGAAGGCTAACACCTTCAACGAATCGACTTCTTGTACAATTTTTAAACAACAACTTTAACTGTTTTTCAGATTATCTTTGTGAAACCTTGTTGTATAAGTCTGAACTTTGTAATTTTTATATTGGTCTCCTTGTTTTGTATTGACTGGACAGCTCAAGTTTCATGGAGATATTTCTCTGGAAAGATGTCTTTGACTTGACTAATAGATCGAAGGCACGGATGCAAATAAGTTTCTTGCAGCCAATCACAGAAGGCTTGAGTAAGATTTAGTTTGCGTTAAGCAGATGGTTGTCGAGTCAGTATAAAAATGGGTGCCATCTAGTTTTAGCAGAGAAGTGATTGTTGAGCAGAGTAAGCTGAACTTATGTCAGAGTAATAAAGAAGAGCAACTGAAGAAGCTATTGGATCTTTGTTGAAGTGAACCCAGCTAATTCCCCGTAATGGGTTCTTTCAACACAAATTAAAAGAATGCACCACATACGAAAACGAGGAAAATGTCAGTGCATGCGTGATGAAACCTTTTGTATTATTTCGCGACGCGGATTTCCTTTACCGTAAAATATAACCTCAAAAGAAATTCCCCTAGCCCCCTTAAGCTAACGCCAAATAAGACACTTTTTTTGAGCGTTTACGCGGGACGCGTTGGTGGATGAAACCTTTTGTATCATTTCGCGACGCGGATTTCCTTTACCGTAAAATATAACCTCAAAAGAAATTCCCCTAGCCCCCTTAAGCTAACGCCAAATAAGACACTTTTTTTGAGCGTTTACGCGGGACGCGTTGGTGGATGTTTATCACTAGTGGCCTCATTTATTCCCATTTTACGCCTCGCAGATTTTTAAACCTATCCTCCCTTTGCGAATACTTTTAGTCAGAAAGATTGCGTGATATTGCGTTACGCTACTTGAAATCATACCGGAAATTGCATTATGATGACCTAATGACCGATAGATACAGACCTGACCAACGTTTACTATTGAAAAATAATCAATATATAAACAGTTCCTGTCTCCAAATCAAAGGTGAAAACGTAAGAATTAAAGCGTCCGTGTGAAGCACAAGGTATTCTTCTTAACAAATGTTTTCCCTGTATTTCATTTATTAATATAAACAGCGGAACATTGAAAAACGTACGAGCACCGATTACAAACCTCATCGTCATTGCTATATATGTTCTAGTCATGTAATGTCATTAGGTGTAAAATTAAAACAGAAAGACAAACAGGCAAAAAGCTTTCTTGAATGAAAACTTTAAGTAAAAATTGACGATCAAACCTTTAATATTTTTTTCAGTAGTTTCCCAGTAGTGTTTAGGCATCATTTCGACAAAGTGATGTGATGTGTGTTTAAGCTTATCAATGACCTGTTCTCCTCGCATTACGGTTCAACGATACGTAAACAAAGCGTGATTTCTTGGCCAGGAACTCTTTAATTTCCACCTTTTAAACTGTCGAGTACTTCTTAGAAGTTATTCTTTCGATTTACGTACGTACGTACGTACGTACGTACGTACGGTAGGTAGGTAGGTAAAGTTCCCTCGTGTATAATTACGAGTTATCTCTCTCTCTTCCTGTCCTTATCTTCCCTGGAGCAATATACATTATAAGTGGTTGGTTACTTTCTCAATTCTCAGGTCCTAAAAACTGTGCCGGCGTTTGTTTCGGAGAAGCTGCAGACTATGAACAGTGCAATGCCCAAAACAAAACCACAGCATGCAGCATGTCACACTGCTTTGCAGGCATTGGAAAATGGAGGGAAAATGGAACCGAAAAAACTGGATACATGAATGGATGCATTGACTGTGCAGGTGAGACGATGGGATAACACTATATTTTTCTATTTACAAGTTCAAAGTAGAAAAAAAGAACTATTAAATCCTAGTTACAATTCATTAATAATAATAATAATAATAATAATAATAATAATAATAATAATAATAATAATAATAATAATAATAATAATAATAATAATAATAACCACAGCGGCCAGCCTGTCTACGAAACAGCGGAGGCACAGGCGTACTGGGATGTTCCGGTCTATGGGGAATTTCAAGAACTGAGAGCGAATAGAGTATACGCCAGGATCGTCAACAACCAACACAAGCAAGTCAAAGCGCTGGAAATGAGCTGCCCCTGGGTGAGCAACCGTGGTAAGAAGACGTCAGAGAAGACCATGAAGTACGTGCCTCTCAGATGGGAGATGAATCAGAGGTACCTGGGGTATGGAATGGCCCAGTACAATATCATCATAGACGTGTTGGGTGAATGGTCCAAGGACTTAAACGATACGCTACAGAAGTTCGTGGGCAGCAGAGATAAAGATGTGCTCAGGAAGATGCAAAAGGCGTGCCCCTCAGGAACTCTAAACATTTAGTCGCACGTTCAACGTCGCAACGTGAGCACTTGCGAAGACTCAGTCGCCAATTGGGCCTTTTTACTTGAGAAAGACATCTTTTAAGTTTTACTTGATCTCTTCTTTGTAGTTAGTTTTTATTAGTTTTTATTCACTTTATAGCCCACGGGTTACGCTGCGTTAGCGCCTCGTGATGCTTCTTAACTGTATTTAGCATACAAACGTTTTAACTGCTATATAACATTATTTAGACGCAGGGCTAGCCACGGGTTTCCGCCTAACTCCTTGTGTGTTTTTTATTTCATATCTGGCATTCAGATGTTGACATACTGCCTCCATAATAATAATAATAATAATAATAATAATAATAATAATAATAATAATAATAATAATAATAATAATAATAATAATAAGGAACTGAGATATTCAGGAATGGTGCAACTTACACTGTAAAACTATTCTTTTTCTTCTTTTTTCAGACAAAAAGAAGGCTTGCGATAAACTTCTAGAGCCGTATGCGAAGTCACCGCACATTGAGATTATCGCGTGTGAACTTGAGTGCTGCACAACGGATATGTGTAACGTTGGCCTGAACGCAACCGTGGCACCGACCTCCCCACCCACAAAGACATCTCCCTCCCCGCCCAGAGGCCATGGCTTCTTCATCAATGGTAGTCCTGTGGTTCTCCTTGCAGCTTTTGTGATGTATTTTTGTTTTTAGTGCTAAAACAAAACGCTTCAACGTGGTCAATTTAATGCATGATTATGTCTCCTGTGGATGATTTTTTGTCGAATACGTTGCAGTTTTTTAATTTGCAGATCATGATAATTTTTAAAGTGACAGTTACCCAAATGGTTCCAGCAGTTACCCAAATTAACAGTCGTGTATGAAAAAGTTCTGCATTCCCTTGTTTTATAGTTTGATTCAAGTTTAAGAAAACGTTGAACTGATGTTGTACCACAGAAAATTTAGAAATGTTTTACCCAAGAAACGAAGTACTGCCGAGCATGCGCAGTACCTCCGATTTTGTACCGCGTGATTTTGATTGGCCAAGGTATACATAGAAATAAAGCGAATGAAAAAATATGAGAGTATTTTGTTCTTCTATTAATATATTTTCTGATTTTTTGCTTTCTATGTTTGGCTCCTACGACTGGTGTATCATACCAATTCCTTTATCAGAAAAGCATATGTCGAGCAAACACGATCCACCGAAAAAGGTAAAGTCGCACGTCTAGCCTAAGTGGCCCACACAGTCGGAACTTAACCTGGTTTCTCTTAAGGTTTTTCTTAACCTGGTTTCCATCAGCGGAGCTAAACACTGCCCCCACAAGTGACTAGAAATCTCAAATAAATACTGAAATATCCCCCAAACCAGTAAGGTAATTTTTGGTCCTCACGAAACAATATTGAAGTAGAAGCACAAAGGCATCATAAGCATAACAGAGTAAAACGTGGGGAAATATTGAAAATTACAGACTAAAGAAAAGGGAATAACTGCATTTACAGACTGAAATGGACGAAAAGCACAGGGAAGTATTTGTATTTACTGACTGACACGGAGATTAATAAGCAAAAAGTGACTAACTACTTAGCATACATACTGAAAAGACGCCAAGGGCAAATACTTTACTCTGTTATTACTCGGGCCGTAAGGCGGACCGAGTTAAGGTTTCGGTAGCATTATTAAATTCTTTTTTTCTTTTTGGGGTCGCGATGGGCCGAGAGATAAGACTTCGGGCCACGAGTTATTGTTCTCGGTGTCGTTTTTTGTACTCGGCTGGTACGAGTTACGTTTACTGTCGTGTTATCAAATTCTTTAAATTCTCGGTCGCGTTCTTTGTTTTCGGGCCGCGAGCCAGACGTGCGAGGTATGAACAAAACATGCAAGGCATGCGAGGCATGAACAACCCCAACATAAACTGCTAACCGTTAAGCTAACCGGGGAGGTATTTAAATACCTAAATAGCACTTAGGTTAGCTTTTTAAGCTAACCTAAGTGCTATTTAGGCTAACTGGAGTGCTCTTTAGGCTAACCGGAGTGTTTTTTAGGCTAACCTTAGTGCCTCAAGGTTAGTTTTGTTTAACCGAAAATTTGGCAACTAAATCAGTCTACGACCTCGCGGGCCAAGATAAATAAAGATGTCTCACGTTTCTTATAGAAAAACAATCAATGTAGAAACGGTTTCTGTCTTCAAATGAAAGGTAAATAACAAATGCTTTCCCCTGAATTTCATTTCAAAATATAAACAGCGAAACATTGAAAAACTTACAAGGATATAAACGTACGCGTGATGCGTAACGTTACTCTAGATCCCGGAGGGGGGTGGGGGGGTTACTCAATAGATGCTTGGGTAGGGAGGTGCGGCCCGGGCGTTCAAACCCTGACCCTGTTTAAGACACAATTCTCCGATTCCCCTATCCCGTTTAAGACAGAATTCAAAATTTTCAAGCCCTTTCTGAGACATTTAACCTAAAATCACACCCTGTTTAAGACTAGAATGAAATAAGAATACACTAGTTTCTTACTGTATTTTAATGCATTGGCAATCACAATCTGTTAAGACATTAGGTCATGTAGGGATACAAAATATTAACGGCAGACTGATCCCAACGGCGGAGGTGACGAGCTGGCCACTCAATCAACGACGTCCAACTAATCCCGCTTGAACCCATACGCAGCAAACGAGTCACGTTTGCTGCGTATCGGTTCAAGCGGGATTAGTTGGACGTCGTTGATTGAGTGGCCAGCTCGTCACCTCCGCCGTTGGGATCACTCTGCCGTTAATATTTTGTATTTGAGATAATTTGCTGATCCAGGTCTACAAGTGATCCGGCACCACTCATTGGTTTGTCGCTGTGGAATTGCAGATTTTATTGTATTCATGTAGGGATACCCTGTTTAAGACAGAAAGTGATGAAATAGATACCCCGTTCAAGACAAAACACCCTGAAAACCATACCCTATCGTCCCCGTTAAGGTCACATAAGGTCACATAAGGGAGTACCCCCCCCCCCCCCCCGGGTCTAGCTCATACCGAAAATTATGATCCGTCATTGACCCGGCGTCACATACATATTAGGACCGTACAAATGGTAGTCTCCCTCGCAGCCGTTTTTTGGGCGTTGCGTGACTGAGCCCAAAAAACGGCTGCGAGGGAGACTATACAAATGGTTTCTGTCTCTAAACAAAAGGTGAAAACGTAAGGATTAAAGCCCAGGGATTATAAAAAAGCACTCGTATGACAAATGTCGTTTTCCCCTGTATTTCATTCTGACTGCAAGAAATGCAATTCTATCTGGTGGTTACTTATTGCCTCACTACATCTCTGTATCTATCTTTTTGGTAGCCTGCGAGCAAGCTCTCTTGGGGGTGGGGGGCGGGAGGGGGAAAAAGGATCCACCCCCAAGAGAGCTTGTTCGCAGGCTATCTATTTGGGGGAATTGGAGATGCTGGAGGTTATCACTGTTAAAAGATTGTAGGCTTTACGCACCACACAGTCAAATATGGCCCGAGTATAAGCTGGAAACAGCTTCTTGTTTCCATATTGTTTTTACCAGAGGAAACAAAAGTTCAAGAGATTTTTATCTGAGATGAATTTTCGATCATATCACTTCAAAAGCCAGTTACTATATTTTCATTAAAATAATACGCGATTTCATTTAGAAGAGGAATTAAATTTTCTCTGTTGTTGGACATGATTTTCGTCAAGCTTTGGCGTCATTTCTCTCAAAACGCATTTCAAACTGAACGAGAAGTATATTAATTAAGATGATACAAGAAGCAGAGACCGATACAACGTAGAATTACGGTTTAAAGGTTACTATATTTCCGTCGGCTGGCCAAACCAGCCTTCTTCAGGTACAATGAAAATTTACATTGGGACATACGCTTATATAGCTGACAAATATTTGCGCAATAGCGGAACTACGTTAAACTAAATTGATTGACAGTATAAAATATGAAGCAAATGAAATAATAATAACAAAAAAATAAAAAACAATAAAAGGAAAAAAAGGCTAGTACATTTCTTCGCGAATATTGAGGCCATGTGGAAAAAGTGTTCTGCCTTTTGAGATTAAAAAGGCTTCCCTGGCTTACGGATTGAGTCTCGGTTAGAGTAGACTTTTTCTATGGGGGTTAATTGCATGTCGTTAGCGGTGTGGTTAGGAGAGGTGATCGTGAGGAAGTGTTCTGCGGCTGTGGTGGGTATAGATTTAGTATTAGGGTTATCTATGGTGCGGCGGTGTTCATTAAAGCGGTCTTTTAAGCGTCGTTTAGTCTCTGCTATGTATTGTAAATTACAGCGGTTACATTGGATCATGTAGATTAGATTTTTAGTTTCACAGGTCAGGTTAGATTTGATAGGGCGCGTTTCACCAGTGGAAAAGAAGGTGTAGTTAGTGAGACCATCGGAAATGTATGGGCAAGTGGCGCAATTTTTACCGCAACGATAGGGGCCGGAAGGAAGTTGTGGGTGGGGATTAGTCGAGTCAGAAAAAAGTTTAGCCTAAACCAGTAAGTCACGTAGGTTAGGAGATCGTCTGAAGGCCACAACAGGCAAATTTGGAAAAACCTTTTTGCAGCGGTCAGACGAGAGCAGTAAATGATAATGTTTTTTAATGATGTTGGGGATGTGAGGAAGCGATGGGTTAAAAGTTGTAATAAAAGGTACACGCGTAGGTTTGTTCATGTTTTTAGTTTGTAAAGCGAGTCTGCGTGGGATGTTGGCGGCACGTTGTATTTGTTTAGTGACAAAGTTTCGTTTGTAACCTCGTTTGAGTAGGTATGTAGTAAGTTGAGCAGTGCGTATATTAAACGTTTTGTCAGTAGAACAAATACTTCGTAAGCGGAGTGCTAGACTGAAAGGAATAGCATTTTTTGTATGTAGGGGATGGCAAGATGAATACAGTAGATGTTGGTGTTTGTCTGTAGGTTTAGTGTACAGGTCAGTACTGATGTTACCGTCGTTAGTTAAAGAAACATTAACATCAAGGAAAGATACGTTAGTAGAAGAGTGCGAGCTAGTGAATTTAATGGTAGGGTGAATATTGTTAAGATAATCGATGAAGATTTTTAAGTTATCCAGACCTTCAGTCCAGATCATAAAAATATCATCAATATAACGAAACCATGTGTGAGGGTGAAATGGGGCATTTTTCAAAGCATTCGCTTCGAAATGGCCAAGAAAAAGGTTGGCAAAAGAAAAAAAAAATCTAATCTACATGATCCAATGTAACCGCTGTAATTTACAATACATAGGAGAGACTAAACGACGCTTAAAAGAATGCTTTAATGAACACCGCCGCACCATAGATAACCCTAATACTAAATCTATACCCACCACAGCCGCAGAACACTTCCTCACGATCACCGCTCCTAACCACACCGCTAACGACATGCAATTAATCCCCATAGAAAAAGTCTACTCTAACCGAGACTCAATCCGTAAGGCCAGGGAAGCCTTTTTAATCTCAAAAGGCAGAACACTTTTTCCACACGGCCTCAATATTCGCGAAGAAATGTACTAGCCTTTTTTTCCTTTTATTATTTTTATTTTTTGTTGTTATTTTTTCATTTGCTTCATATTTTATATTGTCAATCAATTTAGTTTAACGTAGTTCCGCTATTGCGCAAATATTTGTCAGCTATATAAGCGTATGTCCCAATGTAAATTTTCATTGTACCTGAAGAAGGCTGGTTTGGCCAGCCGAAATATAGTAACCTTTAAACCGTAATTCTACGTTGTATCGGTCTCTGCTTCTTGTATCATTTGTATTTGTTAAGCCGATCAGAGCAACAATTGATCCAACGTGTACCAGACGGATTATCGTCCACGGTTGTTGCTTGGACTTGATTAATTAAGAAACTCCGGAGTTTCTTGCTCATTAATTTCTACTGGTTTAAATGTTAACGTGAATTCTTTCGTATTTTCCATGGTCTTAAGAAAAAAATCCTTACGCAAAACACAACTATGAAGCAGCGACTAATTTTTGATAATATATGTATCAGTTGTCAGCATACGATAAAGAAGCGTGTAACGTTTGATAATATATCAGTTGTCAACATCAACACCTGCAAAAATATAACTATCAAGAAGCGAGTAACGTTTCATAATATATCAATTGCCAAAATATAACTATGAAGAAGAGAGTAATTTTTGATAATTTATCAAAGTGAAGAAAGGCAAAGGACTCACTCAAAAGCTTTGTCATACCTTTGAAATATTAGGCCCCGGATGTGTTACTAGTCCCAATCCCCCCGCCGCAAGACCATTTACCACCGCTGAGTTCTCACTTGGTTTGAATTTACTCCAGAAGTTCTAAAACGCCAGCTTTTAAACCAACAGAGAGATTTTGAAAACCTGGAAGTTCTGTATGACATATACTTTCCTACACATCCTCTTGATGGCCTAGATTTTGCGTTGTGGCGGCGTTAAAGATGATTGTTTGTTGACGGAATACCACGCTCACTGATTCGGCGGACACCGGCCGGACAACAGAGAAGCCGGGCCGGTGAGGAGCGATGAGAACGGCTTTAAGACAAGAGTGGAAAGTCACTGAGCCCGAGGAAAACGAAAACCAATATTCCACAAACAGGTAAATACACTAACATTTTTTAGAAATGGAAATTTTTGTGATCTTTGTGGTTAAAATTATATATTTTAGATACGATCACAAACGCCCCACAGTTCGGTTGATAGAAATCGATTAGCGTAAATGATTGAAGGAAAGCAACAAACATTAAGCCGTGTAATCAAGCGGTTGATGGTGACTAAAATCACGGCAGGGCGCTCGAAAGCGTCGGCATATTCTATATAAAATCACGAAGAATAAAAATGACCACAAGTTGAATAGTGTCCACCTGACAGGAAACTGGGGGAAGATGCAAGCTGTCCCTTCACTACTCTCTCTGACTCTCTAGGCCAGAAACCAGATAAGGAACCAAATCAAATTATGACCAAACACAAAACTAGGCTGTTTAAACTACGAAAATTGTTGTTATGGCTCATTGTGTTGTAATAAAAACAAACCATGCGTTAAATAGCTTCATCAGAGATTCATGCAAGACAGTTTTATTACGGCGGCAAGAAGTGCAGGTCATGAAATTAAATTGGGGTCACGATGATGATAACCCATACAGCTGTTCAAAACACGCCACGATCGTAGTATAAAATAATATCATCGCATTTTCAGCGTTCTTCACCGAAAGATTTTGAAATCACGCTTTGTTTTGTGCAGCAATTATGGTTCTATTCTTTTGTCAAACAAATATTAAAATAGAAGCGAAAGATCTGCAAATGCAATTTGAAACAATAATTGAGCAGTTGTTTTCAAATACGTTACTGATATACACATCAAATTGCAAACCTCCCTGTCTGGATAGTAACGTCAGCTTTCGTGATTTTCAAAAGCAAGCACATATCATAATCTTGTTGTAAATGAATATCTCTCTGCAGCTGAAATTTACAAGTACAATTTTCTCTCTGCGTGACAGACCGGCTGCCGAAGCCATTCAAATGGAAATATTTTATTTATACGGGATCCTTAAAGTGACAATCTTGATCCCAAGTACGTTGACATCAGACGACAATTACTTTGACATCCTCAAAATTTAGTCCCTCGCCAGTTGAGTGCTATCTAGTTTACTCAGGTACTCGGACTTGCTCTATTTTTATTAAATGAAAAAAAGCAATTTTTTATTCCCTGGGGCATATGTATCTCGTTTGAATATATTTTGAATAGGGATTAAGGCACCCAACACGGAAACTCCACCATTTCTCATGGTGCTATTTCTAGATCATTGTAAGGGATAAATTTGTGGAGAAGGTAGGTTATTTTCCACGTTTCCTAGTATTATTTTGTACTTGTTATCACCGTTTGATGTTTTGGGTTTAAATTATAATTTCCTGTTTGGTTTTGCTAGGTCATTCGCTTTAAAAGCAAGGGTAGATTCGATTTAGTGAAAACGCTGGAGGCATTGGCCGTTTCCGAAAGTCGCACTTTGTTACTTTAGAGCGAAATTAAACTAGTTTGATATAATACCTTCCGAATCCTTTCTTAAATGCAAAGCGTCTTTCTGAACATAGGAGAATTTCAGCTGAATGTTTAATTTCCTCCACTATATACCAACTACATGATTCAAATTTGTTTTTCAGTATCAATAACGCAGAGGATGTCATTAAACTTTTCCGCGTTTGGGCAAAATGCAAGTAGAGTTCTTAAGGAACCAATCTTTAAGCGATGTCCATCAATTTAAAAAGAAATGAAACCAACATTTCCTCAGCACGGACCAAACTTGTTAGATCAACAAAGATGGCGATGCTATAGATCATAGGTTGTTTATGTGTGAAAAACGCGGGAGACAATGTCAAATCAAAGCAAATTCGCATGTATTTTTTGCCACTTGTGCAGAAGCTTTCGTCAGAGGCACCTAAACAACATACAACAATCTTTTTTTAAAACACCTCGTCCAAAAGACATATCTAAAACTTTTGTAGACTGAACCCCTTTAAGCAATTTGGGCGCCATTCCAATCAGGGTAAGTACTTATAAAGTTATGTTGATAGCTGCAATGATTCACCTATTGAATCTTTAATCCGCGCTTCACACATAAATGATATGTCATATTTCTGACTTTCACTTAAATTTATCTTTCACGAATATAGTCACGAATTCACAAAATGACCAGCTCCCAATTGGTTTGATAGCTCAGTTGGTAGACCACAGCAGGGGCCATGGGTTCGAATCCCGTTCAGTCAAATGTGACGTTTTTCAGGTTTGTTATCGTAACTTCTTGAACTCATAACTGCGATGGTTTTTCAGCTATTAAATTGATCTTTCATCCGCGGTTCATACATATATGGTATGTCATATATTTATCTTTCACGAGAGTACGAACGCACTAAATGACCAGCCCCCCGTTGGCTCGACAGCTGATTTGTTTGAGTACTACACTGGTTTCATAGCAGATTCGTAACTACTTGGTTGCCTAAATATATACATACAGCTATTAAATCTTTCATCTTAGCATACTTTCCATACTCATGATATGTCATATTTCATTTTCATTTATTCACCTTCCACGAGTAATTTACCAACATGCAAATCGACGAGCTCCCTGTTGGGTTGGTAGAGCACTGCACAGGTATCTTAGAGGTCATGGGATCGAATCCCGTTCAAATCTGAAGTTTTTGAGGTTTTCTCATTGCAACTGCTTTTCTTGCATTCAAAACTGCGTTGGTCTTTCATTTAATACATAGACACCAATTTCCGTTTCATTTGTTTTTCTTGGACTATTCAGCAATGACCCCTCCATCCTGTCTCAGTCGTCCAATTTTTCCCACAACAAAACAAAGCAAAAAAGTCGAACATCAAGGTATTTACATTTTTTCTAATCACAGTGTAAAAAATAAATGTATATTATCGAGTAAACTGTTACTCGTCAACTTCATTGAAAGGAAACTAACCAACTTGCTTTTGTCTACCCGCAATCATGTCGTGACCATCAATAGCTGTGTTTTTTCTTTTCCACGATCAAGAACGGGCGTACATAATATAAACGAATTGGCGGCGGTTTATAAAGTAAGCAAACTTCCCTGGTATAATGCTCTTGGCCGAAAGATTGTTCTCAAAATTTCGCAATTGTCGTATAGCTGCTGTTCTATTTTTTGGACAAACTTTCTTTCCCGGTTACTGCTCTCCGATATACCATGCAGCTGATGACTCAATATTCAATAGCGATTTAGCCAATCATATTTTGTTTAATCGCAGTACTGAGCATGCAAAGTGTATACTATTGAACACAGTCGGTATTTGGAAATAGTTTTGCATGCTTGATGATGTTTACAGCATTTCTGAATGTTGTATTTGATACACTGATTATACTAAGCTGAGCTGCGTTTATTCAAGGTCATTTGCGACAGCTGTCAGAAGCGAAGACGTTGCTAAGATGATTTTACGGACGCTGTCAAATATGTAAAAAAAAAAACTATTTTTAATCCAAACAAAGATTAATAAATATTCAGTCATAGAAATGTCTCGCTAAAGAAGACCACCGTTTCACAGCTTAACTTCACTGGCTCAGTAGCAACGAGAAGTGATTCAATTTCAGCGACAATGACCGATCCTACGGGTTATTACCGTTCGATACCTGGCCGACTTTGATCTGAGGAAAACGAAAACACAATGATTGATCGCTGATTTTCCCTTAGACTAACGCACGGTCTACTGAGTGCGAAGCATTTCAATTAGTGGCTTGGATAAAGGTATGAAAAAACTGTGGCTTTTTTCATTACTGTTTTTATCCTTTCTTGTCAAATCACTAAGCTAGTCGTTACTAGTGTAATTTTTGTCTAGAATCCTTCGATCGGGTTTTTAATCCAGGTTGTTAATTCATTAACAAAAACTGTAGCCATTATACTCGAAATCGATCTTCAGTTTGCTTAATGAAACGCGTCGTCATTATAAAGCAATATGCCAAAGTAAAATTACTAAATAATCACCTTGAAATTATATCAGTCACATGCAAAACCGAAAAACTAGATTATGAACTAACATTTTCTATCAAGGTTGCATAAAATGACTTCCATTTTGCCTATACATTTTTTTTAGTCTCGTCAAAATATAGGGTTTTAATGAATTGATACGTACAATAAAATAACCACAAAACGGCCAAGTCTATCCTCAGGCTATTCATTAGTTTTCGTCTGTTTATACTGCGGTTTTAAACAATTAATTTCTAGTTTAAGACAAGACATAACATTGATTATAATTTTAGCAATTCGATGAAAAACAGGAACACCTTGCTGTATGAAGCGTATTTAAAGCCGTTTTAATGACCAAAGGCTAAACATCCGCAGAAATTACGGTAGGTTTACAATATTTTTCAAAAAGGAAACGTCCTTCCTATTTCTACCCAACAGTCGAATTTTTAACCTGTTACAAAAACCCAAAATATTTCAAATACACCTTTTACATCGCGCTTGGCGTGCAAGGAAACTGAGCTGTAACTCAAGTATATAAAGTGGAGAAGAAGTTAAGGGTGACAGAATTCTGGGAGAAATGTTGCATGGGGAGGGGGGAGAAAAATAATAATTGTGGAACGACAACAAGTGAGAATTATGCATTAGTAAAGAACACACTGGTTGGGGAAGGAATTATGTATGGGGGAGGGGAGGGGAGGGGGCACTACGAGTAATGGAAACGGGAGGTAGAAGATTCAGGTCCCACTCCACCCCCAAGAACATTGGTTATATGTATCGTCCTAGTACTTAGTCCTTTTCGGTGAGCGAAGGCGTCCGGCAAGCGAGTCAAATGTTTATGAGTGAAGTGATCGACATGAAAACGCTGGTTTACTGAACAATATCCAATTACCATCCGAAATTTTTTTTCGGTACAAGTGGTATGTATTGCAAAATACATATGTTGAACAAGGAAGAAAGGGTGGCGACTGAATGCAACGAAGTAAAACTGTGTGAAGTTGCGAGCCGAGCCAGAAAATAATTTGTCAGATTTTATTTAATTTCTGTAGCGTTACTAACGACGGCCAGCCATCGCCTAAGGAAAAGGTAATGCTTTATTCTTGTTAGCACAACATAAACGCAGTGAACTGGCTGTATGAAACTTGGACGGGCGGGCAAACAATTGATATCCGCTGAAGCAAGCCAAAACAAGCCACAAAATTTACACATGAATGACACTAAAATAGGGTTTTGTTTTCCTATTATTTTGCAGGTTTTGATATGAACCTTAAACTCTGATGACAGAAGCATGCTTCCTTTCGATTTCTGGACAACCTTGTTAATCGTTTTGAACTTAAACGTCCGTCTTTCACTTACTCTCAACGAAACGGATACCAGATGGGGCGCTATCGGCGCAGAAGCTAGGTTCAATGCAACTCCAGAGGAAAAACCGACTGAGAACCCGCGAATAAAACACGAACTTTACATTGGTGGATTGTTCGATCTTAACACTCGTTATGGGGCAGGAGAACTCTATGCTGCAATGATGGCGGCTGAAGAAATTAACCAAGATTCTAGATATCTTCCTGATTATCAAATCGTTCTTTACCACCAAAGATCAACAGAGGTAAGAAAAGGTTTCATTTTGTTTTTCTCATTTGTCAGGAGAACAGGTGGAAGCTAGCTATTGAGATTTAAATTAATATAATCCGGTCTTTTTGTCTGTTGGAGTTTATTGAACGCGTTAAAACAAGTTGTCAAAAGCGCTGCCAACCAATGACAAGCAAGTTTGAGTTTTAAATATTTTAGCCGTTTTCTCTTTTATATTGCGAAACATAGTAATTTTACAAAAATTAAAATGAAGGGTTAGCATGCTTTAAAATATGCATGCTAAAAAGTTTAACACATTTGCAGTTTTAATTAAAATCTAGTTTGAATCCCAAACGAAAAATAAAGAAACTTAGATGATATAGATACAATAATAAACACTGATTAACCATCCTTGTATATTGTGTCTTGGGAATTTGTTTCGTTTACAAGATAATCAGAACATGGCCACATCTTGACAAATAACAAACCCTAAAGACATTGAAATGTAAAATTGATGATCCTGGTGTCTTTGTTCATTATATATGACCGACAGCATGTATCTAATAAAGAGTGGTAACACATTTAACTAAAAAAGGTTTGCTTTTTAAGCCATCAGTATGTTTTGACTACATATCTTTAAATAATAAATTAAAAGGTTTCAAATGGCTACAATTGTGTCTGACTCCACAACTGAGTCGAATAAAAAAAGTCTGTGGTTTTTCCGCCATTTTGAAAAGGGTGAGAAATGTAAAGTTTGTAAATTTGTTTTATTCAATAACCAGAGAATAAATTTTGGCTTAAATACGAAGGTTCAGTTTCAAAACATATTCTTACACATCATTCTTTGTCAGAAAAAAAAAATGCCTAATGGCGATCTGTAAATACTGTGGGTGGAGTTCCGCTCTAAAGCTCAAGATTTCGTCGTTTAAAATCCGATCCACGAGAAGTACGACATAAATCCACTGCATGTTTTCCATAAAAACTATTTCCCTGAAATTTTCACAGCCGATATCTTTAAAAATGTTTAAATAAACTAAATTTTTAAGAACGATTTCAGACGCAATGTTGTAGATATTTTATATCCTGTTTGCCCGATTCCCAGTATGGGGAAATTTCCTGAGAAATTTAGAATCGCGTTTACGGCAAACGTGAGATTACAGTCTAAGTTTTCTTGAAAAGATGAGTACATAGAATAGTGAAAATAATTCTGGCCTTTGATGCTAACGCAAAACTACTTAATACTCGAGAAACTGAAAACAGCGAACGGAAAATATAAGATAAACATGGTCACGTGGTCATTTCTGCCGTTGGCTTTAAATGTAATTCTTAATCTCTCTCTAATAAGATGAGAAACTTTCATGCGAATTGACAACCACCTGTATTTTGACCTTCGAACAAAAAACAATCTAGGCCCTCTAATCACTGTATCTTTTTTTTTTTCAGGGAGAGCTCAGTGTAGGCACCAGTGTTTTATACGACTATTTACACACGGAACCTAAAAAGTTGATGTTACTGGGACCTTTCGATAATGACTTGGCAAACACAGTGGCTGCTTATGCAGGAATGCCAGAGTTCGGCATTCTACAGGTTTGAAATTTTTTTTTATCTCTTAGTTTTAATCACATTTACTCCACATACTCAGAAATTAATGCACTAAAGAGGTTTGGTTTACTACGCTCTGACTGTGATTGGTTAACAGAATTCGTGCACTAAGAAACAATACCAAAACAATTCGTGACTTGCTCCCACGCCATTCCCGCGCTTGACGCCGGTTACGCGTGTTTGTTTCGAGTTCTTATTGGTCCGTTGCGCAGTTTTCGTCAGTTGTGATTAGCCAAAGTAATTTTTTGGCTTGGTTTTACGAGACTTAACTGAAAACCGCTCTATAAGATCAAATCTATCAGTTAATCAACGAGTACCTTTCCCGTTCTGTTTACGTGCTGTTCGCGGCCTCCTCTCATGTTTATAACTAACAACAGTTTACGTGTCAGGAGGCAAGAAAACTGAAATTTCGCGTTCCACGTCAACAAAACATGCCAGCACACGTGGTAGGTGTCGAAGGGTGGACTAGCCTCCCACGCAGACGTCCTTAGGGGTTCGTCACGCGTTCCTGCTCCACGAACGTCTGCTGAAACGAACGACCACTTCCGTTCGTCGACTGCGGACCAATCAGGAGCCGTTTCCCAACTTTGGGTAAACTCGTGTTTGATATTAAAAATATTACCCGGGACAGGATGGCGGACCTAAATGTGGTTTTTGGTCATGTGTGCCAAATGTTTGGTATAAGGGAGTTGAATGCATATCAAAGAGAAGTCATAGTTCAATTTGCACAGACGAAAACTGATGTGTTCGTAAACCTTCCAACTAGTTATGGGAAGTCACTTATTTATCAAGCTCTACCTTTTGTGTACAATTCAATTCTTGAAGCTGCTGGTCACTGATTGTTGTTGTGGTTTCGCCGCTTGTAAATCTTATGAAAGACCAGGTAGACAAACTGGCAAATCTTGGAATTCTTGCCGCTTCTCTCAGTGAAATCACTGAAGAAAATGCAAAGGGTGTTGTGGAAGGAAAATTTTCAATCGTATATGTACATCCGGAAGCGGGGTTGAAAAATATCTCCACGGGTGATGATTTCCATTGTTTCGCAGTTTGTGATTGGCTTTACTTGTCATATTGAGTCAATGCTGATTGGTCTGTTCAGACAAAGGCAACTTGCCGACGAACGGAAGTGGTTGTTCGTTTCAGCAGACGTTCGTGGGGCAGGAACGCGTGACGAACCCCTAAGGACGTCTGCATGGGAGGCTAAGGGTGGACCCGTTAGCGCAGAATGCAAGACAAGTGTCCTTTCAACCAGTGCTGTCTAGATTCATTTTCAGTCAGTTCTTCCACCAACTGAAGGAAAACGAAGCAGGCAGTCGCCCTCTTTCGCCGCGAAAAAATTC
The DNA here is from genome assembly GCF_977016875.1 of Pavona decussata. Lineage (NCBI taxonomy): Eukaryota > Metazoa > Cnidaria > Anthozoa > Scleractinia > Agariciidae > Pavona > Pavona decussata. The sequence goes on along the minus strand of NW_028145502.1, from coordinate 928,682 downwards.
ATGTTGCGACGTTTTGTAACTTAACGCGACGCCATGTTTGCAATGTTTACACTCGGTAGGTGTCTGACACTAGAGGCTCACAAGAAACTGTCGTCAGCTTTCACGGGTTTCTTTGAGCCGTTCGACAGCCTGCTTGAAAGTTGATAATGTGGATGATAGTTTTGACTATTGTCAACTATTTATCAAGTCGACGGCAGTATTCTATGGGCCACACTCTTATAGGGGGTTTGTAACCAATCGCTGGAGATCCAAAAAGACAACGGTATGGCGGCCATGTTGGATGACAAAACAAAAGGTTCTGTCATCCAAGATGGCTGCCACACCATTGTCTTTTGGATCTCTAGGGATTGGTTGCAAACCACCTTTTAGTATAAACCATAAAAATACTCAACACTCAAGTGGAACCACGACCCGCAGGCGAGTGGTTTCACTGCCAAGTTTTTAACATACAGTCGATTTGCTTTTTACAACAACATGGAAAAAGTACGAGCGGAATTGACTTTATTTTGTGTTGAAAAAGCGCACGTTACATCTGACGTCATGTTTATTGACTGTACTCTTATAGGCAATAGATTCGAGCCAATCAGCGTGCGGGAATTTTTCACTATTGTAAAACATCGATTATCATTCGCCGTTTGAACAGGGCTTTACAAAATAAATAATTTTACGCCTTTTTTCTAGTTTAGAGTACTCACCTCAAACATTCCTCATGTGACTCAACTTTGTTTCCACAGTTTTCTTATGCAGCAACTGATCTTGAACTGACCATCGAGCGAGACAGGTATCCTCTGTTCTTCAGAACTGTGCCCACAGAACTCGTATTCAATGAACCTCGTTTACGGTTTATTCAACACTTCGGGTGGAAGGATGAGATTGGCTTGATTTATGATGCATCGCCATACTACTCACAGGTGAGTTCTCTTATCCCTAAACGGGAAGAAATTAAATGGTTCTTACCAAAGCTGACCCATTTATTTTGAAAAACAAAAATAAACAACAACAACAAAAAAAAAAAAAACAACCATTGCACTTACTTCATCCGTGCTCATGGTGGTGTTACAGCAGGAAATTGATGATGATGATGATGATGATGATGATGTAGATGATAACGATGATAATGATGATTGATGATGATGATGATGATGATGATGATGATGATGATGATGATGATGATGATGATGATGATGATGGTGAACTGTATTACAGTGCAACGAACTCAACCGGGGCTCGTTTTTGATTGGCTTGCAAACTACCAAAGGGTTAAGCCAGACTCCTTTGTTGTAAATGTAACCTGTGATTGGCTGATCAATGTTGGGTGGCCCCGGTTGAGTTCGTTGCACTGTAAGGTGTCAATTTATTTAGTAATTTGCAGCTTTGAGTTACAAGTAGAAGAACCAATTAAAAACTGCAAGGGTAGTACTAAGAATAGACAGTAGGGCCGATTTAACCCTTTAAATCCTAATATCAACATGTATATGTATGCATAGTACATTGTTTTACTAAAAGGCTCCTTTGTGCAGTTATTTGTAAATAACATTAGCTGTTTTTTTTTTAGATAAGTAAAGAATTCGCCGAGAGCCTACAACGTAACGGTACCACAATTGTTGCAAACGAAGGATTCACACAAGATCCAGCAGTTGCAGTCAAGATCTTAAAGGTATCTTTCATTTCTGCCCACAAGGAACAATCCATCGTCCATGTGCACAGGTTTTGCCTTGACTAGGAAGAGGAGATATTTTGTAATCGATAATTGTTCCATTCGAGTTCCATGCCGTGCAAAGTGTAGTAGCGTAGAAACTGAAGCTAGCTGTCCATTAATTTTTTGGCAATACAACACAGGCCTATCCGAGGTGTTCACCGTGTCCATTCATTATTTTATAAATACAATACAGGCTTATCCTAGGCGCTGTTCACCGTGTCCGTACAAATATACCATTATGAGAACTGGATGTAGCTTACAATGGAGGCTTTTTGCGGGGGGGGGGGGGGGGGGTGGGGATTTCCCGTGTGAAAGCTACAGTCAACTCTCGCCTTGCGGACACCTCCCTATCACGGACACCCCGATAATATAAGGACAGGAACTAAATCTCTGGCAAAAAAATAAAAATTACAGGTGTTTGACTGAAATAAATTCCCGCTATTACGGACTCTCACTATTTAGGACACTAACTCGTGGTCCCGAGGGTGTCCACAATAAAGGGAGTTGACTGTAGTTCCAGTTCAATACCGCCGGAGAATACGAATACGGTCTATTGTCATTACAACCTGTTTGTCCGGTTTTCTTTGTCGTTTTCAGGGAAAAGGAGCTCACATCATAGTGGGCACATTTCACCACTCCAGAGCAAAAGATGTGTTCTGCCAGGTAACCGAGCCATATTTCTTACTACACTAGTGATATTAGCATAGGCACTTCATGTAACAATGTCCCTCTGGCTAAGACGAAGAGACTTATGAACACATTTATATATAGTAATTGTGATTAAATTTCTAGTTATATGTATAGTATACATTCTTCTTATATTTTTCTTACCTTTAATTAGATTTTGCTATTGTAACGATTAATCTAATTCAGCCTCTGGCTGCGATTTTGATCAGAATAAACTATCTATCTCTATCTCTATCTTTATCTCTAAGAGCCACAACTGTGACGTGTTATGTACTTCTTGTTTGTGTCTGTTTTTTGTCGATCGAGGAGGGACATGAATGCCACATGCACAAGCGTAACATTCCATCTGCCCATGCGTGTACAATTATGCTTATGTAGATACTTCAAAGTAATCCTTAAAGAAAAATTATTTTATACTTGCGCTCTTTATTTTCAGGCGTATCTTAATGGTATGTACGGTGAAAATTATGTTTGGATAGTAACCTCTATCCCGGATATCAACTCTACATCTGATTGGTGGGTTCCTGAGCCTTCCGATAACTTGGCATGCACGAGATCGCAGATGGAAGAAGCTTTAGACCATCACTTCACCTTTTGCTACAAAAATCAAATCAACGGAACCTTAGTCTCCGGAAAGGTATTGTTTGCTCCTTTTGTAGCACTTTGAGAATGATATGACACAGGTCAAACGTACAACAGCGAAAACACGGACTATTTACGATGTAGAATGTTTTGTTTCGCGTGGCAGCTTACGAAGTTTAAACAAATCTACCTTTCGTATAAAGCGCAGCGTGGTCATGCACCGCGCCTTAGTATATTTCTTTGGTGGGTTTTATATGTAATTTGTACGTAAATGAAATAATGAAATAATAACGCTGTGTTAGAAAATAAAGCCACGAAATTGGTGGACTGTAGACCCTTAGGTCTGCTACAAAAATGCTTTTGTGAGCAATAATAGTGACGAATTCGCCGCGACTGAAAGAGATGCATTAATATGACTAAAAAAATCTTTCACCAATCATAATGTATGTCTACCATTTGTTTTTTGTCTGTTCTTTCTTTTAGACTACTGATCAGTTCTTCGCCAACTATAGTGACGAAATACCAGCTGTGTTTCGTAGTGCGCGTGCGCCGTTTGCTTACGAGGCCATGTGGGCGATAGCTGTTACTCTTGAACGTGCGCGGCCAATACTCAGTGGGTGGGGCATGGGATTACATGACCTGGGGTATGGCAGGCCTATGGTCAGCCAATTGTTCAAGGAGGAAGCATTTGAAATGGAATTTAGCGGCCCTTCGGTAAGTGGGACACTTATCTTTGATACACTATCCTGAACATTTCCAACCCATTTTGGGTCTTTCTTGAAGAGTCAACTTCAAAGCATTAAGCAAAGCACTTTATGACGCTCCTACACAACCTTCAATGTAAAGCAATTCAAAACGTAACCTTGTATTAATTGTAAAAAAGAACTAGGCTGTGTTCTATTTGATTTCGTTGTTGATTTTATCAATATCGAGAAGTGACTCTATCAGAGATAGATACTATAGGTTTTGTCTCTGTAATATCCCAAACAGTTTGACTTCATACTATATTTAGAAGCGGTAAGCGGGTTATCAAACTCAGATATAGGTATGGTTACATATCCTAAGAATATTTTATCCAGTCCGTGAAACTGCATTTGTTGGCGATATTTACATCTTCTTTTTCTATAACATCTTAGGGCGAAGTTGCGTTTGACGAGAATGGGAACAGAAAATGTAAAGTTTTCATCCAGCAGTTTAGGAAATCGAGTAAGTTGCAAGTTACTTGACTTTCAAAAAACCCTTAAACTGAAACGCCTTGTTTAGTTAAATTGACTTCGTATTCTTGCAACCTCAGAAAGATTAATCAATTTTTTACTTCGTTAGTTGGTGCTCAAGAGGTCGGTGTGTACGACTACAATCCCCCCACCCTCACCCTGAAGGGACACTCCGAAGGTAACAGTACACCTTTGACATTGGAATATGTCCACTGGCCAGGTACGTCATATTATGTTCCTGAAATTCATTCTGCATTATTTCAGAATGGTGAAAGAGCCTGTTTAGAAGCTAGTTTGTCATAGCCGATGTGCAGACATCTCCTTGTTTCTTCCTGGATCGGAAAAGGAGAGGAGAGAGGCCTGAAGGAGAGAGTGGCCTGCCCAGAGTCTCACATTGCCATGTACCACCAAGACCGTGTCACTGTGGGCCAAACTTTTCAGGCAGTGTCAAATGCTAAGATAGTAACACGCAGTTCATGTATTTTTTTTCAATTCTCCTTACGTATGTAGTTGACAGTATAATGATATGTAAGGGGAAATTAGTTGTTGATCACTGGGATATGTTTATTTTCTCTACTCAGTCCGTTTGTCTCAATGGCCAGTTTAGTACAGTACGGTACGGTACGATACGGTACGGTATGGTAAGGCATGGCATGGCTGTGCATGTTATGGCACGGCATGGCATGGCATGGTATGGTATGGTATGGTATGGTATGGTATGGTATGGTATACTGATTTGCTGACCTTTGTTGATTCGCAGCCGGGCGGCCTTACCAAAGGAAAGCATCAACTGATTCTTGGCTGTACATTAGACTTCCTCTCTTCATCACGTGGTCGTTGCTCTCTGGGTTTCTTCTCGTCTGCTGTGTTCTCTGTTACGCTTTGCTGATAGTTTTCAGACGTCACAGGTACTCTATTATTTCCTGGATTACAAGAAAAACGAAAACAATGTTCTTAGCCAGGCTGGTCACCTTATTCAGTAGGGACTCAGGCGTGCTTTCATTTAGTCAAAATTTCCGGATAGAAATTCGGAAGTTTTCCGTGTCAAATGGAATGGCTTTTTTCCCTTCGTTCCCCACTTGAAATCTTATTACTGGAAGAAAAAAATTTACGTGATGGCACAAGAAGACAACAAAGTGGAAATATAAATTTTGTGCAAATGGAGCGTTCATTTCAGTCCTGACCGGTTGAAACGGAAAAAGTGGAGTACCTCCGAGGTCGTCCGTTTGTTCCAGGAGCATGCGCAGTTTCCGTTTAATCCACGCGAACACTTGTATTTCAACTGGTTGCACCAAACATTTTGGCTAAATGGAAGGCGCCTCAGGGCTTCGTTTAAATGGAAGTCTAAAGGCCGATTTAGACGGTACGACTTTTTGTTACCACTGTCGCATGCGATTTTTAGAGCGCACGCTGCCCACGTCAGGCACAACTCTCGTCAACATTGCAACATGTTTTTAAATCCTACATTTTTTGACGTACATGTTATTAGACGAAACAATTCTTGTCGTAGGCCTGTCGTAAGCTTGTCGCATGCGACAAAGTCGTACGGTGTAAATCGCCCTTTAGGGTTCGAGGCGTAAACGTTTCAGCTAGCCTGAATTAAAAAAAATAAATAAATAAAATAAGGTGCGTGTGGGACTGGAGCTCTTTCCCGACCCCTCCCTAGTTCCGTCACATTTTTGGTAAAATAGTTCGAGAGGCTTTATTTCCCGTACGAATAGTTCAGAAAATACAATCCACCCTATGGAAAAAGATGGCGGCGGTACATTTTACCACAATACCTTGCGAACCCCCCAGTAACACGGCCAAAAAACACATGAAAAGCCACATTTTTTGCGAAATTCGTCCCTGTGCTAACATTGTGTATGCTAGGTTTGAAGTTTTTAGAACTTTCCTGTGAGTTTTTATCAGCGTTTTAGGGATTTCGTACGCTAAGAATTGTGGGTAAATATATTTGTCGTGATCTTTTTCGATACGATGGATTTAGAATTGCCAGACGTTGTTTATGGAGCTCTTTACTACCTAGTTTAAAAGGGTTTTAGGAAACTGTGTCAGTTCTAAACGGAATTGGAAAATAACTGGTCCTATCGAGTAAGCCTAATTACTTATTTTTCCTCTTTTAAAGGGTCATCTATCACTCTGGTTTTTACCTCACTCAGATGCTTATTATGGGCTGCATGCTCAGCTTATTCTCTGTTGTGTTGTTTGGACTTGATGGTGCTCTGGTCTCCTTTGAGGCACTGCAGTGGGTTTGTAAGGTATCAACGTACATTCCATTTTTTAAACTTCCAGAGATTGCTGAAACGAAAAATAAAAAAAAAATAAAATAAAAAACAATAGCGTCTCAATGTTGTGTAGTCAAATGATTCCAAGCTGTCGGACATTGTGGATGTTAGCGCCACTATCCTTATTACTAGTTCTCTAGTCATGATCAATATGTGACGAGAACCTGGGACCAATTATCCGTGTGTCCATCGTATGCGATGTTTGACGATTTTTATTTACTTCTTATTTTACATAAATTATTTTCGATTCCCTTTTTCACTTTGTAGTAGTCATAAATTATGCAGGATCCCTATTGATACCAGTCTAATGCTGAAAGGGTCACCCTGCTTAAATAAAGATCACTTGACTCGATTTGAAAGGGATAGCCACTTTAGAGATGATCTGCGAAAAAATATCTTCGTAACAGCAATAACGACTTTATGTATTATATATTGTCATCGTTTCCCTCATTTTAAAAAAGCCATCCGCGCGACATGTCTCGAGATTAGTTCTGTAAAACGTTTTCTATCCTTTAGACTCATGCGTGGTATCTATTTCTTTTCCAGGCCCGCTCCTGGTTTCTGAGCCTGGGGTATACATTGTGCTTGGGCAGCGTGCTTCCTAGAGTTCTATTTGCTTATAGAGTTGTGTCCTGGAGGCCAAGAACAATTAAAAAGGTGCGCATGCGCGTTTATTTGTACCTTTGTGATGTACGGTCAGTAAACTACAACTGGATTGATATTTTTCATTGTCTCTTCCCTTTCCTTCCCTTCTCTGCTTTCTCTTCCCTAACTCTTCTCTTCTCTTCTCTTCGCCTTCTCTCCTTCTCGTTCTTCTATTACCATCTCTTCCTTCTTCTCTAGTTTCCTTCATGTTTGCTTTAATGACAAATCCCGTTATAATTCGGATTGACCACAGCTTTAACTAGTTTCTCTCCCCAATTCAGATTCCCTGGACATGGATGCATATAATGGCTGTTGTTATTCTTGTAAGTGACATCATTTTGTTGGTCACTTGGCAACTTATTTTTGAGCCTCGAGCTGTAAAAGTTCTGCGAGAGGTAAGTGTAACTATATGCTGGGTTCAGTTATTCAAATGATAACACAACTCTAAGATTTGAGCGGATTTTAATTGACGGTGGTAAAACTTAATTTAAATCGAGGGTGGTAATTGAGAGTGCTGAGCGGGAGGTCGTGCGTTTTAACCCCGGCCAGACCACACTCAGGGTCTTTAAATAACTGAGGAAAAGATGCTGCCTTTGCCTTCACATCTGCAAATGGTTAGACCTTCATGTCACTCGGATGACCAGGTAGAAATGGCGGTCCTGTCTCCAATTTGAGGACGTAAGAGAACCACCGAGGATGTAATGAACCCTGACTGTGATCACGCTCACTAAGTAAGGGACCTGAACACCGTCTGCCTAGTTTACTACCCTTCTGTGGGCCTTCTCGTTATGTATTAAAGCACAACAGGCGCTTTATTCCTACACATAAGACAACCCGTCTTACGAATAGCTTCATGATACGATCCTGTATCGATAATGCATATTTGTAGACTTTTAGTATTTTTCGATCGATTGTACATTTTAATTAATTATACATTTCGTATTTTAGACTCTTATCTATTCTGATACTCGCATATCTAGTTTTGTATCTATGTAAACACGCAATTCAGCTTTTGGGCGGCCAAGTATTTTATCAATAAACTATCTATCTGTTAGCATGTGGTCGGATTGGCGTGAATCTCCGAAAGACGTTTGAGTGAAGCTGAGACCGTAACCCTGCATATGAGCCAGAAGTTAGTGCGGTGTGTCGACGCGGGATATAAACTATTCACTCTATACTCGATGAAGGTTTTGGCATTATCCACTTCCAAAGAGTGTTATCCAGTAAATAATCGTCAAATATTATCTATTTCTGTTGCAGGTTTCCAAGCCTCGTCCCTATGAAGAACGCCCACTCCTCGTTGAACAATGTGTTTCTAACAACGAGGAGGGGGCCCTGGCGCTACTGCTTGTACCAAAAGGAATTCTCCTATTGATTGGCGCCTTAGCAGCCTGGCCTGCACGTCGGTTATGTTTACCGTTGTGTAATAACACACGAAATTGTGCTCTCTGTCTGGGAATAGCAGCGGTCATGTGCGTTATTGAGGCTCCAATCATAATGCGCGTGCGTCAGTATCCAAATCCCTTTTACGGTGTGACTGGATTGCTCATCATGGCGCTCTCGGCGGCACTGCTCATCATTGGAGTCCTTCCCCAGGTGAGCCCACCAAGCTTGCAGGAAATAGGGCAGCTATAGATCTTATACAAAAATGGTTGACATTTTAATATTCTTTTTTCTGCATTCAAATTAGCCCAACAAGCCTCGCTCAAGATAAATATTCTTTTGATTTTTTAACACAAGGACGAGATTAGTATAGGGCTTATTTGAATATAAACAAACGAATATTAAACTTAAGCCACTTCGCATAGGGTCGATAGGGTGACTGAGGAAAGAGAACAACAAATTGTCTTTGTGTGACCAATGTGGCAACCGATTATTGACGCATTTTTAACACGATACTCAGCTTCAATGAAAATAACGACAGAAGATAAGAAACGACCAGTAAGGCTTTGTGCGTGTATAATCAGTAGCCACTCTAATCATCATCATCATCATCATCATCAGCCAACTGCACTGCATTTCACCACAATTTGCACCACTGTTCACTGTCATCACCTCAAAGCAACAAGAGTCATATAGTTGCGTTACCGGAGGCCCTTAAAATAATAATAATAATAATAATAATAATAATAATACAGTTACCTTTGACAAGACAAGATATGTCCTCGATGGAACTTACAACTTGTGAACGTTTGCCACCAGTTTTCCAAGTCGCTCATTCGACAAGCGTTTACACTATTTTGTTTGTTTGTATTTTCCTCTTTGAAATTTAGTGAATGTCCAAGGTCAGTTTGAAAGATGGAAACGAGTGTTAACTGAAAAGAATTATCGCCTTGCTCACGGCCCAGTTGTTCAAAGCCCGATTAAGCTAATCCTGGATTAACGGCCGGGAACTTTGATTCGAGTTTAATTGCTACTTGATAAAGATTCTTCCAAAAGATTTTTGCCCCTCAGTTTTTACTTAGACTTGTCTTTACCTTTAGCTCGAAATTAGCCTTTAAAGCCATTTTAACGAGCGACCTGAAAGCCTCGATTAACTTCTAATCGTGGATTAGCGTTAATCGACTTTCAAACAAACCGGCCAAGGAGTCTCCAGTAAGTTCTAACCCAATTTTTATAAGTCGACTTTCGTTTCTCTCTTCATAGCTAAAACGCGCGTACAAATGCAAAAAGAAGGCCCTAAAAGCAGCTCGAGAATGTAACGACACAGACACAACACATGAAAACAACTGCAGCCGATGTGAATGTAACGTGTGCGAAGATCCAAAGAAGTTTCGTCCCCAGTTGGCCGCGTGTTCATCGCCTCACTCCTGTGCTCCTGTGCCTCAAGACTGGGATTACATGGTCAGTGGTGTACCGAACAGAACAATGGAGGGCGAGCCACGCATTGTGACAGAGGTACTGTAGTTATGCATTGCTTGAACTTCCATGCATTTAAAAGGATACCTCCTTATTAAAGACAATCGTTGTCTTACCAAGTGAGTCGAGCCTCTGTTATGAGATTAGTTTCTTCTGAAATCGAGTCCGCAGTACCCTGTGTAGCAAGCGTTACCGCGGGATTTTCTTCGTTGTTCGCTTTTTGACCGCCCGAAAGTTTGGACGAGACGCTCCCGTCCCAAATTTCCGAAGGTCAAGAAAACAAAACACGCACAAGACATCACGAAAAACGCTCTTTACGCATCCTGAGTCCGAAGTCTTTCATGTTCCCAGGAGTCTTCCTGACAACGCTTCTGTACTGCCTACAATTGCACAGGCATGGATTTTGTTGAGAAAGCGGCGTTGTACCTGGAACCCGCGGGATTCGGGAAGGAAAAATATTGTCAGGCCAGGATTGCGCACTGAACTGTAATGTACTAAGGTTGAAGAGACATTGCTTCGCGTGAAGCTAAAAAGGTTCTGTTAGCGGGGTGTCCGCCTATCATACGAATTCTTATCTCTGTCCAGTGAAGGTACAGAGGCTTGACTTTTGTATTTATAACTAAGATTTCCCTTTTCTTTGAAACAGAGAGTCTACGTGGATCCACCGGTCATCCCTACTACAGCGGCCCACACTCAAACAGTGAAAGTCATATATAACACAGCTGAGGTCCAAACAGTCATTGTACGGACGCAGAGTGCCTGCATGCTCACAGAACCGGAACCGGAAATAGAACAGGCGGAAGTCATGATGCAAACGGAAGAGGAAGAACCGACGCCTGTAGCGGATGTAAACACACAAACTATAAATGCGAAATTAAGCGAGAAATATGCGCAGACAGCGAGAACGACATTGATTGACAGTCAAGCCCAGACAGTTAAGCTGAAGATGAGTCATTCACAAGTTCAAACAGACGATGTAAGTGCAGTTTGATTTACCTTATTATAGGAAATTAACAAAGCACTTTATTAACGTGATTTTACAAAATTCGCGTTTATTTAATGTATCTTAATTAATGTCGATGTAAATTTAATGCACGCTTTTTTACAACATTATTATTTTAAAGCACCTTTATTTCATTACAAAACCTCATTAGTTCATGACTCCTCTACTGGCTCTTCAGAGTCACTTTCTTTTGAATTGATAGGGTCTAGTTAGGTTTCAAAACCAAATTTTCGGCTTTAAAAAAAACGTAGAAACATCCGTGCACTTGTCTTGGAAGGTTTTATTGACGGAAGCCAAAACGCAGTTTTGGCATTCAGAAATGTAAAGTGCGAGTTTGCAGAATTATGAAAATCGCAGTAAATAAAGCAAGATGCTTATCGAAAAATTCGCGTTAATTTAAGGTGGCCGAACACAGTTTGCGCGCGCTTGATCGCTTCATTCTTTAATGATGATAGTAAGCGCGCGCTAGGGTTGTGGTAAGCAAAATATGGCGTCGATAAAGTGATCCCTTAATTTTATATCAAATTGATCACAAAGTTAAGTTTTGCGCTTAAAATAATCCAGTGTATCGTTTGTGACCCTTTTTCTTTCATCACCGACCAAAGAAAGCGATTTCACGAAGAGCTAAGCCTTTTTGCACGCTTTTAATCTTTGCTGTGAAAACCCATTTAAAAGCCACGCATGCGCATTTGACCAAAAAATTGTGACTGGTTGTGTTAATGGAAATGAACTGTTTTCTCAGGAACCGCTCGTTAGAATTTCGTGAAATTTAGCAATATAGTAGTTCTCTAAGAGCCTAACTCGCATGCAAACAAAAATCCAAATCTGACAGAGGGTATCTTCACAAAACATTAAAGTGCAAAACGGATATTTACAGAAGATCCCTCTGTTAAAGTTACATGAAAGCAGTGTCATTATGTCAGTATTTTGTGAGTTTTTCTAGAGACAAAAAATGGAAAAAATCTAACGAGTGCATTTTCTAAAAACAGGCAGTCTCAGACTGCATGTGTCTACTGCAGTTATGGTATAGAAATGTGATATAAAAGAATTGAAGAAAAGGGAAATAAGACTGAAATGAAAACGAAGAGGGAGGAGTGGAAATAGGATAGAGAGAAAAAAAATGGTTGTAAAAATGTTGCACAGAATACTGGTGAGATTGAGATTAAGCTGGTATCGTTTACCACAAACATTTTGTAAGAAGAGAACTGTAACTTTATTCTAACATAAACAATATATTATAAAATCTTACAACGTGAACCACAACTTTGTACTGAAAGCAATGCAGCAAAGTTCTAAACATAAAGTACTGAAAGCAAAGTTCTAACCTGAAACGTAGGCATAAAATGCAACAGAAACTATTAATTAATCTATACTGAACAAATGAATGGCAAGTAGCATCCTTTAACCCTTTGACTCCTGTCGTGTTTCCATAGTTTTCGCATAAATTAACTTTTTCCTAGAGTGGTTTAAAATGCGCAGTAGATAAATAAATATTGTTGGCTTTCAAAATTAACTGCATATTAAACTGGAATGATTAAACAAAGTGTTTTCTGACGTAAAATGATATCGTTACTATTAATCATTTGCCGAAAAACACACTTGAACGCAAAAATATCTAAAATTCACGGCATGTTGATGAAGACCATTGGCATATCAAATTTCAACCCGCTTATGCAAATTGTCCTTGTCGCTTCTCAAACGCATATATGAATTGGCAAAGACACAAAAGTCAACAAAAAGTTTTTCCAACAAAATATTTTATTGAAATAAACGATGCATTTGCTATTAGAGGCCAAAACTTTCAGTTTTTTTTTGCGTGCGTGCAAACACGCATGTAAAATTTGAAGACACTCCGTGTTTGTTCAAAGCGATCACTCGCAGTAAATTCGGGCACGTTTGCGATGAAAATTACAGAAGTTACAGAATTCTGGTTCAAATCATCACTTAAACTATTTGTAAAAAGCAAATCAACATCGGAAAACATCATTTACCGTATTGTCGCCATTGTCCTGATCCGGAAATACAATCGCTTAGATCTCGGTCAGTCGAGGATTAGCGTCGGCTTTCGATAGGATTCCATTTGGGATTCCTGTGGCATTTACGCTCTTACACTCTTTCACTCAACCCGATGACATAGTGTCTACGCTTCTCTAGAAGCCGTAGACACAAAAATAAAGGAAAACTATTGTTTGTAGACGGTCAATAGCTCGCTGCGTTGCCATGGCAACGGGACCTAGCTCAACAACAAGTTTCAAAATTCATTTCTTTTTAGTTGATCTTGCACCGCACCAATTTCGGGCACCCAGAAGAACGTAGTTTCCAAATAACGCTTACTAACACCTGTATACTTTAAAACTGTGTTCGGCCACCTTAATGCATGTAAACCTAACTTTTGAAAAATTCGCGTTAATTTAGTGTAACGTAAATTTTCTTCGCGTTGTCAACGTGCATTGTTAATTTCCTATAATAAGGTAACACTAATTTCTCCTAATAACATCAGTATGTTTTCAATTAGTGAGGTGAGGGGAATTATAAAAAGCATGAAAACTAAACCTATTCTCAAAACGGATCACCAAATTCTCACAGCTAATGTCTATAACAAATACTTCTTAATAAATCTGGAGAATTGATGTTTCAAGCTTTGAACTGAAGTGGTTATGGTGATAGTAGTCACATGACATTTGAAACCAAATTCAGGTCTGGCTTTTGAGCTTTTGGTTAGTCATTTATCAAGATAAAGAAAATTCCCTGACTTTTCACAGACCATCCAAGACAAATCCTTTGGCAATAAAGTCAGAGATGAAGTGACAGAAATCAATTCCTTTGAAAATATTATTTAGCACGACATTACCTTTGCTAACAACAAAACTCTAAAGCAAACCTTCTGGCAACAAAAACTTAAATAACATTTCCTGACTTAACGGTAGAATTGAGGCTAGATTTCCCTCACTTGATGCAAAATTCCCTGAGTCTTACCCAACGTTGAAAAAAATGTTTTCCCTGATTTGGTTTGAGTCACACCCTTCGGCGCTAGAAAGTTCGGGCTTCTGCTGAGGGGCGACCTGCACCATTTGTAACGTCTTACATGGTTGGTCGAGAGAACAAAAGAACGAACAACAGAACAATGCTCCCAACCCTAAAAACACAATGCAGCTGCAGGTTATCAGGGTCCAGTGAAAATAGAGCTTTTGAAGGGTGCAGGTCTACTGCCTGGTGATTCTTATTTTTTTGCTTTCATTTTTCATTCGTTCACAGCCTCCTCCTGACATTTTTAGCGAAGAATCAGACACTGCCAGTGTAACTAGCAGTATAACATCGAGCCCCAAACCAGAGAGAAAAGCAAGAAAGAAAAAACTCTACGACATCAAACCCAGGATAGACACAAACCTAACCCAAAAGCGCAAAGAACTGGTGCAGAAATCGTCAAGTGTTGCCACGCCTCGCCTTAGGGTAGCAACGCCGGTTCCATACAACTCACGAAATGAAGATTATTCACCTTTGACCCCGAGATCACGTGACCCATCACCGACCCCATCACCCCGCAGCGCCCACAGATGAACATACATCCCTGCACATCTAGAGGTCAGATCCGAAGTAATGGTGTGGTTCATGATTTTTGAGCCAGTGAAAGAAAAGCTGTAGTGTTAAGTGAAAGCTGATGAACATTACTTTCCGACTGCTCTAACTTTGCGCTTTTGAATGAAATCCTAAAGTATGACCATTCAAATGAAAGCTACTGAGCAGTACTTTCCGGTGGTGCTGTTTATTATGCTGTACAAGATGGTTCTAATTTATGAGTTGGTGGGTGATATCCCGAAGCGGGACTGCTTATACGAAAGCTACTGTTTGTTATGCTGTACAAGGCGCCTCTATCTTTTGGCACAGTGGAAGAAACTTTATTGGAGCTTTTCAAGTGGAAGTTAATAAGCAATACTTTCTTCTGATGTCGTTTAATTCTGTACAAGGTGGTTCTAACGTTCAAGTCCAAACTTGCTACAGGGCTATGAACCACTGTCCGCCCATGCTGTTTATTATGACACAGAAGATGGCTTCATTTTCTAAGTCTATGGATGGAATCTAAAGTGTGACCGTTCACAAAGATAAAGGCTTCAGAACAGTGGTTGCACGCATAACTCTTTCCTTTCCCAAGTGAAAAAAATTACAGGTGGTAAATCAGTATAGGATAAGCCAAGTTGATATAGAGCGGTTTAAGCCGAGCTTAACAGCCATACCAAGATAACGAACGCCGCCGGTGGAATCGAGGAATAATGCTTGGATAGAAACAAATTGACTTCTCGGAAACACATTGTAGATCTTTGTAGCTTGCGTCAAGAAAGCGATAGTGAACTTCCACGTGGAAGGGGTAGATACAAACCAGACAAAATGTTCTCAACAAGCTGCCCTGCTTACAGCCAACAGAGCTTCCGTCAGTTTCCTAGTTTAGTTATTAACTATTGTTTTTGACATTTACGGCCAGCAAGAGATGAATACATTAATCTACACCAACGTGTTATGAAGATCCAGAAGAAAATCACTGAATGCATGAAACAAAATAACAAAATGCATTGATATAAAACGCTAGTAAACTATTATTACATTTATTACTAAACATTAACATGTAGAATGTTCTAAGAAACATTTACTGCAGCTATATTTCGCGGTATTTGAACAATTTTCGTCATTGTGTAAAAGGCGTCCATGGATATTTATAAGGTTGTCTATTGCTATTTAAAAACGGATATGTTTACACAGATATTTAAAGTCCATTCGTAACCATCAAAACAACCGCCTCAAAACGGGGATACGCTGCCCTGATCAGAAGAGGGTTTCAAAGGGAGACTCGTAGACGATGAAAAACGATCGAAAATGGAAATTTTCGAAAACGACAACGCAACAACCCCATTCAACATCCAAACATCACCACCCGTTTCTGCCTTGAGTTCACATCACTACGTGATAGAGGTATCATTCAATCAACGTTTTTTTTAATATAACGAATCAAAACACAAACAGGTGCATAGAAAATGTAGACATTTGCACAGTCTAATTCAGTTTTTCCTTCTTCCCTTTTTTTCAACTCGCAAAAAAGCAAACATTTCATGTCGAGAAAAGCTGTCTTGTCGCCATAAATAAGTTTTTATGTCGTAATTTAATACAGAACTATAGGCAAGTTTTTATTTTCAAGAATAAGTTATGTAGCAAGTTATGTCAAGTTATTTACAGAATTAAAACAACTGATGCTTTGCTTCGAATAAACCAACCAATCCAAAAGATGTAGCTCAAATGACTTCTCAATTTCCTTTTTTTACCTCCTCCTTCCCTTCCCCCCCCCCCCCTCCCCCTCCTCCGTTTCAAATTTCTTACCCTTTCACTTAAGGACAGTGCCTTCGTAGTACAGAAGTATTTTTGTGAAGTTTATGACTATGTGGGAAAAGCAGATCTTAGCTAGGGCTCTTGGAATCCATGATCATCTTCATCTTCCATGATCAGGCTTCATCCGAAGACTGAGAGTGATTTCTTAACTTCCTGCATAGTTATTTATTTTGTTTTTTTTTCTTCTTCTTTTTCATCACTTACTCATTTATTTTACTTACCTTTGTTTGCTGATTTGCATGTACGCTCGCTAAGATTAAGTTTAATACAGAAATCCTTTTGTTAAGTAAGAGATCAGGTGTGTAAACACTTTTTAACCACATGGGTTTTCGTTTTCACACCTCCACATTCCTTTCTCCCTAATTCCTGTTCTTTGTGTTTAATTAATATGTGGAAATAAAGCCACTTGAAAGAAAATTAGAGGTAACCGTGCATTTTTCAGAGATAATCAAGCAACAATAATTCTACCAAGCTTTAAAATATAGAACAATGTATGACATTTTCTGTACAAATTGAAGCTCAATTATCTCTCAACAATACATGGTTGAGCTAGAAAATACCATACACTGTTCTATATTTAAAGCTTTCCTGCTGAAAAATGCGTGGTGACCCCCAATTTTCTTTTTGGATTCCATCAGGTCTTGCTAAGATCTGCTTTTCCGGCATAGTTATACAATGCGCCATTTGTATTAGTAGGCACCATTGAGAGAAAATAAGGACACAGAGAGGAAGACCCCCAGTATAGCCCTTAGGATATGTGAATTTCACTTGCGTTATTTTTAGACGTCATGAAAACGGAAGTCTGTTTCCTGAGATGTCCGCAAACGTATCTAGGCGCCTGTAAATGCCACTTAGGAAAGTGATACTGAATATTCAACAGCCAACATTACACAATGCGACCTTGGCACTCTCTATGACTTCCCGTGACGTCACACAGACTCTTTGCAGACATCTCGGGAAATTGACTTTTGCTCAGACAATGTCTAAAAATAAATCAAGTGAAATTCACATATCCCAGCCAACACCTCTAGTTTCCCTCTCTGTCCCCTTATTTTCTCTTGGCACCAACCAGAAGAAACCCAAGTTTCTTGGACCATCTCAATCTGATCACAGAATGTATGTGTAGTAACAAAACCAGGCACCATCTTTCACACCACATTTGTGACCTCTTGTAGGATTCAGGGTACAAAGAGTGAAATCATCCCTACACGTGGCTAGGCAGTGGAAATTTTTTTTTTTTTTTTTTTTATGGGGTGAGACGGGGGGGGGGGGGGGGAGGAATAGGGGGAGAGTAATTTAAAACAGCCTGATAAGATAAGCAAGTTGTGTTATTGTCATTTACCATATCAAAGTGACCGATTGTTTCAACAATTTTAGCTTAAAGAACGTTATTTTGAACAGTAAACTTCAACCATCTTTTCTAACTTCTGCTGTATCAAAAACAACAACCTTATTCGCTGAAAAAATTTATTTCTATAACAGATCATGACAGGTCCAGCCAGTATCTACTGAAACTTTTATACAAAGGGCAAAACTAACAGCTTGTGTCAACGGTTCTTTGAGTCTTGACGGATTAAAATTTCACTTCCTGGGAATACAGTGGAGCCATGCTAATACTAATAACATCACTGAGCACATTTCATCTTTGTTGACAGAAATTCAATCAGATTTTCCCATGGTGCTGCCTGTTTTTTGCAATTTTTTGCAAAGAGAAAATGAATTCAAAGAAATGTTGCTTAGTGTCAACCAGGAAGAGAAGTTATGAGACAAATTAATGAAAATAGAACACTGCTGCAGTTAATCCAACAGAACTCACTGCCAATGTTGATAGTGCCTTTCTTAACGCATAATACCAGGTTGGAAAGCATGGTGTTTTTAAATCTTTTGATAATGCTAAGGCAAGTCCAACACATAATGAAACCAGTCCAGGAAGAGGATTGACAAGCAAAGCCATCCATGCGACAAGAGATGGCGTAACACTGTAGCCAAGAGTGTTCCAATCGGGCTTCAGTTCACTTGTTTTAGCTAGTGAATATCCCCAGTGTACTGCACCAAGAAAGGATAGAATGCAAGCTCCATAGGCTTGCTGAGCATGCACTATGAGATCCATGTACTCAGGAAAGATGACTGACATCCCAGCTAATCCACAGAAGGGAACAGCTCCAAAGAATCCCAGAAACAGAGCAGGTGGAGGGCTGGATTTAAGATCTGTTAAGAAGCTGTCTTGTGATTGGCTACTCAAAGGTCTGATACAAGAAACTGGAAAGTGGTATGGACCTTGGATAATTGCATTATATTTACCACTTCTTTCCTGAAATAATACAGGTGTAAATTAACTATTATAGTTGTATCTGTAAGCACCAGTGGGTGCTGGACAAATCTTACTAAACTTATCATCAGATACAGTGGAACCCTTAAGGACACCTGCTTACTACAGACATCTCACAGGGCTGTCAACCTCACACGTCTTTGAAATATGGAGACTATGACTTCCCCCGCCAGCAATTTCAAAGTGCCTAGTTACAGAGGCGTCACATAAAGGCCCAATTCACGGGTTTAGTGCGGGGGGGTGGGGGGGGGGGAGGAAAGTAAACAGTACCAGATTTTCTGGTCAGAAAGTATACCCTACAACAAATACAAATGTCAAATACTGCTCAAAATCTGGAGATTACAGACATAAATCTGGAGACCGGGAGATACAGTTCAAAATCTGGAGACTCCCGGATTATCCGGGAGAGTTGACAGCCCTGAAATTCTCATTATTATGGACAGTTTTCTTGGTCCCGCCCCATACATTTTCCTTCAAATTGACCCGCTTAATAAGGACACTTTGTAATACCGACACTTGTTCTGGTCCCAACGGTATCCGTAATAATGGGGTTTGGTTGTAGTATAAATAATAATTATTACTACATCTAGCAATAATAATTGATAGTCTGGATTTACAGACTATTGTGCTCATATTTTTCCATCTATTAGTATAAAATCTTTGTTTCTTCCTCCCTTTCCAATTTAAAAAACATCCTAAGACTATAAAAAGGCTCATTTAGCGTCTAGATAAGGAATTAAACCTAATCTAAGCTGATTAAAATCAGTTTAGACTGAGATTGGAGAGATCTATTATCATTACATACGTAAGCTTACATCATGTACAAACTCCAGTAGTCTTTTCAGAAATGTACAGTTGAAAATAGTTTGAAAATCCTACCTTCCTTAACATCTTTTGTTCGGGGTTGACGCAGTATATCATCCTTTGAGGTAAAAATCTACTATTCCGTGGAATATTGCTGCTAAATAGACAGGATTTGTAAAGTATTTTCTCAATCGTTCTTGCTTTCCGCAGCAGCGGTTGAAAGGCCGCCATTTTGTGCTTGTTCGCGGCCGCTGTGCATTAGTACTGTCGTCGTATTTAGCACCCAGTTTCCCCTCTGAGGAACTGTAAACGACACGTTCCCAAAAGGGCTCTAAAGAGGACTTTTCAACAAATAATTACATAAATATGAATGTATTTACCACACTATAACAGTAACCGTGAAGCTAAATATAAAACTCAGGAATCTACTTATGGCTAAGACCTAAATTCGGTCAATTAGTACCCTTTGCTGCCCAAAAAGAGTACCTTTTTCAGGCTGCCGGCTGTTGACTGTAGTTGTGTGCAGACTGCAAAACTGTATTTTCCGATCCGGGGGGGGGGGGGGGGGGAAGAGTTACTCCAATAACAGACAATAAGGGGCGGGGGGGGAGGGTTACTCCAATAACAGACAACACAGGGAGGTTCCGCCCGAAAGCATACCTTCTTCAGACTGATGGTATATATTAAAAAAGGCAGGAATTTCACGACGAGCTGAAGAATAAAAAAGGGTTAAGAAAACTGTCATTTAGGTATTTAAAAGGACCTTTCAATAGGTATGATACAGGAGTGTCATTTTCCATGGAAGGTGTATGAAAGGGTTACCTTTTCAGTCAAAAAAAGTATGTAAAAGTGCTTTTAAGGGTTTGGAACTCGAGGGCGGAGCCTCCATGTCTGGAACTCTGTTGAGTACCCTCGGGACAATTTGATACCCAATCAACTCTGATTAAAGCAAAGGAAACGCTCTATATTAATACAATTAACAACAAACATTATTTATTACTTTTAAACAATCTTCGTTTTCAATACACTGAAAAGTTACACTACAGTTGACTCCCGATAACTCGAACCTTCAAGGGAAATTGAAAAAGGTTCGAGTTATCGGGAGTTCGAGTTATCGAGGGTAAAATTATATAGCAAATGACCTGAAGGGAAAGGAAAATTGGTTCGAGTTAGCGCGAGGTTCGAGTTAGTGAGGGTTCGAGTTATCGGGAGTCGACTGTACATATATTACGGGCAAAATACTGGTGTTTGTTCTGTCAAAAAAACCGTTGATGCAAGTCGGTTTCCGTCTTCAAGGAAAACTGATTTTATACCGTGTTACTTAATACGGATAATATTTCGTCAAATTTTCACCGGTTACTTGAACAAGTTCGACAGATTTCAATTCTCGTTTGAAATCGTCCTTCTCCAGAGCCCTCCTCGTGCCAAGGCCCCGCCGGCTGAGAGTTTCATCTGCATACTGTATATTGTCATTTCATATACACTCTGTTTCTTTTATAAGAACGTCTAATTTTGGAGCTGAGGCTGAACGTTCTTATAGTTTTTTTGCGATTTGAGGCTGAAAACGTTCTTAAAATGTTCTTAAATTACATGGTATACACTACATTTATTTCAGTAACCACGAAACCTATCAAAGTGCATTGACTGCTGAGATATGGTATCAAGAACTGCTGATTATACGAGATGTGTGTCACCATTGTTAATGTTATACGAAACATGCCCTTAAGTATCTTGGTTAATTTACATTTGTTAGCTTGATTTTATATACAGATTAGCAAAAAAAAAAAACGTTCCTAATCGACCCTCAGCCTGAGAATGTTCTTAATACGTTCTTTAAATTTTGATTAATCTCAGCCTCGACGTTCTTATAAAAAAGGTTCTTATGAAAAAAACAGAGTGTATTCACAGTTCAATCAGTTGCTCCTTTCTCTCGGCGATTATTGGATAAAGGAGAATGGTTACTGACAGCTGGTGGATTAGTTCCAGACATCTCGAGAAAAAGCTTTATCAGTGCATCCGACGAAGCAATATCATCAGATTGGCCAATTCAAGAAGTAATATGCAAATATATTGGGTAAACGTGCGTGGTTACAGAAGAACGTTCGACCTTCATCTGATCAGGTTCTAACGAAAGGGTCCAGATCACGTTTATTAGAAATGAAACATTCATTGCACTTAATTTTGCTTGGTGGCTACAAATTCACACTTAAAATTTAGCGCGATCTCGCTATAATGATAATTATCACGAGAAGTCTTCAGTCAGGAAGACCGTGAGCCATTTCACGTTTCACCCGCTAAAACATGACAAATCACGGCTCACGATGATGCGTGTTACATCAGCTTCGAACTCCCTTTTCAGTGGATTTCTAGCCTGGGAAGCAAGTGTTTCCGTGGAATTTTCTGCACTAATAAGCTGATTTGCGTATTTTGAATGCGCGCGAAATGGAAAAACGCACCGAACGGAAACGCTTGCTGTGGCAGGCTAGTGGATGTCTGCTACATGGCGCCATTTTGTAACAGAAATCCACTAAAGAAGTGCAAAGCCCGAAATGTTACAAAATATGGCGCCTTTGTTTCTTTACATGTTTCACCAAGTGCCACGCGCCGTTTAGATCCAGTCTATAGTACATCTTACAACACTCATTTGATGTTGCAGACTGATCAGGTCATTTATACTAAGCGCGCTTTCTCATTGGTTGAAAGAAAGGCACATAAATCGATGCTCTTATTATTAAGGAGATAGAAAGACATGTCCGTGTTTTTGGAGATGAACAGAAACCATCTTAACACGTTCAAGAGAATCTTAAAACAGCAGTGAAAAAAGTCGCCTACGTCGTGTGTTTCCGTGCCCAGTTTGAATTCGCGTTTCCCCAAACTTCTACTCTTCAGAACTCTTGCATTGGCGGTACTTCAGAGTTATTTGTCATTTTCAGGATCATATGACTTCAAGTTTGACAGTATTATTTGTGTCTAGGTAAGAATTAGGCCTGGGAGACACTTATGTCGATTGTAAAAAGTATGCATCTTTTAAGGATTGGACATACTTGGCTTGTACTTGTGTTTCTTGAACTATATCGGCCACCGTATGTCGAAAAACAAAAGTGTTTTCTCTTTCTAATAAGAAAAAATGTTCCCACAGTGAAGTGATTCTCTATTGCCCGGGTTAGGCGAGACGAGACTTGGCAACAGATCAAACTCCACCCGGCTAAGAATGTATGAGAGTCGACAAGAGTTCATGAGAGCTTGGCGCAATCTATACATCACATTTCACTTCCGTAGAATACTGCTTAACTTAGAGTGGCCTGTTGCCTAATATCTTCTAGAAAAAAAAAATGATTATATTAAATGCATAATGTATTCAAATCGACAGCCGGTCACATAATAAAGTTTAGTTCGCCCCGGTACTTGCTGCTTAAAGTCAGTCAAAGTAAGAAGCGTTCTGATCTTGTTTGGGAAGGAGTTTAGTAATTTAGCAGTACAGTATTAAAAGAGTGTATGCCATAAGTAGTTGTTAACGGCTCATGAAGGGACTGTTTTCGACCGATAAAGGCCAAGTTAAGAGCAATACGTGTACGGTTGATTGTATGTTTGTTGGCCTGATTTACGGAGAAATGTTTGCCATTTTTTTCGAGGGTTTGAATGATTACTAGGCCATACACCTTTCAAAATCAAGTGTATTACTTGTTGTGGCTTTTTGGTTGATCGGGCCTGATGTTTATGAAGAACCCTTGACAGCCAAACGACAGCGAGTTTAATGAATTTAAGATCGAGCGCATTTATCAGTTTCTAGCTCTTCGAGAATGCCGGGCGTTACAATTTCAAACCAAACGAGAGTGATAACTGAATATCAACTGTTGCCAACTCCGTTTGATTGCCTTTGCTTTATGCGGGTAGGGTATGTCTTGTAATTGCAAAGTAAATTATGATCAATAAATCACTATTTTTTTTTTTTTGCGTTTGGCGCAGGTTTAAAGGGGACATTACTTTAAGATTTTAATGTATTTGGAACAAACCTGGGATGCAATTAATTGAAATCGGCAAACTCTTCCCAAACACGAAATATCCTAAAACACCAAGAGGAAGTTATCACATAAATTTGTCAAATGGAAAAACGTCAGTTTTAAGCGATTTTTGCAAGACACAAGAGAAGTAGTTAAAAGATTACCCAATCTTTTTTCAACTTGAAATTCCTTTCCACCTTAGTCATCCGCTGCGAATGACGCTTACAGTTTCAGAAACCTAACAGAGTAATTTAAGACAAAAGTAGATCATTATTTTAAGGCTTCCTTTGACTCACTATGTCTTTAAACTTTTTAAAATACAGTCAAACCTCCGCTTACAGACACCTCCCATAAGCGGACACCTCTCTTAAGCGGGCACTTGGTCATGTTCACAGCTGCATACAAACACTACATTTTTAACTTCCCATAAGCGGACACCTCTCTTAAGCGAGCACTTGGTCATGTTCACAGCTGCATACAAACACTACACTTTTAACTTCCCATAGGCGGACACCTCTCTTAAGCGGGCACTTGGTCATGTTCACAGCTGCATACAAACACTACACTTTTAACTTCCCACAAGCGGACACCTCTCTTAAGCGAGCACTTGGTCATGTTCACAGCTGCATACAAACACTACACTTTTAACTTCCCATAAGCGGACACCTCTCTTAGGCGAGCACTTGGTCATGTTCACAGCTGCACACAAACGCTACATTTTTAACCTCCTATAAGCGGACACCTCTCTTAAGCGAGCACTTGGTCATGTTCACAGCTGCATACAAACACTACACTTTTAACTTCCCATAAGCGGACACCTCTCTTAAGCGAGCACTTGGTCATGTTCACAGCTGCACACAAACGCTACATTTTTAACTTCCCATAGGCGGACACCTCTCTTAAGCGAGCACTTGGTCATGTTCACAGCTGCATACAAACACTACACTTTTAACTTCCCATAGGCGGACACCTCTCTTAAGCGGGCACTTGGTCATGTTCACAGCTGCATACAAACACTACACTTTTAACTTCCCATAGGCGGACACCTCTCTTAAGCGGGCACTTGGTCATGTTCACAGCTGCATACAAACACTACACTTTTAACTTCCCATAGGCGGACACCTCTCTTAAGCGGGCACTTGGTCATGTTCACAGCTGCATACAAACACTACACTTTTAACTTCCCACAAGCGGACACCTCTCTTAAGCGAGCACTTGGTCATGTTCACAGCTGCATACAAACACTACACTTTTAACTTCCCATAAGCGGACACCTCTCTTAAGCGAGCACTTGGTCATGTTCACAGCTGCACACAAACGCTACATTTTTAACCTCCTATAAGCGGACACCTCTCTTAAGCGGGCACTTGGTCATGTTCACAGCTGCATACAAACACTACACTTTTAACTTCCCATAGGCGGACACCTCTCTTAAGCGCGCACTTGGTCATGTTCACAGCTGCATACAAACACTACACTTTTAACTTCCCATAGGCGGACACCTCTCTTAAGCGGGCACTTGGTCATGTTCACAGCTGCATACAAACACTACACTTTTAACTTCCCACAAGCGGACACCTCTCTTAAGCGAGCACTTGGTCATGTTCACAGCTGCATACAAACACTATATTTTTAACTTCCCATAAGCGGACACCTCTCTTAAGCGCGCACTTAGTCATGTTCACAGCTGCATACAAACACTACATTTTTAACTTCCCATAAGCGGACACCTTTCTCAAGCGGGCACTTGGTCATGTTCACAGCTTCATACAAACACTACACTTTTAACTTCCCATAAGCGGACACCTCTCTTAAGCGGGCACTTGGTCATGTTCACAGCTGCATACAAACACTACACTTTTAACTTCCCATAAGCGGACACCTCTCTTAAGCGAGCACTTGGTCATGTTCACAGCTGCATACAAACACTACACTTTTAACTTCCCATAGGCGGACACCTCTCTTAAGCGGGCACTTGGTCATGTTCACAGCTGCATACAAACACTACACTTTTAACTTCCCACAAGCGGACACCTCTCTTAAGCGAGCACTTGGTCATGTTCACAGCTGCATACAAACACTACACTTTTAACTTCCCATAAGCGGACACCTCTCTTAAGCGAGCACTTGGTCATGTTCACAGCTGCATACAAACGCTACATTTTTAACCTCCTATAAGCGGACACCTCTCTTAAGCGGGCACTTGGTCATGTTCACAGCTGCATACAAACACTACACTTTTAACTTCCCATAGGCGGACACCTCTCTTAAGCGCGCACTTGGTCATGTTCACAGCTGCATACAAACACTACACTTTTAACTTCCCATAGGCGGACACCTCTCTTAAGCGGGCACTTGGTCATGTTCACAGCTGCATACAAACACTACACTTTTAACTTCCCACAAGCGGACACCTCTCTTAAGCGAGCACTTGGTCATGTTCACAGCTGCATACAAACACTATATTTTTAACTTCCCATAAGCGGACACCTCTCTTAAGCGCGCACTTAGTCATGTTCACAGCTGCATACAAACACTACATTTTTAACTTCCCATAAGCGGACACCTTTCTCAAGCGGGCACTTGGTCATGTTCACAGCTTCATACAAACACTACACTTTTAACTTCCCATAAGCGGACACCTCTCTTAAGCGGGCACTTGGTCATGTTCACAGCTGCATACAAACACTACACTTTTAACTTCCCATAAGCGGACACCTCTCTTAAGCGGGCACTTGGTCATGTTCACAGCTGCATACAAACACTACACTTTTAACTTCCCATAAGCGGACACCTCTCTTAGGCGGACACTTTTTCTGGTCCCAAAGTTGTTCGCTTATGGGAAGTTCGACTGTATAATACTAAACTGAAAGCTGACATAGCCCCTTTAAAATTTGAGATTATTTTTGTGGCATTTGGTAACGTAGTACATGCACGTGACTTACAATACAGGCCAATACGCGAGAGTGTGACAAGAGAAAAAGCGCTTAGAGCAAAAATGTATGGGCAGCTGTAGATTGGTTGAAACGTGACAAAGATAAAATAAGGAAAGTAAAGTTCACTTAATTTGCGGCACCACTGTCAAAATGATGAAATTATCAGTTTTAATTCAGTTTAATTTTAGACAGACAGTGGGAAATAATCATGATTTTATTTCGCGAGGACGTCATATAATTTATAGCATCCTAAAAATATAATCGGCCTACGTTGAGTTTTTATTTTAAGCACAAATTATTAATTTCAATTTAAACCCGATCAAGTTTTACGCAAAACTTGGTGACGTCTTCCAACACAGTGGATTTAAAGATTACTATTCATAGTTTCCCATAACTTCAAAAGGGAATTAAATGTTCTCAGTTTCACTGTTTTTTTCCTGAAACATATAATACGAACGTAACTTGCCAAACCCAACACGTAAAACGGTTGGACTTCTTCGCTTAAATTTTCATCACCACCTTGAATTATATGCGATGTATTTGTGATGATAAAGAGGTGATATTCTAAAGTATGACTATTGTTTTTAATGAGACTTTCAGAGCAGTCCTTCCCTAGGTTTATATTCTACATTTTCTGGCGGCGAACCCATGGATAGTGTGACCATTCAAACGAAAGCTATTTTCTTGTGGTGTTGTTTATTAGTATACGCTGCATAAGGTGGCTCCAGCTGTTTGGTTGAAGTAAAGCCCTGAAGTGTGTATTTGTTGTGATGAGTTTGAATATTCTTCATTTAAGAAAAGGGGGATTTTTCGTGTTGTAGATTTTATTCTCAACAAGAGCCGTTAAGTGAAAAGGTTTCGTGAATGATTTTTGGAGGCTCCGAACCAATTTCAATAACAAAAGTGATTTACTTTATTGCTTATGATTAAGTAAATATTATTTTAAGCAATATTACGTTTTTGGGTTTGAAATTGAATAGGGAACAATAAAACAGGACCTGCATGGTCACATTCGATCGCACAAACCAATTAAACAAAAGCATTTATAAAGAACACAAGTACTTTAGCTCTAATCGACCATAAATGAGTTTGACTGTTGCACGGAACTGTTACGCTGAAGGCGGTAAAGGAAGTCAGTTTTAATGCATATTAACCCTTTTCTATCTTAAGACTAGAGAGGTTCCCAGGTTCAGAGTCTGTATGAAATTCTTAGCTATGTACCCAAGCGAAGGTTTTTGAGGGGCACTTGCTCGTGGTAATTATATCCAATGTTTAGAACCTTTGTCGTTAGATATGGGCGAGAGCCTAACCCTATAACCTCAGGGATCGACCAGCCGACATCCCAACGAGTTCGCACAGGTTTGATTTTGCAAATTAGTTTTCAAGCTCTAAGGATTTGTTAACAGTCTGTTGAAAATCTTTTCATTCAAAATTATTTTTGTCATTTTCCATTCTTTAAGCTGACAAAGGCTTTGCTGTATGCTGCGGAACAAACTGTCATCTTTACAGACTATAATAAACATCCGCCGATGCGCCATTTTTATGCAAATTGCGAGATAAAACAGGAAAGTACCTAGGAAACAAAAATAACGTAGCACACGACAGTGAATGTTACGCTTTCCGGCTATTTCTAAGGTGATGTAATGGCTGAGAAAATGTCAGAAAAGAGGCGCGTTTTTGACAATGAATTTCGTGAGTGATTAACAGCACAACTGTCAATGACTTCATAACTGACTTTCGGAACATAAAATATTTTCAAAGGCCACTATATTTGTTTACTTTGTCTCTACGATATTAAACTACATTCAAATTCTGCTGGCCTGACTTTCCACACACATCAACAAGCCAAACAAAACAAAACAATCGGTTCTTCGTGCTGGCATTTACTGCACTTGATTCAATATATGAACAATATTTCCATACAGCGTACTAATTTACAAAGCAAAATGCGGTTGACTATCATGTCAATATAATTTCCAAACGAATTTGCACAAACATTTTAAATAATCACATAACATTGCATTTTTCTTTCGCTTTCCTTAGGTTAAAAATCTTGAATTTTCTCTTCTTAGGAGCTGCCTCCGGCATCATAAGTCTGAGAAGCTGATTAAAAACTTCCTCGACATTGAAATTGTCTTTAGCTGAAGTTTCAACGTAGCGAAGCGGAACTTTATCGGAACTGTATTTTCTTAATAGTTCAGCAATTTCTTCCTGTCCAACATCCCTTTTATCCAAGTCTTTTTTATTTCCAACCACAACAACAGGAATCCCTTGGTCTCCTCTTGTTCTGATAACTTCGTCCATTATTCTATGAAGCTCACGAAACGAAAATTCATTGTCCAATGAGAATACAAGAACTATACCAGCAGCTCTACGAATCGTCACTTGTCTCATAGCTGGGAACTGGAAGCTCCCAGCGCAGTCTGTCGCATTCAAAACAGTTACATGGTTATGTTGATGTATTTCGTGGCTATAGTAGTCTTCTACTGTAGGAGTGTATTCAACGTCGAACTCCCCAGTAAACGAGCGTCGAACCAACGACGTCTTGCCAACACTGGCAGCTCCAAACAAAGCGATTTCAAAAGAATCTCGATGATTTCTTAATCGACAGCATCGATGTTTCATCGCGCTTGCTTCCACGTTTACAAGAAGGGGTAACCTTCCAATTCAGGTTGATCAGTCGATTTGTCAATGAGAAATACAGCTCTGCACTTGTTCTTCCGAATGTCAGTTTAGTTTAGCATGATTAGCAGCTGCAAGTGGCATTATATGTCTATAGCAGCCAATTTGCATTAAATTTTCCTTGTTCCACGTACGTACATAAGTGACACACTTGACGTCATAGACGTCATACCCAGCCGAGCGTTTAATAACGGAAACGAACACTTTTAAGTCAAATTCAATATAACCACGCCGACAAGATTGAACATGCAGAAACAAATTGCCTCATGGCGGAACGGGCATTAGAAAACATGTCGCAAGGTCGGTCGAGGGAGTTCCAGGACTGCCAGATAAGCATCACTCTATACTGACTTCAGCAGATCGGTTAGAAATTCTTGTGGGTCAGCTTGCTCCAAGTTGAGATTCAAGAATTTCGTGACAATAGATTTAAACCTGAAAAACAGGGATTAATCGGCTAATTATGTTCCCTACAATGGAAATATTTTAAAGTCAACAAAGTTGTTATAGTCTTCAACGCAAAATATTAGCCAGTCTCTATGATAAAACGCAAGTGTACGCGACAAAACAATGTACTGTGAAATAGAGTATGTTCTCAGCAGATATCCAACTATTTTAACTATTTTAAGCATGTACACCACATGTTTATTCTGGTCAATATTATACATTCCGACTTAAAAGTTAATAGTAATAAACTGGTAATCGAAGTCCTTTGAAAAGATATTTGAATTATTGACAAAATACAAGTGCTTATATCCGGGGCAATACACTATTTTCTGTCATGATAGTCAAGAAAAGCCGAGGCAACACAATTTTGTTTTCCCCTTTTAACAACTATTTAGGTAAACCTAATTATACGGCGTTTTCAAATTCAATGGGGCCTGCACAAGCCCAAGAAAAACGAATGGAAACGTCTCTCTCCATCCAAAGTTTAAAACAGGACTGTTGACTTGTGCGCCAACGACTAAGCACAATCAAAGGGACTGGGAACCTCAAAAATCAGTTGCGACGTCATCAATTTTTCACTTATGTCCAGAAATGCACCTAACCCTGAATTTGGGTACTTCATATAAAACAGACCTTTTTGTCGTTTTCATATGACTTCGTGTTTGACAGAATTATTTGTGTTTTAGTAAGAATTAAGGTTAGGGGACACCTTGTGATGTCTATCATACAGTTCATAAATCTCATTAGCGTGCATTTCTGGACATATCATCCAATTTTTCCAACACGATTTATTATAAGCAACCGATGCAGTATGAAACGATCATATAACACACGCCCAATGTACAACGATGTGATAAATTTCGATATTCACAAAAGGCATAAGAACTTAATTCCCCGCAAGGTCATACGGGGAGAAATTGCATCGAATGCTACCCTACTTTTTTCAAAGAAAAATAAAATTCATGGCAAAAAAAGAAAAAAGCTCAATAACGATGAGGGCGGGCGGAGGAGAGAGATACAACTCCTTTAGCGAAGTCATCAACGGGCCACGAAAATCTACCAGTATTGCAAGGGTGACCAAAGAAATGAAACGGACTTACTAAGGAAAGTACTACAGTAACTTTTGTGTGGGTGGAATTTCACGGCAGCTCTTACTTCTGACAAAGAAAGCAAACTTTCATGACAGATACAAAGAGTTGAACCAAACCTTTTATGCTGATTCTCAGTACTTTCGGTGTCCCTTCTCTGTAAAGGTCTATTGCTTCTTATAAGTTCTGTCACCTGCAGAAAAAGTTTGACTGGTCAAATTACGTGACGCTTATAAATAAATATTTTGGAGAAGCTTGGGGCGGAGGGGGGGGGGGGGGGGGGTTTAAAAGACTCACAGAATGTTGAATTTTAAGCCCTATTTCGTATTAAATTTACGCTATTTAGCCCTCAAAACTTGAAACTTCTGTAGGAATTTAATCTCTACAAGCACCTGAACTGATTTGACTCCTTTCTCGTCTCTAAGGCGAGTTGCAAAAAACTTATAGTTTGATTCAATTCAATGATTTATTGATATAAATTTGCTTTACAGGCATACATTATCCGTAAATAGCAACTAGTAGTGACCGAGTTGGGCGTAACTGCTAACTCCAGGGGGTTCATCCAAGAGTGGGTTCACCGAACATTTAAATTATTTTTAGCCTCTCTTGAAGTTTTAAAAAACCTACAATCACTTAAAATTTTATTTACTTAGTTCTAAGCGAGTAGCATGAAATCTAAAGTCGAGTGTAATTGCTGATGTCAGAGGCTCATCCAAGTATGAGAATGTTTCTGACACAGTTCTTTGTTTGTTTGTTTTGACAAAAAAAGAAAACAACCACCGTCTGAGAGTGCGTCAAACAAATTTTGTCTAGTCGTGCATCCTTCCCCGGAGCTACACTGAAACAACATGAAACAATAAAGATGGGTGCATAGTTTTAAGACCTTTGTCTGACACAGATCACGCGTGAAGTCTACGCCTATCTTGTGCCCCAAGCAGTGCCGGTTTACCGCTCCAACTATGGTCAATTTTTTTCTGATTCCTGTACCGCACACAAAAGTCAACTTCACGCAGGTAATTCCACTGCCTCGTAAAACTTGATTTCCCCTTTCCTTCGTATGTATGTTCGCCATGGCTGATGGTATCCTCATCAGTCATTCTTAACGTTTAATATTGATATTCAAGTTGTTTTCGCACGGATGACAACCACTAGCACTTAGAAAAAGAGAAACGTTCAATGGCGAGTTTACCGGTTCTTAAAAGAGGAACTCAACAACAAATTTTACACCACTCAAACTTGGACGACCTGAAAAATTAGTCTTTCTTGCATGCATTTGACAGTTATCAAAAGCAAAAGAAACAGACAGAGAACAAACAGAAAGACTAGAGACAGTCTGTAGGACGGAGCCATGCGAGACTGACATTGAAACAGCTATCAATAGAAAGGACACACATACAGACAGATACAGGCGGACGGAAGGACGGGCAGATAGAAAGCTTTAATTATTTAAGGTTTCCATTAGGCAATAAAAAATGGCATACAGCGGGGCCCCGCATATCCTAAAATCTATAGAGAGCACATAATGAGAAATGTAAGGGCATCTAGAAATCAAATAAATTCCAAAAGTTTAATTACGGTTAAAATATACCTAGTAAAAATAATAGATTGATAACATAAGATAGTCATGATGACTAATCATAGGTTAACATTTCATCATCCATGTGTATCTTTTGCTTTTTTGCTTCTATTTATCTGCAGTCTATAAATACTAAAAAACTACAATAGCTGATTAAAAGCTGTTACGTGAGAAAAAATTAAAAATATTAAACAAAAAGTTTCGCACCTATGGAGCCCGTCTGGATATTTATCTACATGACGAAGCTAAATAAAACCAAATAAAATAAACGACTGTTCCCCATAGTGCTGATTGGGGTACGGTGTACTGTGTCATGTTAATGTTGAAATCGGCCATCCAGCAAGCTGGAGGTTGTTGAACGTAACACCAGACCCTATTCTAAAATTAAAACTGGTTGGAGGCCAAAACGAAACATCAAACGATTTGTAATGACGTGATAAAATAAATCCTATTGTACTTGAATATTGCTGATCAATTAATGTCCCGACTACTGTTGAACAAAATGTTGAACGGTGCATCATGCTATATTGAATGCAAAAAATCCATTCAGTCAACATGTTGATCGTTTTAAACGTCATGAAAAAATCCAGCAATTTGTCGTGGCTCTAACTAACACAGGTTGCAATTTCTGTTGAGAACTGGAAAACTACTGAACGCCATTGAACTGTGTCCCACTCACTTAACGGAGTTAAAATCAGGTCACCTCTTTTTATAACATTGACATTCATCGGATCACTGATTAGCACTATATCCACACAGCCACGTTTACATTTGAAAATCGCCGAGCATGTTACAGAATAACGACTTAAAAAACCAACTTTTTGGCTTTGAATCTCTTCAAGAAAATCCTTGTTGCCTTCCTTTAACGAACGAAAAGTGATTAAGTCTTAGGGATTTATTTTAACCTGTCATGTATTGTTTTGCCAGCCAATGACGTAGGTATTTCTGGGAGGTAACAGGCGACCCATGGACATTTCGTTATGCGGAATGCACATGACCTCTTAAAAAGCATCTCATTCGGTTTTATGCTCGTTATTCCTTATTACCGTATAACAAAACAAAGGATTTAGGGGCTTTCTTATGAACCTCAGAGCTATTGTTTCGTGAGCTAGTGACGTACGTCTTTTCGAGAGGAAGTATGAGTGTTTTTCCCGTCTCCAAACGTCTGTAAAATTTTCCTTAAAGACCTTAAACAAGTTTACGGAACTGCATCTTCGTTATTCCTTTGGTACTAGTTGGAAGAATTTGCTTAGACATCAAGACATGTCATCTTTGCCAATTGGTGATCACATCCTTTAGTCTCGTGACATGTGCGTTTCAATAAGCAGTGGCATTATAAGGAGAAATTAGATGTTGATCATTATAGGATTAAGCGATAAGACTCTCAAAGCTGGCCTTTTTAGTAATTTTAAGATGCTCTTTCCAACAATGTCAAAGAATTTTCGTTACGTGGCCAACATCATACTTTAAAAATTACAGTGATAAAGGTCTATACAGTAATTGGCTTGATGCTATAGCTTGACACCACCGTCGCTATTTTACCGTTCTCGCTTATTTATCAAAAGGGATTTGCTGAAGCAAAGACATGCAAAGATTACAGAGAGATTTAGGGCTTGATGTTTCGGAGTCATCTTGACTCCATTATCAAGAGAAATAAGTTTATGAACGCGGATATTTAATCAGGCTATTTTCTCTTGATAATGGAGTCAAGATGACTCCGAAACGTCGAGCCCTAAATCTCTCTGAAATTTTGGCATGTCTTCGCTTATTTATTGTATTCTTATTTATATGTTCTTGCCTGTGGCGAAACTCAGTAATAAACAACTAAACTAAGTAAATGAAGAAATCAATAGATTAACCTGATGAGCTCTCTTAACCAGTTCATCCGGAACTCCAGCTAAAGAAGCTATGTGGCACGCAAAGCTACTGTCGGCGTGACCATCAACCAGTTGATAAAGAAACACAAGTTCTTCCTCTTCCCGCATGACTTCCATGGTCTAGGGTCGAGATTATAAAATACTGAATCAGTCTTGCATTATAATTTTTATGCTCTATATAATAAACTATGAAGCATTTACAAACAGGGTTGAGTGTTGTTATGTACTTAACAGAGAATGATGATGATGCCAATCAGTGGTAATTATGGTGATGATGATGATGATGACACACGATGATGACGATGATGACGACGACAACGACGATGATGATGGTTGTCGTAGTAGTAGTAATGGCAGTGGTGGTTATGATGATGTTGATGATGATGTAGTACAGTCGAGTCCCGATAACTCGAACCTTCAAGGGAAATTGAAAAAAGTTCGAGTTATCGGGGGTTCGAGTTATCGAGGGTAAAATTATATAGAAGATGACCTGAATGGAAAGGAAAATTGGTTCAAATAAGCGAAGGTTCGAGTTATCGGGAGTCGACTGTATTGTAAGAGAAAACGTAAGCAACTCAGTTGTCAATAAGTCGCAACATGTCACAACACTGGTTGAGCAACACATTTTGAGAGATATTCACCCGTGGGATTACTGAGGGTCAACCAAGCGTTCAACTCGTACCTGATATTTAACTAGAGTTGACTGTGGCAATAGGTTTTGTCTGATAAGGCCATGAAAATGGGTGGAAACAAGAGTTTTAGGACAGCCGCATCCACGCGCGAGCCAGTGGCGGAGAGTGGCACTCAAAAGGGACAGACCATCAATCTAAAGAAAAACAAGGAAAAATTGTCTTCATTGGCATTTATCTGCGACCATAGATACGTTCCAATTACTCTCTTGTTTTTACTTTATCACAGTAACTTAACTGATAGTTATTTCCATCTCAACATTTGGAGCAAAACAGCTCTTGTGAATTTGTTCGTATCAGTACCGTGGCTGTTCCTTTTCCAAACTCGTCAATGATGACCAGTGAATTCTCTGTAGCTCCCTGTACTGCGGTAGCCACCTAAATTAAATGAAGGTAAATAAACTCAGTCGGAATAGCGATTCAACGGTGTATAACTCACATTTAGCATACCTCAGTGACCGACTATCGCGTAACGCGCAATCTGATTGGCTACACAGGTACCGTCTATCGATCGATAGACGGCAGTTTGTCAGAGCGCGCGCGATTTAGCATGTATCACTGTGCAAATATATCAAAATTTATGAAATAAAAAGATTTTTTTCCTTCATAGATCGATCACTGAGGTATGCTAAAACAATTAGACGGCTCGCTCTCGGTTTCTATCGCCTTTAATAGTTGGCGAGGGGCGAAGCCCCGAGCCAACTATCAAAGGCGATAGAAACTTCGAGCTCGCGGTCTAATTGTTAAATACTGACCAAACAGCATATGCACGCTTATGGAAAACTACCAGTTCTTGAATCATGAACCACATCATCAAATTAATGTGTTACTTGGATACTGTACGACATAAAGTTATACAACATTCACTAGACTAAACAGAGAAGAATAAATGAAATAAACTGAATGCCAAGTCCCTTTCTTGGAAGTCGACAGGATAAATTAAGTGAGTGAAGGAGCAAAAACGCACGAGCGACCAAACCAGTCGAAGCTTAGTTTGTCGTGTCGCTCTCCTGACTAGCACGCCCTCTCAACTGGAGCCAAGAAAGGGACGGGTAACAGTCTGTCAAACGCAGACCGTGCACGACCCAGTCTCAAGGACACAGTCTCAGTGAAGTTATGCCAACTCATGCGAGCCTGCGCGCAGGGATAACGCAGTGGTAAGAGCACTCGCCTCCCACCAATGTGGCCCGGGGTTCCCGAACTCGGCGTCAGATGTGGGTTGAGTTTAATTTGTTGTTGGTTTTCGTCCTTGCTCCGAGGGTTTTTCTCCGGATACTCCGGTTTTCCCCTCACCTCAAAAACCAACATTTCAAATTCCAATTCAATCCGGAATCTGAGGGCCACAGGTTTGTCACTCGTAACAGACTGTTAAACAAAGTTGATTGATTTATTTTATTTTATTTTAAAACTCCACACGCAAAAAGTTTCAGTGCAAATAATTTGCGCGCCAGTGAGACCGTTCTGGCTTTCGCTTGGCATAGTATCTCTGTGATAGTAAGAACTGTGCATGCTCGAGTTCTACAGCTGGCTTACCTGGTTTAGATCAATCATGAACGTTGATAAACCAACTGATACAGTTTCTCTCGTGTGTATTCGTGTAAAGATTCTGTCCGTTATACCAACAGTGGCCGAGTCAGCAGGTACAAAGCTCCCGATATGAGCAAGAAAAACAATCAAGCCAACCTGTAAGGTGATAAAGAATGCGCAAAAGATAAATTATGGATGTCTGTCTGTAATGTTGTACTTTAACCGAGAAAATTACACTCTTGGCAGTTACAATCATTACCTGTTTTAGGTAGACACTCTTGCCACTGGCATTGGGTCCTGTCAAAATCTTAAGCCGGCCACTATCTTTGTGAAACACGGCGTCATTTGGAACAAATTGATTCACGCAGAGCTCCTGCAAAGGGTGTCTGAAGATGAATAGACAAGACGGTAGGTAAACTAGCCTGCATGGTAGAAGTTTTCCTTTCCAAGAGCGCGGGAAGCTCGTGAAGGTATGGAGGGTGCCACGCGAGCTACAAGTAAACAGAGAGGATTCTGAAAAGAGTGCAAACTTAAAAGCAACTTCCTTACCTTCCTTGTTCTATGTTCAAAACCGAGGATGTAGTCAACTGAGGACAAACATAGTTGTTCTCTCTCGCACACAATGCCAGTGAAATCAAGCTGAAAGTGAAAAGCATAACAGTTATTCCTTCCTATCTGTTTCATGAAGCAATTCAACAGCCGATCTACGGTGCATTTGTAGCGACTGTGGCGGTGTCATGAAAGGCTACTTTAAAAGCCTAACCCTGTAGATTTCTATCTGTTGATGGAGCAAGGATTTCTTGCTATTTTTGCTATCATGGAAGAGTAAACCTTTTCACAGCGAGCCAAAGAAAACATGGAACAAAGTATTAAAGATAGAGCTAGACGTAAGGTTGTCAAAATTACCAGTCTAACTCTGCACAGCAGTCCATAACATCCATCAGAACTTTGGTGTGCTCTAAAACAACTGTCTGTAGACGATGCATTATAGCAGTCTCATGATCTGAAAACAGAGTCAAACTGAATATTAACTTAATTCACTAAATACTGGCAGCTACTAGTCAAGTACCGATCATATATGAACTTGATATGATCCTTCACCAGGAATATGCTTCTTCGAAACAAGATACAGAAATATGGTATACACTCACAAATGACAAACTCCTACCTGACTTTGAGAAGTCAGTTGGTTAGAGTGTTGCACCTGGATCAGATAGCCAGGGGTTCAAATTTAGTCCCATTTGGACTCTTTCTGTAACTAGATATTGCCGGCATCAGAAGTTGCTGCATTCAATGTATGGGTCTCCTTAGTACTATTCTCAGTACAGTGCTGTATTTAGAATCTCTGTAAGTAATCATACAACTGCCCTTCCTTACCAACTATACTGTGTGGGGATTTCAAGGGATGTCGTAGGGAAGTTTCCTACCTGTTATCTCACACTGAGTATCTCCTAAAAGGTTATCGAGTTCTGAAACATAAACAATAAACAATATATCATGATGCTCAAGGTGGGTAGGTAGCCGGTAAAAGGAAGAAGGGTAAGGGTAGTTCATGTTGCCACCCACTCATAAGCGTGACGGAAGTACAGGTGTGTGTTTGGATATTAACGGCATAAATACTTTTTCCTAAATCAGCACAAAAAATATTAAGTAGAAAATGTATTAGTGTAATATATGTTAATTCTTACTGAATGAAGTACTGCAAGAACATCATCGCTGATACATTTGTCAACGGTCAGCAAACATTCATTGACGACACAATGTTGGAATATTTGTAAGATCTCAGCGTAGATTATTCTTTTTTCTCACTTTCGTTCGTTGGCTGTTAACACGTTTTCGCTCCAGTTCACCTTTTTTATAACTATTTTTGTTCCGCTTTGTATTTCACAGGAGTACCTGATAGGGTTGCTTGACTAAAAACTCGCTCTGCAGGCTGGAATAGAGCTGGCTGGGAACTGAATGCATTAGACGGTTAACTAGCTGGAACGTTTCTAAATATTCAGTTTGCTGAGATTTTTTTTATTAAAACACTGTTTCTTCTTAGGTAAGAAAAAGTCTCGTTTGTTTTTCCTGCCTGTCAGGACCCCTGTCAGGCTCGTAAACAATCGCATTTGACTTTTCGCTCTAACAGCGTCTTTATCAATGAAATTTGAAGGCAAGTAGCGCGCCAGGAAATAACGGCAGCTCCACTGTCCTCCATCATGTGTTCTTTCTATCTCTATATCACGCTGTGTATGTCATCTATTAATATAAAGGCGGTGATACAGAACTATTTTTAATTTATACAATAGCAACTCGGCGGCGTGATCAACAACAGCCGTAGCCTGAGTATCAAGCATTCGGGGCGGGCGGGGAAGAGAGGAAGGGGACAAAGTTTATTATACATCAGCAAAAAAGAAATCGTAATACTCGCGAACTATTTTACACAGAACATGACCAGCGCTTTTCTTCCACTCGAAAAGGTCGTAAAATACACATGGGCCTCTCCAGGGATTTTTGTCCAATAAATTACCCTTTTCCGGAAATTTGGAACATCCTCTCAATTTTTCGGTGACATTCACGGAAAAGATTTCGAATTTCCCGAAGTTTTAATATCTTCTGTACCGTAATTATTTCATGTTTCCCCGACATTTTTCCGAAAATCTCTCCAGATTTCCTGCGAAACAAGACCTTGATCTTGGACACCTAAGGCCGGTTGCAATCCCCACTGCGCGTAAATGCATTTATCAATGTTATATTTTCAAGGGAACGTGTTTAATGTGCAGAATTGGCTTAAAGGCTATGAATAGTACACAATACCCGTCGACAATTTGACAAAGACATGACAAGGGACATGAATGAAACGCTTCTTCACCCTACGATGTCTTCGGGCGACTTGCCAGCCTTAATATCAATGTGATCATCCTGTTACTAAAATGTAGTCACGGTGTCTTCCACATGGCATGTTTAAGAAAAAATGGCTGAAACAGAGAGAGAGAAAGAAAAAAAAAACAGCCGACAGCGGTACCTCTGGACGCTTTGCCGGAGCGTTGTACCATGACGATGCACCACGAGATTTCGGCCCGCGGTTCGCTTATGCCAGCCGGAGATGGTTCCGCGATGCTTTCCGATACCTTGTCCCCGACAAGACAGTGAGGGAGGGAAAAGTCGGCCCCTAGACCATATGAGACAATTCCCTTTCGTAGGCACCTCAGTTCCACCTTACTGACTTAAATTGAGATTCAGCCATGTATATATATGACAATGTAGTCATTTTGTCTTCCATGTGGTGCGTTTTGAGATTTGAGCGTGCGCGCGGGCTAAAACGATATAATGACAGAAGGACGACTTGTGGTCGAACGACCTGTAGTCTTGGAGGTACCGCTAGTCTTGGGCTATGTTCCTTGTTTCCCTTGTTTCATTCTTACAATTTTTATTGCCATTTTCCCGAAAACGACGATGTTAAAAGGTAATCAGGTCGTCACTCGAAGATCGAGGTGGTGGTGGAGTTCTTATCGCAATCAAACTAGCCTCCTTCAAAGCTGTCAAAGCATTTTAACCT
Organism: Pavona decussata; assembly: GCF_977016875.1. Lineage (NCBI taxonomy): Eukaryota > Metazoa > Cnidaria > Anthozoa > Scleractinia > Agariciidae > Pavona > Pavona decussata. The sequence goes on along the minus strand of NW_028145502.1, from coordinate 888,841 downwards.
GAATCGGAAGCCGAGCTGCAACAGCTTGAGATCATTTTTGCCGAAATTACTATGCTTACTGGTCAAAGAATTTTATTCTGTTTTTTGCTATGGGCCACCCAATGAAGAGCCAAGTTGGGTAGATGTATTCGATAATTTTCTGCATGAAGTTTGTGACCAGTTCGACAATATGGTAATTTCGGGTGACTTTAATTTGCCAAACATCCTCCGCTCTGGGACTCCATTGACAATGCATCAGGTGTTAACGAACTAGCCTTTATTGAAACCCTTCACGAACACCTCTTGACACAACTGTATTACCGCGTTTATATTGACAGCTGACATACACAGCGTGATATAGCGATAGAAAGAACAACACATGATGGAAACTAGAAATTTAGAAACGTTCCAGCCAGTTAACCGTCTAATGTCTTCAGTTCCCAGCCAGCTCTATTCCAGCTTGCAGAGCGGGCTTTTAGTCGAGCGACCCCATCAGGTACTTCTGACAGTATTCAAAACATTAAAAATTAAATCGTGATTAGCTTACCTCTTGTGCTTGCACTCTTGTAATGAACCCTGTTGTTGCTCAGAAACTGGAAGACAAACAATTTACGTGTATTTATTGCGACGTCACGGTCAGTTAGCTTCGTCCACGTATTAGTATAATCCATTTCACATTATTCCAAATAACCACAAAGAGAGCCAGCTTTAATAACATTTGTGTGGGAAGTTCTACCTGGAATTAACTGACACTGATTGAAGAAATTGGAACATACAGCTAGTAAGCTTACCACAAATTCCAGACCATCAAGTGCAAAATCTTTTTCTTCTTTCATCTCTGATGATCGAGGAATTGCTAACAAATAACCCAACTGTAGGAAAACAGCAACATATTTTAATAAAAAGTATGAATACTGTTAAAGGAAAGAGTGTCACTGTAAGACAAGGCAATAGACCCTTCTCCAAAAATGGCGGCCGAAAATTCATAAAAGTAAAAATTAAAAACGTATACTAGCACTAGAAAGACCACTTTTACTTTAGTAACCCTGCAAAGTTTCAGCATATCAGGTGTAATAGCAGCTGAGAAAATGTAAGTTGAAAATTGAAAAACTTACAGACGTTTGTATGACTGGTGGAATGATGTATACCCCCAATCATACAAACGTCTGTAAATTTGTCAAACTTCATCTTACATTTCCTAAGCTGATATAACACCTAATATGCTGAAACTTTGCATAGTTACTTATAAGTAAAGGTGCTCTTTCCAGTGCTGGTATTAGTTTTTCATTCAGTTCAATTTTAACTCATTCAAATCTGTTGCTGCCATTTTGGAGAAGGGTCTATTGCACTTACCTGTGGCAGGTAGACCACATTACACTCTGTAATAGAAGAACTCAGCTTGTTAAGTTCTTCACGTGCTACTTTGGTCATGAAGTCAGGAAGGCCATTGTAAGTTCTTTTCTCTGTAATATAAAAGATAAATAACACAATCAGATCTTCATTCAAAGACTAATGCCAATCTTAGCAAAGCTAAGGACGAGGCCTACTAATAACGAAGTATTTTTGGGCGGTTTATGACTATGCGGGAAAAGCAGATTTTTACAAGGGCTATTGGAATCCAAAAAGAAAATTGGGGGTAACTACGCATTTTTTCAGAGATAGTGAAGCATCAATAATTCAAAAAAGGAGTAAAATACAAAGCAATGTATGGCGTTTTTTACCATATTGAAGCTTTGTTATCTCTGAAAAATGCATGGTTACCCCCAATTTTCTTTTTGGATACCAAGAGCACTTGCTAAGTTCTGCTTTGTCCGCATATTTTTAAACCGCGCAAAAATATCCCTGTGTTAGTAGGCACCATCCATAGGAAACCCGCGTATCTTGAGATGCGCAGAACGTATGCACAGTAACAAAAGTAGGCACCGTCCTTAAATTAAGAATTTTCAAGACACCAGAGACGTAAAAACTAAATGCCTACTTTCATCCAAAGCAGGATCAACTCCAGGCTTAACAACAAACCGATTTTGTTCTGTAGAGTCATCAAAGTCGATCTAGGGGGAAAAGGTTTTAGTTAGATGAGCCAATGAAGCCTAATTATCCGGAAATATTCCAAGTATTGAATGACTTACTATTTTACTTATGAGACTTCCAATCCCATGTAAGTCATCTGTAAAACTTGAAGTAACCTTAAATTAAAACAAAAAACTTAACAGTGTGCATGTACAGAAATTATGTATATATAGAATCAAAGGTAATGTGATTATACAATATGTTACTGCTTACCCTCTTGGCAATTTCAATATCTCCTGGAATTGTTTTGCACAGATCAGCAATGTAGGTTCCATTATAAGCAGTCTGTAGAAATAAAAATTAATGATCATTGAAAGGGAATGTGATCGCATTTCCTTTCATTGCAGATATGCCACTCATTGACATTCCAATCCTAGCAGTATGCAAGATGTTTGTCCCATGAACCTAGTTTAATGGCCTTAGCTCCCATGAATCTCGATCCTGTAGCTCAGTGTTAGAACATCCGAACTAGTAATCGTAAAATCATCTGAACTAGTAATTGGAAGGTCTTAGGTTCGACTCCTGATAGGAGCAATTGGAATTTCTTTTTCCGAGTTTGTCTGTGTCATTACTGAATAACACATCATTCCCAAAATGATCATTGTAATGGAGAAACTCAATCATGTACAAAATCATAAACAGTCTGTTACAAAACATCTGAAGCACTAATGAATATTATTGCTCATGAACTCTAGGATTTTTTGTTTTGTTTTTTGTTTACCACCCTATCTTAGAAAAATTAATATATACTGAGGCATTTCCTCCTTGCATGCAAGCATTTATTATGCTTATGAATAATAAAAATTATTTGCAGACTCACTGCCAGTCTCTTAATTAATTACTGAAGCTTCATACCAATGACTTAGAAAAAGAACAGGCAACTGCCGGCTAACAATTTTATTTATAAACGTAAAAAAAAACGTGATTTGTACAGCCTAACAGGTACAAAAACATTGCTGCATACATTATTCAAGAACTTGAATTACCTTATAAAGTGCTTGCCAGTCACCAACAGATGCCTGTGCCGTTGTCATTCTGGACAATATTCTCTACATTGACAGAGGAAAGAAAATGCATCTTTGCATAAAAAAAATCAGCTAGATCTGAATGCCTGTTTTGTTGTTGTTGTTTGTTTATTTTATTTTATTTTATTTTTTTTTTTTTTTGCAAATTCATGCACATGCACAGAGGTATTGTGGTGCAGTGAGCACTCATGTGTCAGACTTTCAAATGGGAGAGAATGGATGGTCTAAGGCAGCTGTGTCAGCCATCATCATGTCAGTTTTTGGCTTCCTAATATACAACATGAAACTACCTACTTACAGAGACATTCTTGATATGCTTTAAGCAATCTTGCAGAGATGCCACAAGCTCAGCATTTCTCAGGCTCATGAAATATGATACTGCCTTTTGTCTTTGTTTTAGAAGATTGACATTTCTTGAGGGTCGCAAAAACCACATCCTGAATCAAAGAAAAAGTCAATAATGTTCATGGGACATTATATTTATTTATTATGTAAATAAATTGCTTCTAATTGTTACTATAGCACTTCATTTAAAATAACAGAGTTTTACACAACCTCAGCAAGTTCCCTCCAAGAACAGATCTAGTTCTATTCATTATACCTGCAAAAATTAAGGAAAACATTAATTTTAATTTAACAGGAAATATTAATATAACATATTTAATAAAATTAAATAGATTACTTTCAATTATTTTAAGTGTGAAATATATTTAGTGCAGAGCACTAATTGGCCACACTCTCCAGATCAAATTAGAATTTGGAAATGTTGGTTTTTGAGGACAGGGGGAAACTGGATTACCCGGAGAAAAAAATACCTCTCAGAGCAAGGACAAGAACCAACAAGAAACTCAACCTACAGATGACGCAAGTCCAAGAATCAAACCCAAGCCACATGAACAGTCAGTTCAACCCTCTTGTAGCTTACCTTGTGGAATATTTCTAATTTCATTAAGTCACAGTTTTAGTGACTAGGGTGCTTATTTGAGGTTTGGCAGTTACTCAAGGAAATATATTATGGTATTTACTTTAATCTATTTTCATATTAATTACCAAAAAGAGAGAGTCCTTCCTTGGCACCACTGTTTCCTGTTCCCACCTTATACACAGATGGGTGCCTTTCCTTTTGAAATATCTGCAAAGCACTTTTAAAATACACAAACAATGCAATCACTGAGGCATACAAACAGCAAAGACAGGTGTTAATCAGGGGGTCAATGAGGAATTTAAGGGATCAAAATGAGGTGAGCCTCTTCAAACGCTTGCCATTTTTTTGTTCTAGAATAAAAACTGTTGGATCAGGTTGCCAATATAAATTAATCAGGATTTGTTTATCTCCTCTAAACTCCTTTCTTATCTGCTAACTTGTGTAAAGCAATTATTGACCAACATTCCAGCTCCTACCTTCACAATTAACCACACTTTATAAACGTACCTGTAAGTATTATTATCAACAATAAGAAGATCACTCCTGCAATTTAAAGTAAAAAATATCTTTGTAAGCCTCAGTCAAAGTGAAAAATTAATTGAGAAATTATTAGTGTCTGTAAGTATCAAATAATTTCAATGGTAGTCAATTTATAGCCCCAAGCAAAATCTAACTTACAAAGAAAATGCTTTAAGTCCCAAAATAGGTACTCTCACATCTGGATCCTCCAATTCAACACCAATTCTTTTCTTGTCTACATACTTGATCAAGGCACCAGCACTTCGTACCTGCATGCATACAAACAATTATTGGAAACTTATAGTTGGCACCTGACCTAAACCACTTAGTTCAGGTTACTTGATGGTATACAAAAGAAGTTAATTTACCATATTGATGCTGTCAAATGGTACTAATGAGCTCATGTGTATGTCTCTCTCATTGTCTGTGAAGTGCTGTGGGATTCCTGGGAGGCCATTCAAGGCAATAATCCTTCTTTTGCAGACTTCATAAGCTAGATAAACAAATTGCAGTCACGTTTTATGCACATTAACGTCGTGAAATAGAAGGAATGGAATATGCCAACTGCCTTGGGGTCAACTACATGTACTAACTGCCAATGACCTCATAAGAATGGACAGAGAATCTCAGGAATAGTAATAACAAGGTAAAGCAAAGTCTTGCTTTTCCCACAAGGTTGCATGCTGCCCATATCCCACCCCTGCCTCCTGAATAAGATGCAAGTCTATTGCAGGGTTAACTCCCACAGGAATTTCAATTCTTTGTGTCTACTTATTCCATTTATAATTTTCTGTGGCCATTAAATGGGTTGGCATGCCAAAAATCTGGTGAATCTGAGCGAAAAGAACAAAAAGCAATCTTAAAAACAATGAGTTAGGTATGCACCAAGGCCTTCAATTCACACTTTATTACCCCACTTATTCCTGCACTGATGGAGAAATGTAGAGTGAAGTCTCTTGTCTAGGGAACCCTTTATAGTTTGTGGGATTTCCCAACAAAAGAAGATTTAACATAACTTACAAAAATCAATACTGGGTAGGATTTCAACTTCTGTTGTCTTGCAAATTGGTTCCTCATTGTTTTCACCTTCTGCAATTCCAAACACATTATTAAAACATTTAACTGGTGTATTTGTCTTGATGGTGTTAACAAACCAAATTTGCCTAAATTCTGACACATTTTATACCTTGCCCATGTAAAATCTTGAGAAGCCTTTCATCTTGCTTTGAGCTGGTAATAATAATATCAGCCTGTACTTGTTCCTTAACTAAACATTAGAAAAACAAAAATAAAAACACAAAACAAAATCATAGTGTCTCAAATTCAGAGGTCTAGGCACACCCTATGTACGTATAGATTGTAACCATTGTGGTCTGGACTCTGAAAAAGGATAGGGATTTCAAAGGCACATAATTTGAGAAAGGGTGTCAAAAATAATTGTAGAGGCCAGGTCTGAATACAGGTATAGAACAGTATGGATCTTACATGCCAGGTCTGAAAACTGGTATTGGAAAATTACATGGTCTGAAATAGGGTCACTGGGTTTGGAGAAACAGGCAGCACACCATCACCAGAGATTCAGAAGTACCCCCACTGACTGCCTTCCCTACCGGATCATGCAACATGAAACATAACAATCAAAATTATAGGATATAAAGCATCATCCTCTCAATCAAAACAAATTACCTCTTTTTAGGAACTGAAAGTCATTTGTCTCTATGACATCCATTTGAAGATACAACTGTGAAGTTTCTGTGTCATAATATGCAGAACCCAACTTTCCTTCACTCCAAACCACTGACAAAACTCTCTGGGGAAAAAATGAGGAACAGCATTTACTCCCACTTATATCCTTTCTTGGTTGATAGTTTTGTTAGGTCCAATTTCATCCACATAGTTTTATTTTCAACTGAGGCCATCCCGTGCAAAATTAAGTGTTCCAGATAGACTTTCTCAAAGTCATTCGCTCGCTTCTCATTGAATGCAAGTCTTTGTTCCAGATCACTTTCAAAGAAAGGGTGTCAATGAAGAATTTTTAAGGGGTCACTAGCTCTGATCTGGTTCTTTCCAGGTTTAACATTCAATTTGTCGGGTCAAGAAGAAATCTTTCTTGGGGTTTTGACATGAGACCCCTCTCTTATCTGGAACACTGAAACAAAATTCCAAGAGAACTTGGATAATGTCTTCTCCATGATTACCATCTTGCAACAAGGTGCTTATTCACTCTAAAATGTGTTTGAAGATGACTTGTCATTATGAGGGCAGGGCTGATTTAAATGTCACAATCAGCTTACAAAAACTGGAAAATCCAAGAAGACCGTGAAAGACTTTTTGGAGGAGGGGGGTTGAAATAATTGCATCGGTCTGATGATGAGACACAAAACATTTAGCCTAAAAGATGTTTACGACACAATTCTCTGCTTTCCCTATCCCGTTTAAGACAGAATTCAAAATTTTCAGGCCCTTTCTAAGACATTTAACCCAAAATCACATCCTGTTTAAGACTAGAATGAAAAATTATAAGAATACACTAGTTTCTTACTGTATTTTAATGCACTGGTAATCACAATCTGTTTAAGCCATTAGGTCATGTAGGGATACCCTGTTTAGACAGAAAGTGATAAAATAGATACCCCGTTCAAGACAAAACACCCTGAAAACCATACCCTATTGGGCCGCACGCCCCCGTTAAGGTCACATAAGGGAGTACCCCCCCCCCCCGGGTCTAGATCATACCGAAATTTATGATCCGTCATTGACCCAGCATCACATACATATTAGGACTGTACAAATGGTTTCTGTCTCTAAATGAAAGGCGAAAATGTAAGGATTAAAGCCCGGGGATTATAAAAAGCATTCGTATGACAAATGTCTTTTTCCCCTGTATTTCATTCTGACTGCAACAGATGCAATTCTATCTGGTGGTTACTTATTGCCTCCCTATATATCTGTATCTATTTATTTGGTAGCCTGTGAGCAAGCTCTCTAGGGGGTGGGGGTGGGGGGCGGGAATCCACCCCCAAGAGAGCTTGCTTGCAGGTTATCTATTTGGGGGAATTGGCGATGCTGGAGGATATCACTGTTAAAAGGTAGGCTTTACGCACCACACATGCACAGTCAAATATGGCCCGAGTATCAGCTGGAAACAGCTTCTTGTTTAATTTCGAAACGGCTTCTCAAGATTTCTATTACTTTTTAACTCTAAAAACAATGCTATCACCTTCAATTCTGAATCCTCTGGACTGCCGTCTTGTACTGTGGCAAACTTTCTTTGAACAACGAAGTCACTCTCATTCATGTCTTCTTGATCATTATTATCGCTTTCCGTGTCCAAAGAATGTCTGTCAATTCTTGAAGACAGCTGTTCATTGTTTGTTGTAAGGCACGTTGACGGGGTCTTCTGGTGTTTTAAAACCGATCCAGACTGGTCTGAATTCTGCCTTTTCGTGCTGCGTTCGTTGTCAGCCGTTGACGAAGTCCATCCTGACCTTTTGAGCAATGGATTTGCACTATTGTTTGGTGTTGAACATGCTTCTGCTGATGTTGAAATCGAGGAATGAAGCGCAGTGTTCATTCTCCTCAAGTTTCAAATAAAAATCTTTTCGTCAAGTCATAGAAAAAGCAAATATTAAAAGGAAACAGTAAAATATACGAGTTAAAGGGAAACGAAAGGAAACTCGTTTTCCCGCCAGCGATATGGCAGGCGCGTGTACGCGCGCCGGTCTTTTTCCCGCCAGAAAGCATCGTCACGTTGTTTTGCATTTTGCCTTTTATAATATACAGCATTCAGCGGTACATTTGCCGGGCCTATTTATCTTGTTACGTTGATCTCGACAGCAATGTTGCAACTAAAATACTCCACAGAGACGTCCTGCTTGGATTCATGTTTCCCCCATGGCTCCAAGTTCGTCAATGGCTCGACCAATTCCTGCAATTCGGTCTTCTGCAAAAATTACTGCCTTGCGTTACGTAGAGTGAGTCGTTGTGTGATACTCGCCCCAGTGTCTTGTCGGTTCGCGGCACAAAGTGCGTACGTGATCATTTTCCCCCTTGTTTGACCTTGGGGAGGGGGAAAACCCGCTCAACAAAAGCGCGTGATATTCACTTGAACGACAAACTTGTCTTTCAAGGTCAATAATGTCGCACGATTTGCATTTTTTTCGAAAAGCATAAATATAAAATAACCATGCCTAAAAATTATTTAATACCATGTGTTAAAAATTATTTATCCGAAAAAAGAGAAACCGGAAACCAGGGTTACTTTGAGTTACCCAACATGGCTTTCTATAATATAAACCCAAACGTGGCTATATACACAAATTCAATCCTCGAAATGGTTGTAGCTGATAAGTGACTACACAAGGTGAATTGAAACGCGTATATGTCAAAACATGTGAGCATCACGAAGGAACTTTCACTGTTGGATATAAGGAATTCTTTATACCTCATCCTCTGTCATAGCCTGCGTAGCTGGCGGTATTGTAGGCGCGCGCGAAAGAAAGTTTTGGCGGCGGAGCCGCTAAAAGCCGCGAGAAATATTTCAAAGTGCCCCTCCCCATTCTCCTCGCGGCTTCTAACGGCTCCGCCGCCAAAACTTTTTAATTCGCGCGCGCCTACAATACCGCCAGCTACGCAGGCTACCTCTGTCAGTTTTACTCCGAAATTGATTTTAGTTCTTTGCCTTGATAACACTTCCTATTATAACAGTAGGAACAAAACTACCGGAAGTATCTGGTGTCGGCAGTTCTTGCCTGAGAGAGCGTTTCAGTTGTTTTCACTAGGATGTTTGCTGTCAGTCGTGAAACCGCACCCTGAACTGATTCCGCGTTCAATCTCAAGGCGTACTTCCGATAAAAAACATTTTCTTTTCTTCCTTTACTTTTTAATGACAAATTAAAAAAACGGTATAAGCTATGCTCGTACGCCGCGCTTGAAAAGGGGAATGCATTCTAAATTAAAGCTTTAACTGAAAATATAAAACTTGTGAATATCAAAGTAATCATTGAACTTGAAAAAAATCGTGGGCGATATATTTTCCTCATTCAACAATATTGTTGTAAAAATTATTCTTATATCTCGGCTTTATTTGGGCAGGTAGACGGCCAGTAACGATTCGGCTCGAAAAATAAACAGGAACAGCGATTACTAGTTTCAAAATGTATTAAATTATAACTCAGCCGGTTGTAGCGATGCGTCAAACTCTCATTTTATTGTTATTTTTTTTTTTTTTCTAGTGGTTTGTGTTTTACACAGAAATGCAACTACGGCTTTTGCTTTCGAAAATCCAACTCAAGTGGCAATTACATTTTCATCAGACACTTGTTATTATTTGGCGGTTAGTATCGCGCGTTAACAAAACCCATGACTACTTTCTGATTTGCATTGCCTTATTTGGTAATCACGCACCGACATTTACAAAACACACCTGGCCAACATGGATAAACAAAAGCAAAAATTTTAAATTCAAGGCACGCTTCGATAGTTGTAAGGTTTATGTTTTCGAAAATAATCTGTTTAATCTGATGGTAAAAATTTCGAAATTATTGTGCAAGAAATAATTACAGCACGTAGGTGAAAAATTTTCCGTCTAGACACAACCGGTCGACGAAAGCGTGAAATATATACAGCAATATACGTGAAATTACGGTAATTACTTGGTCGGGGGAAAAAAGGAGCGTGTCTTGCATGATAAAATAAAAAGTTTGCAATCATTTAAGAGGAAAAAAATTCAAAATCTTAAGGAAAGAACAGGTTTTTCTTTTTTGCGTGACGAGCCGATAAGCGCATACGTGAGCCAGCTTGCAAAGGTTACTTCCGCTGACAACCGCAAATTTCAACCTGCGGTTTGTGATTTGGTTTATACAAACGTCAAACACAACTGGGAACAATGGCCAACAATAAGGAAATTTCTCCGAACAATAAAGATCTCCAAAAACTGAAAGGAACCCGGGAAACGTGGGTGGTGGGTGTAACTCGTTCAAGTTTGGGTATAGTTTTCACCGAAAAACCGGCTTTTTTTCCTGAGTTAAAATATAAAATATCAATTAAACGAGTAAAATGCGACATTTATTCACGACATAGTACCTGCAATGATGTTCCGGTGATTTATTTTTACCTTTTACTTCCGAAAAAAAATTTACTATACTTTTATCATTTTCACTAAACATGAACACTGTTATAATCTAAAGGTAAATATTCTTTCTTCAAGAAATTAAAAAGGACGTGACACGTTCTCCGATGAACATTCTACTGTCTTCGAGAAAAAGTTTTCAGAAAATGAATCGAAAATTCGCGCTTTTTTATGTCGCCTAGGAAATTTCGGCATGTTTTCCGGCTGACGTCAGAAGTAATTACGTCTATTGTCACGTGCGGGATAAAACAATCCTTTACAACCAATCATCACTCGTTACAGAACAAAGTACAAAGTCTCACCCAATCAGAATTACGATGACATAGTGTTTTACGGAAATAGAAAATGACACAAGCCTCATATGAATGGGCTTGCTTCGGAAATAAAAGTTGCGTTTAGAAAAACCCGTGAGCAAATCCTGAACTACTGCGTCAGCTGATTTTTGTGATATTTTATTTGAAACCTGCTTTGTGAATGGAAGCATCACTGTATGAAGAAGAAATGCCTACGACATCAACAGCTCAAAGCACATCTTACGACAAAGGCAACTTGAAGCTTGATTTTTCATCGACGAACCCGCGGCGACCGACTTCGCTGGAAAGCACAGTTTTAACATCTCCAGATGTGAATTTATTGACTTTGGGTTCCCCAGAGCTTGAAAAATTAATCATGAGTTATGGAGGTATTCTGACGACGCCAACACCGACTCAGCTTTTCAAGGGAACGTCTTCAGTTACAGAACAACAAGAGATGTACGCGCGTGGATTTATGGAAGCGCTACAGCGGTTACATGATCAACAAGAGCCCGGCAGCCACAACACAGCTATACCTGCTGCACAAAGTGTCCTGGCTTCGAGTTTACAAGGCACTATTAGCGTTCCGCTTGTTACAACGAACGGGGTGAACACTTCGACTTGTACGATCGCGAGCACGACTCCCTTGCTGGCTTCCGGCACATCGACGATATCTACACAGTCACTTCCGCTGGTTTCGCTACAATCGGCCGGCGCGAGTCAAATTTTCCCAGATTTTCAAAGAACTGCGACGATTCATTTTGATCCCAGTTCAAGTTTGGGTCAGGTGTTGAATGTGCAAATTCCTCCTCAGCGACTGGAGAACGTGAAGCTTGAGAATGAATCGCAAGTTGTTCCCGGAACACCACCTCTTCCACCCATCGATTTGAAGTTGCAAGAGACGGTGAAGAACGAGCGAAAAAAACAGAGAAATCGCGTCGCTGCATCCAAATGCCGCAAGAGAAAACTAGAGAAGGAAGCAGACCTTCAAGTGAAGGTTGACGAACTTAAAGACATCAACAGCCAACTCCATTCTGAAATCAGTGAACTAAAGAAACAGGTTAGCCATTTGAAGCTACAAGTGATGGAACATGTTCACCGCGGATGCGAAATCATGTTGTCGAATCAACCCACGGGTTTGGCAATTAGCTAACTGGGGAACGAGCACAATCTGGGTTACAGAAAGTTTGTCTGTGGATTCCGCGCTTCCGAATTGTAACGGTGAAGAAAACTTTGTTGGCGGTAATTTAGATAATTGCCATCGCTAGAAAGCGGAATTTTGTAAACACGTGCGTCGATGCGGGCGATACAGACATAACCTAAGAAACAAACTCGTTCGCTTTCGAGAGTGTAAAAACTGAAATACAATTTTGTTTCAAAACATCGAAAAATAAATAGGACCGATGAAATGTGCTGTTTAACAGCGCTCATTTTGAAGGTTATGTTGTAGAATTTCATCCATAGACTTCAAAGTTTGTACATAGAAAATATGGCTGACTTGAAGTTTTCCTCTGTAAGTGAAAGGGTCAGAAAATGTTAGATTTCGAATGCTGGGAGTTCGATCTCGGTCTGTAGTAAACTCCAGAGAATTCTGTACTTTGCCCGTTTTGAAAACATCAAAATATTGTGTTCAAGTAAGAAGTTAGCCGTTACATGTTGTTTAACATAAGCTTATAAGGATGGAACATGATAATTACGAATTAAGAAATGTTTAAGAAGTGTTGTGTTTGAATAATCAATTTTTCACAGACATTTTCAAGGTCATTGCAGTTTATTTCGACCTGAAAGAATCAATGACAATTTATTTATTGTACGTTCACGTTATAAGATTGAAGATGCAGATTTTATTGCCCTATATGGAATACTAACAAGAAAATAATATTAAATCTCCGTATCATTTTTGGTGTTCTTACCCACTACATGCAGTTTGTTTTTATCAATGTTGAATAAAATAACAGCCTCGTTCTACACAATTCATATATATGTCATTTATATAGTTTATTTAGTTAAACATGTGCAGGACATATTCTTGTTAAGTAGTAGAACTTGCACGGTAGTGAAAAGTGATATAATATTTAATTAAAAATGTAGTAACATTGCAGAGGTTATAATATATTACACTTTACACACAGAAAAAAGTTGTGTTCTTGAGTCTGAGACAAATCCAAGCAAAATTTCCTTCATTAATTCCCACATTTTCGTCGAGGGGTTTTCCCAGCCATGTTTAATTCAGTTTCATGCAATCAGGAAAGCGATAGATAAAGGAAACTGAAAGAAAAATATTGTAGTTTCCTATGTCCACGTGGGTTTTTTAACAGGAAGTCGGCCAAACCCAACGTCTCTAGCTTTCTAAGAAAAACTTTTAAAGAATGTGAAACATCTTTGACATCATTAAATATTTGCATTGTATGCATAGCTTTTATGAAAGGTAAGATTCTATTTTTGGAAAAGGCGTGACAGTATAATATCAATACCACCAAGACCAATATTAAACTAGACTCAAACAATAGATGATGAAAAACAGATGATCAAAACATATGGTAATTTCTATTGAAAGCTTTCACACTTGTTTGTTTAATAAAATGTCATACCAGGAGAGACTATTGTAGGGCTCCTAGAGAGGTTTATCCCAGCGTAAATGAAGCCTCAAAATGCTCCCCCCCCCCCCCCAAAAAAAAAAAAAAAATAATAATAATAATAATAATAATAATAATAATAATAATAAAAAATTAAAATAAGGTTATTGTTGAAGGGCAAAAGCATGACTAAACAAATCACTTTTTAAGAGTTGCTGTATCTGTGACAAACGTTGGAATCATCCATGGTAGAAAAACTTGAACAGGTATAACAATATGATCCCTCAAAAATATTTAAACAGGTGTAATTCAAGCCACCTCCCTCTGCCCTCTTCACATACACAGGTACACAACTGGCATGCAAAATGTTTAAATACCTCTCGCATCATGGGAGCCATTTGCACAGAATTTTGGGGTTGGGCTGGGTGGCTGAGATCTTGAAACCTTACCGCTTATTTCAGACAAAACACTTTGATTTGAAGGCTTAAGATCACCCCACAGCCCTAAAGTCTTCACACCTTGGAAGGCCTTTAATAACAGCAAAAATTAAATCTGATAAATTATGTCAGACCAGCCGACAAAGCATGTCCTTTTTTAAACCAAATTAGTCAAAATCACCAGACCGTACAAAAACACTTCAAGAACAATACAATGTTAAACCCTCTGGCTTGGCACTCATATTCGCACATGATAAGCTAAGTACCTGACATAAAAGAGTGGCTAACCGAGATCATATAATCTGTTATAAACACTAATATGTTAGGTAGGCTTGTTAAGCATTCACTACATGCTTAAGTTTACTTTTGATTTGTTACAATTTTATTAAGGGCTTTATTTTGTAACCTGGCCCTGCAATAAACCAAAAAATTGCACTAGTTGATTAATATAAAACTTTGAAAAATTTCTCTTTTGCCAGTAGCAGTCAGCCTTTCCATCAGATCTGGCAGCAAAAATTAGGCACATTTCAATAATCAGCCCCAAGAGTCAGACCCAGCAAAATTTGACATTTGGGAAGCCAAAGTCAAACTCCCCACCCCCAGACAACTGATGAATGTCAAATTCTGCCTCTAAAGTAACTAGTAATGTTAAAATCACTACCCCTCCCCTACCCAGAAGGGCATCCCTCCATTTCAATTTCTCCCCAGGAGAAGGCCCACCCCTCACCCGTACTCTGGGGCTTCAACTAGTACAGGTTTTTTTTTGTTTTGTTTTTTCCAGTGTGCTGTGTCAGTTCTCTGAATTCATTTAAACATTTTGTCAGAGCTCTTTCTTCCCCTCCCAGTTTTTAAGTAAGAAAAATCCCTATCAACTAGTAACTGTACATCAAAGCCCCAGTGGCATGAGGGAGGGGTACGACAGGGGAGACTCTCTCGTAAACGCTTGAAAGAGAAGACAGGAAGATCATTAGAAATATTTGATAAACACTCCCAGAGCCAGCACAATCTTGATTGTGGGTGAGGCTACTAATGTTCACCCCTTAAGGGTACCAGTTTTGAATGAGGCCAAAAATAGCATAATTTGACTGACAGAAACTTCCCGTCATATCTTTTTTAACCCCGGTGGCCGATATGACCATTGAGGATATTGAGGTGAAAAGGAATATTTTAAAAAAATATATTCTTAATCGATTTTGGAAATATTAAAGCTAGTGACAAGCTTACACCTGAAAACTGGCAGTCATGTTTTGAAGTATCCGCTGCAGCTTTAATTTGCTATTTTTAAAATAAATCGGGGGCTAGATTTAGAAAGGCCTCCTAAGTTCTGAGTATCCGAAGTAATTAGAGCCTCCCTCGCATGCAGACGCTCTTTTGGCTGGTCACGCAATCTTTACTCCCCAACGAACGCTAAAGTCGTGCCGGTTTCTTGAACTGAAAAGTCTATTGTTGGACTAACGATGGCCTTCTGTTAAGAAACAATATTTAAGGTATATCTTAACTAAGCAGGGCTTCGTGAAGACGTGAACCTGGTACCCCCTCCCTCGCATCCCCCTGGACGTGCGTGCGTATATCAAATAATACAAGAAAATCACGGTTTGGGAAATACATAGTTACAATACTTCGAAAGGTACGGCCTTTCATCTTCAAGATGGAGTACAGAAACTGTATACCCTGAAGACGGAAACGCCGTGTCTTTCGAAATAATTGGATCAACGTATTTCCGTAACCGTGAAATCAGCTTTCCTCTTTTTTGTATTATCTGTACTAGAATTTGTTTCTAAATTAAAGCCTTAAGTAAAGGATCCGATGCGGCCCTATGCCCCACTGGGGGCTCAAAGGACTAAGAGAGAAAGGATCCGGTGCTTTTATTAATTTTGTCGCAGTGGTCCTTACAAACATAGTTACCTTATTTTTTTTGGTTTTGTATCATGCATCATACGGTTTGGAGCGAATCTAATTCGCTGCTGATACGGTTCATTTCACTACAATTAATAAATAGGTAGTCTTCTGCATTTTCTAAAACATGCTGAAATAAAAGCATTCAAACTGAATCACCGCTTAGTCACGTGGACCTTGCCTCGCCCTTTACTTGCCCCTGTCACGCGATTGACAAGCCCACGCGCCGTCACGCGTGAAAAGGCGTGACCGGCCGCGCATAATAAATTGTAACTTTACACCCCAAGGCTATTTTTTGAGAGGCTCGGTTGTTCTCTTGGAGACGAACTGATTTCAGATCAACAACACTCGGCGCCATTTGGAAACGAACAAGCAGCAGAATCTAGAGTAGAAGAACATTTGATCAGAGTCTCCTAACAAGATGTCGGGTTCTGATGAAGAAACCATCCCAGATGATGACGGTCTGCCATATCTTGGTGAATATGAAGGAGATAGGAACGAGATGGATGAACGACATGGATTTGGAAGAGCGAAGCTACCGAGCGGCGACACTTATGAAGGGTACTATGAGAACGGAAAGCGGCATGGTGAAGGGGTCTACAGGTAAATGGAACATTTGCTTAGTCATCTACTTCATTACAGTGACAAATTCACACCGTTGCATTGAGAAAATTAAAAAATACAAACAGCAGGAGTACAAACTCAATAGATTCCATATAAATGATCACACTTAGGGTTTCCTCCGCAAACTCAAAACAAAGATCTTAATATTACATGAACCGGACTGTGTTTCTCGGAGAAACTTAGAAGTTCTTTAAATCTTGGCTTCAACAAACGCCTTATGTTCAGCTATAATTTTGTTGTGTAATTTTCGTATCATAGCGCTAATCAACTGATCAGTTAGGGCGCTAAATCATAAATCAAGTTAATTATTCACTTGAATCGAGAGTAGTGCAGTATTCTTGAATTCTAATGTTTAGCGATTCATATGCATTCAGTAGGGCCTGGCTGTCATTTCGAGCGATTTACTGTACACTTGTTTATGCCAGTGATGGCAGTGTTCAACGATCAAAAGGTAAACAGAGCCTGTATAAAATCAATTCTCCCAGATTGGTTTTATGGTCAGTTGAAGCGTGATTCAGCATACTTGAGGAAAGGACAATGTTTATTCCCTCGCTATATAGGTGCTACTCGCTATAAACATTCGTTTTAGTAAAGAATTGGAGTCCAGGAGCCCATGCCACGAGTTTCTGTCCCAGATTATTTTGTAGTAGTTTTAAACCGCGTTTATTTGTAATGAGCACACAAAGACTTGATTCACATTGATTAATGTCGTGATCTCGCGCAGTAGGAAATGAGAACGATGACGTCATTTTATACAATGTCACGCATCGTCGTTGAGAGGTCTATTCAAACAGTAAACATTTTACATTCTTTATTCTACAGTGCGGGATTGCGGGTTTGCCTCAAATAAAGAGATATTGGCAAATAAAATACTCAGAAATGCCTCAAATGTTGCGCGTAAATTTCACCAAAAAAGATATGCACCTCTTACAAAGATATTTCCCGCGCTTGTTGGATATGAGATGATTATAGCCAACTCCAGGCCATCCAACATCCAACTCGATGCTACGCGTCTCGTTTGGCTACCTATCATCTCATATCCAACGCGCGCTCATGGAATAATTGTTAATTACGAAATCGTTCTTCATTGCACTAAACAACAAGTTTTAGAATCTGATATCAAAGCAACTAAAAAAATGTTCCTGAGCATATCGCAAACGATCAACTTTTTACCACCAATTTGACGATGATTCTTACCTATGTTCTGTATTACTGCAGCTGAAATACCTAGGGCCCTTATTGGGAAAAATTAAAGGCCTCTAAAATTTTGCAAGTATTGACTCGCCAACGCAAATTTCTAGAAAACAAAAAAAAAAAAGAATTCTACAAAAACTGCGAAAATTGTAGGGAAAAGAAGGTCTGCGAAGACTACAACGAGTTCTACGAAAAATCGTGAAGTTTGTAATTACGTTTATTCCTGGACATACTAATGCTACTAATTTATGAGCGCTTTGTGCTAAGGCTCTAAAGCATTTAACAAGAAATATAAACTATAAAGTGATTAAAAACTAAAAAAAAAAAACTTTTTTGGATATTGATAAATCTTGTCACGACAATAGTTACAAAGGTATAATCAGAAAATAATAACGATTAAAAAAGTGCAATTTCAAAGTCCACAGTAGGTTAAAATACGCAATACGAAACAAATGAGTTTTCAGTTTAGATTTAAAATGATTTGGGTTTTCAGCAGTTCTAATTAAGCTTTAATTTCATAAGGAATGGAACATACGCCAGACATAAATGTATTTGGGAATCATTCATTTTCTTGAGGCTTTATTGAGGTAGAAAACCGAATCGAAAATTTACGTGGACCAGCCACATCACAGCATAACGCCGCATAGTAACTTCCATTTGAACTGCTGCATATCGGGGGCTTATCCAGAATCTTTAAACTGAGAAGCCAGAACACAAATAATGTCCAGGCCCCAGTTGTTCAAATACCGGATAATTTTATCCATTGGATAAGTCACTAACCAGAGGAGCAAATGTACTCCAACTAACACTTTTGGCAAGCTTTCCACATAATCCCATACTTAGATTTGACATATGCTTCTACTCTATCCACAAATTATACGGCTATATAATCTGGAAAATCTTGCACACATTTCAATCTGTCGGATAGCGAATTATCCAGTGGATAAAATTATCCGCTTTTTGAACAACAGGGGCCAGAAGATTAGAATTCACGCAATGAACAGAGTGTCTAACTTCATATATTTTATAAGCGGTGACTGTAAGAATTTCAGTGCTTTACAGGACTTGTCTTGTGGATGTTTAGACCTTGCATGCGTTCCATCCGGGAACCTTTTGGATTAGAACTGACCGTAGAAATAAGGTTGGGTGAACATCGATACCCTGATATGCCTAATATCATCGATACTACTCGATACTGTTTGAAAAAGATCGATCAGTGTGTTACTTAGTATCGTTTGTTTTTTCAATAACATAGTTAAGAAAGAAACGTCATTGCACCTGCACACATCGCGTGCCTATGTTTCCAGGTTTCTTCAAATGGTAGTCTTCGGTTTTTACCTTGCCGGCTCAGCGATTTTTACTACTTCGTTTCCTTTTTCTTCCAGAAATCTTTAATTTCTAATTAACAATTAGATTATGAGCTGGAGATTTCTATCGCGTGATAGCTGATGAGGGCGCAGCCTGAATCAGCTATCATGCATAGAAATCTCGAGCTCATGATCTAATTGTTTTTGTATAAATCTACTAGTCGTTTAAAACTAAACAAGTAAATTATCTATATCCTCATCGCAGGCACTTCGAAAACGCCAGGAAGCGGCCGCCATTTTTAAAACCGCTACTCACTATCTATCACAGAATAGATAGCGAGAAGCGTAGCCAATCAGAGAACGGCATTCGTGATAGAACACTAGTAGATTTATACTAATTTTCTGTAGACGTCGAGGACTTTTAATTTAAAAAAAACTTTTTCATACGTTTCTCTTGAGATAACGTGAACTATCAGCTTTAATTGCGCCTGCACGTGTGCGCTTAGTCGAGAATCGGAAAAAAATTGGGGATGTCTAATGGAGAAGCGCGAAGCGTGAAAATAGAGATACTCGCTTGCAGGCCTTTTGCGTATAACGTGAATCCCTCCCCCAATTTCCTCATAGTTATAAGATTCATCTGACTTGTCCCAGGCCTTAAGGCGGACGCGGGTTTCTGTGCTGGGCCAACTCACGCGCCGCCAAAAGTACTTACGCTTTGCAGTTTTAACTTTGCAGTCTTTAATCAATGATTTACTCTTTTAGCATGTTTCGAAGTATAGTTGAGGATGAAATCTGTTTTGCAGGTTCAAAATTGGAGCGCGCTACATGGGACACTACATGGATGGCAAGAAAAACGGCGAAGGCATTTTCTTGTATCCTGGCGGCTCCAAATACGAAGGCTCCTGGATCAACGACTTGCGGGAGGGCTGGGGTACTTACACCTACCCTAACGGGGACACCTACGAAGGGGAGTGGTCTCGTGGTGTGCGTCACGGTCAGGGGGTTTATACTTATAAGGAAACAGGATCACGATACGATGGTACGTGGTTCCATGGCAACATGCAAGAAAGAGGGCAACTCGTTCATTCGAATCACCGATACATTGGTGACTTTGAAGAGAGCAAGCCACGAGGGCCTGGCAAGTATGTGTTCGACTCAGGATGTGAGCAGCTCGGACGATACGTGTGGAAAGAGAATGAAATTTTGGGCGAGAACGAAGAAGACGAAGCTGAAATTTTGGTCACGCCGATGTGGGAAGGAAGAGAGATTTGTTCTGTTGATCAAAACGAACAAGAGAATATGGGCGTAGTCAGTTAAACAGTTAGACGAAAGATAAGTTCTCTTTTCTAGGCAAGATACATCTTATCATGTTCTTCTTTTGTTTCCGTTTGTTAAACCATTCCCCTTTTGGACAATACTTGAACCATATGGCGGCTGTACATTTTACGACAATACCTTGAGAACCTTACATAGCTAATGTGCACATAGAAAGTCATATTTTTTGAGAAATTCGTCCCTGTAAAGTACTAACAACATTGCATGCTAGGTTTGAAGTTTTTAGAATTTTTCTGTGCGTTTTTATGAGTGTTTTTAGGGATATCGTACGCTAAGAATTATGGGTAAATGTGTCAGTCGCAATCTTTTTTTTGCTAGGGTGTATTTTTACATGGGTACGGAAGAAAGACTTAACGGCTGGCAACATTTCACCTATTGACTCTTTATTTTCGGAAGTAAGGGTGGATTTCCACTGTCTACTAACTTATCTAATAAAAAAAAGAATCTATAGCTAAGCACTAATTTCTAGCCTGTTTCATGCATGTACATTTTTATTAACATACACGGACTTGTTTACTATAGCTCTGGGCCCAGTTGTTCAAAGCCCGATTAAGCTAATGTATGTCATCTAGATTTCATTACATAAATAAATGGCGATCGTTCCATGTTAAATACCAAATGTCATCTGTAGAATTCGCATCAGATATCAAGTAATTTTAAGTCGAGAATGAAGTGTCCTATATGTCTAACTACACTGAAGACAATTACTTTGCCTTAGCCATTAATCCTTGTAGAATAAAATATTGCCCAGTTTCGTACAATTACTTTTTTGTAGTAGTACATAATATATAAATACGATTGTTTAAATAAAATGTTTCAAACGCGTTCTTATGAGGAAGTTCTAGCTTTTACGGCAGCGAAAGCCCTAGCTGCAAGGCAGCCGGAAGTCAGCTTCATCGACTGGATTTAATATTTGCGTCCCTATTTCGCTGACTGAAGTTCTCCCGAGAATTATAACTCGGGCACTCCTCCAACATTTTCGTCGTCTTTCTCGCGCGGTCTTAGTCCTTCGAGGAACGCGCGCGCACGAGCAAGCCAGTAGTGTTCAGGGTGCATACCCTCGTTTGCCACTCTTCAAGGCACTGGACCAAGATCTCCTCTGCAGTTTGAACATCCCCCAGATGAGCGCAAGCTTCAGCCAAGAGCGCCTTGGGATGATATCCTCCAGGGCTCACAACTTGGTTCAAATCCTCGTGAAATATTACGATCTCTTTCAGCAACTTTTTGGCGCGAACATACTCCTTGCGCGCGAGGAAAACGTCCGCCAGCCACATGCCCGCGCGTGGCCACGCAATATGGCCTGAGCTTCGGTACACTTGAAAAGCTTTTCGGCACATGTCGTACGCCTGATCGGTATCTCCCAAGTGTAGTTTAGCAGCTCCGTAGGTCATCATAACACCGCTGGTAAATTTGGATTGATCTCCAAGGTGATCCATGTAATTCTTGTACGCCTGCGCGTGCAGGACGTCTGATTCTTCAAGATGCTTGCGCGTGCTCCACGCACGTGGGTGCGTGTAGCGTAATCCCAGGTACCAGCGGAGATGCACTTTAGCTGTGTAGTTTAACACCTGCCCGCGAATAAACAGCTCGGATGTATCGCATGTTTCAACAATCTTCTTCGCTTCATCCAGCACTTCGATCGCCTCATCATTTTCCCAGCGGTCGTGCAAGATCACCCCAAGATTGCACAGTCTCTCCACAACCTGTACATGGTTCTCGCCATAAGCTTTCTTGGTAACATCAACACTTAGATTCATGTACTCTTTGGCAAGGTCTAGTTGGAAGCTTTCACGGAATGTAAACCCGAGAAAATTCAAAAGATGCGACCTCCTCTTCATCCACTCAGGTTCCATGTGTGCCTGGCAGAGTCGATTTGCCTCTTCCAGAACTGGAATTGCTTTATCAAACTTGCCAGCCTCGCGATAAGTGTACCCTAAATCGCAAAGAAGTTCACAGGTGCTGATATCAGCGCGACAAAGTTGTTTGTTTATCTTGAAAGCGCGCTCAAGTAACGCCACGCGATGATCGTCCGTGGCCCCGCCAATATGGACCAGGCTATCCGCGAGGTAGACCAATGTTTGTACGAGCAATTCGTTCTCAACCCATTGGCTCTCTGGCCCTTCAACGAATTCCTTTAAATGCGGGCTCAAAATAATCCTCATGGCTATAGCGTCGCTTGTAAGCGCATCTTTTTTAGCCTTGTATGCTTCATTTAGGGTTTGGAGCACCCCATTCCGCTCTTGTTTTTCCACAGACAACGCTTTGTTCTTGGCTATTTCATCCTGCGTTGCAGCTTTCTTGTCTGGTCTTTGTCTGATCTGTGAAAAAGCCAATCGCATGACTTGATGGAGTGTTACAACCTCCACCCCTCTCTCTCCTGTTTCGGGGTATATCAACAGAGAGCACCTTGCTATTTTAAGCTTGATGTCATCTGGTACTCTACGCTTGCCATCACCTGAAGCTTCAATTTGACGCAAGACGTACTCAGCCACGGTGTCCAATGGCACAGTCTGAAGAGCGCAGTACGACAGAAACACGAAGGCAGCTCGGAGCACTTCGTTGTTTTCCGCCATCCTTCGTGCAGCGAACTCGGCTGCTGGGAGCATCGATTGTGGATAACATGGGTTATGATGCGTGAAATCGGAATGGTCAAGATACGCAAAGTATTCTTGGAGATTGGACAAGTAGTTCTTCCATGAGAACTTGGAAAACGGCCGGTCTTCCCGCATTTGCCTGACATAAACTGCTGCACAAGCTAGTGAGAGCGGGTAATAACCCAATGTTTGAGCGACCTTTTTGGCGTCTTCATCGGTATCCATGCCCGATACAGCGCTAAGCAAATTCATTGCATCGCTCTCCTCCATTCCGGAGTCCAGGCCTAAAACCTTGGCATTCGCGTGAGATCTGGGCGCGAGCTCGCTATCCTGCGTTGTAACCAGCACCAACCCCTCCCCCCACGGGCTGTTCTCTTCGGGCGTTGGCCAGAATTCTCTAAGAGGGTCGTCCACTGTTAGATTATCAACGATTAACAGCCAGACAGAGGAGCTTTCCTTGAGATGTTTTTTAATATCATCTGAGTAAGCCTTGATACGTTCACGTAGGTTTCCTCTCTCTTCAAACTCTTTCCGAATTTCCAGTTTCTCGTGTAGTTCTTTGTATGACTCTAAAAGTGACTCAGGTGTTTGAGCATGAAGCGTTGCTACAATCCTGCAGCCTGCCCTTTCCTTCATGTACTCTTCACCGAACTGTCTTGCCAATTGTGTCTTTCCACATCCTGGGGGACCTTTCACAAAAACTCCTGTTACCAGTGAATTTGACGAATTCTGCCGCAACTGGGCAAATGCCTCCTGAATCTTTTGCATGTCTGCCCCTCGTCTTTGGGTCACGTGAAATGGCTTACCAGGGAGAATCTCGACAGATGGAAGAACTTTTACTGGAAATTCATCTGAGAACGAAAAACAAAAAAGTTAAGTCTCCTTGTAAAGATCAAATAATCTTATCGACAACGATCAAATCGGAAACTGAGAAGTTATTGTCGAGTGTTTTGTTTCAATTGCAAGTTCTGGTTGCTTTAAGTTTTAAGATATCGATCGAAAAGTGGACTTGTCTAAGAGGGTTACATATAGTTACCTTCTAAAGCACCATTTTCGACAACGTCTTGGTCCAAAACTGATAGGTTAGTTATTCTTTGAGCCAACTCAGCGTCTAAGAAATAAAAAAGATATTTTATTAATTCAGAAGCACCCAACGAGAACATTTAAGCAAAATACTTAAAATGATGCCTCCTCTGTCCCCAGATCGGTCAGTATGGCCTGTTAAAGCGCGAGGCTTATTTGTGTAAGCTAACTGTTTGATCTGTTTCGATACTTAAAGGGGAAGTATCGATGGGTTTCCTGATATCTTTTGTTAAAAATGATGAAATAAGACCTTCAATCAGCTGCCAAATAATTCTAGAATGACGAGAGGGAAGAAATCAAGTCAATTCTTGAAAGGAACAACTCGTGATCTGTTCTAGCGCATTTTGGAAACAAAAATGCGAAAACATGAAAAACATTAGCCTCCCATTTTTCAAGTTTCAATCCATACCAACCTACTCTGTCTCTGGCCAGAGGCACTAATCGACAGTTTTATTGCACTGGGGTGATAATTTTTAACAAACTTGAAAATTATTTCGTTGTTTCTGCTGACAGACAAACAGTTTTGGGTTTTGAAATGACAGCAAATTTGCATGATACTTCCCCTTTAAGCTGCAAATTTAAGTTGCAGAAAGTTTTAGGGAAAGGAATATTATTTCCCGAATTTACGAGCTGTTGTTGGCTTTACGGAAGTGCTAGTTGACGTTTTAAATATCGCATTTTAAACGACATATTTGCCGCTCAAAAAGCGAAAGGAGTAACCTTTCCGATCCGGTGTTGCGAAATCATTGAGCTGTCATTTTGTCAAAGAAAACTTGACATTTTCGTTATAACTAAAGCCGAAATTCTGAGACGATTAAGCTTAAAGCCTTCCAAACAGATATCCACTGAAAGAAGCCGTTGGGTGCACCTGTTCATTCAAAATAGTTAAAAAACAAACAAATAAAAACAAAAAACAACATTTTGTTTCTTTTTGTATAGCCTCGTTCCTAGGGTCCTCTCTCTTCGACTCCTCCCTCGAAAGAGGAGCTGGGAACGAGGTTGGTGTGTGTTGCATTGTGGTATAAAGCGCGTGGTTGCATCATATCTGAAGATCGACTGCATGTATTTCTCCTTACTGGAAATTGGAACAGACTAAATATGTTTATGTTCACCTTTATCACGGCAGTACAGATCTATCAAGTCACGCCGTTTGACTGCTTTGTGATCAAGCCCTTCAGCTAATCTTTCGTAATTCGCCTCAGAACCAAACGATTCCTTCCATTTCCTGAGCATCGTACGTGATTTGTCAATCCCTTGAGATCGGTCCTCATTGATTTCATCCAGTTGTGAATTGTTCAAACCCAAAGCCAACCCGAGTTTGATCCAGATTGATATCGTTTCTTGAGCTAGGCCAAGTAGCTCGCCATCACTTGGTGTACCGTCTTTAAATATCATCACGCCATCTGATTTGCAAACAAAGTACAAATATAAACGCATTAATTGACTACTGAATTCATCGGTGGGGTGTGGCCGAGGGGTGGGGGGGGGGGGGCTAAATCAAATAAATGGTCAAAAATCACTGTCTTATACTTGAACTGATCGAATGGGTTTAAATACCGTTTAATCATGAATATTTTTAGGCTATCTTTTTGCGTTAATACGACGGTTTACCAGGGTCCGAAATTGCGCTTTCCTGGACGCCAATGCGACTAAAAATTTTGCACTGGCGACCAGAATTTCACAACTAGTCGCCAGCGGGCGATTAACTATTTCATGCCACGATCATTATACAAACAATAACTTTGATTTTCAGCCAAATCGATAAAAATAAAATTCAAAGTCGCCCGCCAATTGCTCACTTACTTTTTACCTTTCCACTGCTTTTGAAGTATAAAACCGATTTTCCTTTTATTATAAATCTATCACAGCTCGAGCAGTGCGAAGCTTCGCCGCCATGTTTTTTGGACGAGAAATGCGCACGGTTGTGGCCTGGTGCGAACAACATGGCGATCTTGACAGAACGCGAAAGGAAAGATCGTTTACGGTTTTGAACATAGAGCAAAGAACCAACCGGCAGTTTTTCAATTGGGTACATTTCTTGTCCAAAAGGTAGAGAGAAGAGAAGGTATAAAGTTGACTTGAAACATTTAGCAGTCTTATGAAACTGCGTATATAGCCGGCATTCGATTCGTTCGTCGTGGTTTTTCAGTGGTAGGTGTATAAATCGCCATTGCGGCCCCAAACGCAAACGCGTTCTCTTCGTTCTGATTCTTAAAAGAAAAATTGGCGACCAGAATTTTCCATCTGGCAACCAAAAATTTTGGTTTGTGTTTCGCTGCGAAGGAAAAATTTTATTGACACTTTTTTTCTGCTTTTTGGCGACCACATTTTTCCATATGGCGACTGAAAAAAAAAGTTTCAGTCGCCAATTGGCGCCTGCCTTAAAAAGTTAATTTCGGACCCTGTTTACTTTCATCCATAGTTCAGTATGATATTATATGTACTTCACTTTCAACAAATTTTCACCTTTTCGGGCGCTGTCGAGAAGGTAATTAATCCATACATATTACATCGGCCTCACTCTTTTGCGCACACCCTCATTTTGCTCTACGCTTTTTTTATTATTAATTATTTATAAACTCGGGAGAGGGTTTCCGAGAAAATCTCAAAGGGGGCCAGAGCAGCACATTCTTGATCATGCGATTTGCAAAGGTTATGCAATTGCCAGGAGATTTCAAGTTACTGTATGAACCGATCAAAAAACTAAGAAAAAAAAAATTATTCCACCGTGAAACTATCCAGCATAAAACACGGCACAAGATGTGATACTCTGCTTGATCGATGATATCGAACTGAAACACGAAAACCCTGATGAAGCTTTATTCAACTTGAACACTGAGTTTTCCGAGTTCTACGCGAGATATTCTTATTTTGAATCGCGTCATATCACTCCTGCTTTGGGGTTTTCCCATTCAGAAGGAACGCTGAGAGTTTCGGTTCTTCATCAAGCGGCCGCCCGAGCACCTAGGCCAGGGAAATATTACGCGACGCCAACATCCGGTTCATTTGAACGACGCGGTTGAAGTTTTCCGACTGCGAAGACAATTTAGATAGCCTTTATTTTAAAACGATGAGTATTAAAGCTACATGAGCTTGTGGGGTCGTTTGCAATTAACTAATTACAAGTAAACTAAAGAAGCTAAAAACTAAGGGTATATACAGACAAAATGTTTGAACTAAATTAACGCTTACAAATATGAAATAATGAGCATAAAATTAAGTATATACAAAGTCATCTTTTCTAAAATTACAAGTGGATGCAGACGACACGACAATTCCTGTAAGGCACTACTAACTCTGTCTTACGCCGCTTTACGCCAAAAGACCATAATCGCGCGCCAGTACGCCCTTTTGGAAACCTACGAAGATCTTCGGCGTAACCTACATTAAATGCAGACATACAGCTTACTTTGTGTTTGACGGGCCATCACACGTTTTTCCAATCTTTGTAGTCGGGAATGATGATTTTTCTTCTTCAAGTAGCTATCTTGGGGTAGAAACTTGGAAAAGATTTCGAAACACTGGAGAAATTACTGCGTTTCACAAGCAGATCTTCGAACCGCTACAGCGCAAGGGGAAGCAGACCTTGCCAAGTTTGAATGCAAAGTTCATTGTTCCTGATTGTCCTATTTCGGGGAATCAACGGGAAGTTTTGAAAATAGCAACAGATCATGATAGATCATGATGCAATATTTTGGTCATTCCCAGATTCCTCTCTCCAGGAATGGCTCGATCTACGATTTCTTCCGATGGAAATACGAGGGATATACGAGCTCCGCCGAATATTTACGATAAAGATACAAACAAAATGGCGGTCGACGGTCCAAGACCAGCCGAATCTCTTCGACATTTAGCTTGTTCTTTGGCAGCTTTAAACCCAGCACCTTGGGAGAAGGTAAAAAATACCGTTTGCAATCTATTGATAACCTTCGTGACAGAAAACTAAAGTTACGTTGTTTTGTATGTAAATATACAAGCTTACGTTTATCCAGCTGAAATGAACCCGGGTAAGCTTATAAAGCATTACACCATGTGAAAATCTATATTATTGGTCTGATTTCTTATCTCAAGAAAAGATAAGACGCCAAGAGCTACACAGTGCATGGTAATGTGCGATCAACCAGTTTTAATCAAGCTTAACGCAAATATCAGCTTTCGTTAAGGTCTGTCTGACTGAAACTGCTCGCAGAAAACAAGGTTTTTTTTTTCTCAGCTTTCAACACGTTGGCCGTCTCGATCTGCGACTGGATTACTTCTTCAAAATTAGATTTTTGTGGTTTAGGGTTTAAATTTCATGGATACGTCAAAGTTCACTGGATGGCAATCTTCACAACACAATAATTATGAGAATGATGAAATGAATGATGTTTATGAAAATACCGTTCACTGTTAATTTGCGAGATCTCAATATACACCTGTAATCTGGATTTTGGAAGATGTGCTGATGATTTTTTGATAGTGCTAGAGCTTTCTGCAGATGAGAAATATATTTATATTATGTTATGACTGAGACCTTTGGAAAAATCTAAGTAACCAAGCATTGAAGCATAGAAGCACATGACCTTCCAAATCCAGGCCGATCATGATCACTGGGAATGTGCCATTGATTTCCAAATGTTGCTGAGGATGTCAAAGATTTCAGAAGATTTCAAAAGGTAACCCAAGAGTTTCTAAAGCAAATAATTTACTAAACAAACTCTTGGGATATCTTATTATAACTATGGTTCACACTGCTTGTATCACCATTTCACTCACTTCACTCATCCTCTTCATCTCCAGTGAACCATTATGAATTTTATGGGACATTTTTTCCTCAAAATTGATCAAATTGGATGTGAGGAATTGGCATGTACATGTATATATGAGATCAGTGATCAATCTGTAGATGTGAGAGTCACGCATAATGCATGAGAATTGGCAAGTACATGTACAGTTTGTGTGTCTATAGGCCGATATAGACGGTACATTTTTTGCATACGACTGTCGCAAGCGATTTCTAGAGCGCACGCTGCTTGCGTCTTGCAAAAAATCGCACACAACTCTCGTCATTCAACATTGCCTATACCTACCATTGTCGTAGAATTTTAAAATTAATTCTTTTAAAAGAGTTTAAAATCCTAGGACATTTTTTGCGATGTACACGACAGTTGTAAGCAAGTTGTAGGTTTGATTTACATGAAACAAGTCGTTTCGTAGGCCTTTCATAAGCTTGTCGCATGCAACAAAGTCGTACCATGTAAATCACCCTTAAAATTATTAATGGTTCCAGTAGCTAATGCACCCTCTGACTGTTCATACTCACTGTTGGAAGGTTTGCATGCATGTACTGGCCATTCATCACTCCACAATATTGAAAAATATGGCAACCAGTTGGTAAAATTACCAATAACTCTTAATGTACAAAATCCCTAAAAACACTCATTAAAATGCCCAGAAAATTTCTAAAAAACTTTAAACCTAGCATACACAATGTTGTTAGTACAGGCTGGGATGAATTTCGCAAAAAAAAAATATGGCTTTCCATTTGCCTATTAGCTGTGTTAGGTTTGCAAGGTATTGTGGTAAAATGTGTAGCTGCCATCTTTTCCCGTACAGTGGAATACTGCAACAAATAATTAAATGTTAAAGGACTGACACAGCAACTTTTATAATTTCAGGTAAAAAAGCTTAGCCGCCTTTGCCCAGCCTGCCCTTCTTCATCTACTGATGTTTTTATCCTTGATCAACGTGGAACTGACGGCATCCTTGCATTGGGGCTGTTTGAGCTCCACTCCAATTTACAGTACAAAGAGAAAATTATGCCCTACTTGGTAGATGTACTCAAAGGTCTTCCAACAGCCAAATGGCTGGAATCTAGGGAACCTGCACTTCTCTCAAACAGTCCGCTAGCAGGAGAATTTGGATTCTGTTTTGTGACGCTTATGAGTGCGCTGGCAGCTAAAGATAACAGCTTGGATGGTGACATCATCAAACTACAACTCAGCTTGTTTAATACTTTAATCGATCAGTGCTGTGCTTATCAAGAACTGGCGGATCACAAGAAAGGTAATTTATGGACGTGTCATATCCTGCAAGCATATGTTCTCAGATCAGGGATGGAAAGGATTATCAAAAATAATGTACTTATTTCTTTTAAAGTGTTCGCAGTTAACTGTGATGGTGTTGTGGTATTATGGTGGCCAGTGTCTTGGAAGGTCATGGTTTTGCTATAGTAGTAAAGGGACAAGAAGGTCTTAGTGGAGGGTGGTCTCCTTATGATGGACTAGCAAGCTTCCTCAGGGGAGTTGTAACACTGCTGAGTAATTCCGACTAGCCTCATTATGTTCCTTGCAAAGCCAGAGATGTTCGTTCATCATGGCCAGTGAGCATCACAAAATGTAAATATTGAAGGGAGTGTAGATGGGTACACAGTATTTTGCTGCCAGAGTTGTTAAGGTGGATCATTTATGTGGTGAAATTATCTTCAATGGTCATTCACTTTTCATTCTTTCATTGACAATTTCATATGGTCCACTTCCAAACAAATTCTTGTTAAGTACATAAAAACGTTGATGACTTGCTCAATTTGTGTTCATATTGGCCCTTTGTGCACACAATCCTTCAATTAAAAATGTACGGTTCCAGAAAATATCCATACCCACCCATCCATGGAAGGTCATTGGAAATTCTAAGTGGGTGGGAGGTATCAAAAACCAAAATTTTTAAAGGTATATATGGAGCTAAACTGGAATTTCCAGAGGGGTGGGGCTCAAACCAAAATACCTTCCATGGGGAAGATACAGTACCGCTCGAAACTATGGGACCATTTTCCGCGAATTTGCCTCGGTCGATTCGCGGTTTTGATCTGCGGTTTCACCTAGGCAAAACCTCGTCTAACCGCAATAAAAACCTCGGTTTCACCTAGGTTTTTTTTTCGGTTGACTTAAGCCGCGGTGAAAGGCAGGACGCGGTTGGGTTTGAATAGGCTATTGTTCGCTTTGTTTACATGTTCTTCGAGGACAATAAGCGAACTGTCAGGTTTTAGGTGTGATAAATTTCACGGAAGCGCACTCGCTCTCAAGGGAAATAATCAAAGCGATCTGTGAGCGAACTCGTGAATTGAACTGGTAAATGTGTTATAATATTTCGGATTATGCCCAAAATTATTTGCTTAACGTGCAAAACAATTCATTAAACTTCACTCGCACAATTCCTTTCGATACGCGAAGCAACGCAAAGGTCAGTGAAAGCTCTAATGCTAGTCGACGAAAGAAGAGAGCACTTCCAGGTCTTTTTGAAGGAATTACAATGGAACTAGTTGGGCATAAGTGAAAAGGCACTACTCCCATTGTGGCTGAATAACAAACTGTATGGGTATTAATTTTTTTTCTGGAACAACACAATTGAATATAGATATCTATTTTTATTTCTTTAACAGCTAACTTCTGCTGCACTACTGTCCCTCTCCTCCTTGGTGTGGCTCAAGCCCTTGGTGTGTCCAGTGTATATGTGTCCGACCCCTCCCTGGTCACAAAGCTGTTATTTCCAAATCATGGTGGCCATTCCATGCCCACAGAGCCTCAGCTTCCAAGGGCTCTGAGTCGAGCTGCACCTCGAAGATTCCTGAGCTTTCCACTGGGAAAGAGAGACGACAGCTATCATCTGTCAGATGCGCAGCTGAGTAGTGTGATTGCAAAGGTACATGTAGGTCTTATGCAATCAAATGTAAAATTATATTTATCAGAAAAAGTGCTGTGGCATTTGTTAAATAAACTTTTACCGTTTGAGTGCACGATAAAAGGAGGTGTGAGGACCTTTTCTGGGTTTGAAGACATGACATTCCAAAATAATATTAAGTAAATAAATAAACAAATGTTATTACAAGGTAATTAAATTTATGATGTTTTACATGCACAGGTACAGTGTATGTGTGTAAATTAAACAATGTGACCGATTTTAACTTCTTTTGTTCTCAAAACAGGTTGAGAAGTTGATTAACATGCAGTTTCTTCAAGGCTTGGATGTTGTCTTATCAGATTGCATTCAGGTACATTTAAATGGGGCAAATTTGCTTTAATTTATGATTTATGCTTCAAGTTCCTCATGTACCTGATGTGCAGATCAAGTCCTCTTCCTCTTGGTCAGGGCCAAGTTGTTCAAAGCCAGATGAAGCTAATCCTGGTTTAACGTGAACTGTGATTCGAGTATATTTACTAATCCATAAGGATTCGTCCAAAAGATTTTTGTCCCTCAGTTTTGCCTTAGACTTTTCTTTACCATAAGATTAAAATGAGCCTTTAAAATAATCTTTAATGAGCGAGTTGAAAACCTTGGTTAACTTTTAATCATGGATTAGCATTAATCGCCTTTCGAACAACCCGGTCCAGATGTCTTGGTTTTTAGCTTTTTATTCAGCAATTAAATTCCCAGCCTTTTTGGTGTGTAAGCACAAAATAGCTTTGCCTGAAATCAAAATTTGCTTGCCAAGCTGGTCGTAATATTGACTGGATAAGACTTTTTGTTAGCTTTGTTCTGAACATGTTTCTGTAATATGCTAGATTCTTTATACTGGTATGTGGGACAGGTGTCCCATTGTGAAATCACAAGCTGGATGTTCAGGGGCTCTAACATCACAAACTTATAAGTTATATACTGCACATTGCAAACAACACCAATCAATATTTCCAAAAGGGAATATTGTCATAGTGGAAGCAAGGGAGATGTTTTTTTTTTAACATTGTATTTCATAGCAGTTATATACACTTGTGTACCGTGCACAAGGTTGTATAATATCATGGTTCAAAATTTTGTTTTGGTTTAAAAATTTATTATTTTCAAACCAGTTTGATTTTTATTTCTCTTTGTCTCAGTTTATGATCTTCAATACTACACAAAGGAAAAATAAAAGTTAAACTGGACGGCTTGAAAAATTTAAAGCCAAATAAAAATTTTTTAAGTACAATGTAATATGGGGTAGCCGTAATAGATAAGTTCAAGCGAGGAATCTTAACGATAAATAAATAAGTAAATAAATAAATCAAATTATGTACTTTTTTTCTTGTTATAGGCTGGGATGTTGTTAAACAAATTTCCTTTCCAGTCATTTAGTGAAGCTGTCATGTTATCAATGGTAACACTTCTGAGGGATCTTTGTCAAAACACACCAGGTAAATTTAGAGTAATTCTGTTCAGTATTCCTTGATCAGACTGTTTGACTTTCTAGAGTTTAGATTGGTGGCAAATGGTAAACTCGAGACTTTGCAAGGTGGCAAGAACAGCATTTTTCTGCAAGCCCAAGACTTTGTTAGCCAAGAAAATGAGAAACTGGGACACTTTGTAAAAGAAGTCGAGTCTGTGAGACCTTTAAAATGTTGCAAGATGCATACTATTTGCCATGCCTTTTAGATTGTAGATTTCAGTCGAACAGCTGCCTTCTAATTGCAAGCACAACCTCGCAGAAAAGTGTAAAAGCTCTGAGTATGAGAGGGACTGACAAGGGTTCCCTCATAATTTTGGTAGTATACAATGTCAATGATCATGCAGCAAAATGGAACTGTAAACAGTATATTTTCAAATCGTTTTGCACAAAATTAAATGTTAGAGTCATATGATAACAAAAGAATTTCCAGTGAATGCAAATTGGTTTATTCTGTTGTATCTAGGTATTTCCACAAGTGTTGCAAGCAAAGCCCATGATGTAGGAAAAATGGTTTTCGCAACAATAAAAGCTGAATTTCAGAAGAAATCGGAAATCAGTACTACATCAATGCCCTGGAAGCTTCAAACTGTTTCAGCTTGCATTGATTTGATGGTGTGGACAACTGAACAAGATGACCAAGGTAATTCATTAATTTTTCGAAACGGATTTGACTATAAAAGTTAACGTTAAAAAAGAACGACCTTTCGACTGTTCGACGGTCATTTTCAAGTTCAAGATAAGTAGTAAAATTAGCATGTGCTTGTAATATACAATACAGTCAACTCTCTCATAGCGACCACTTCTCGTAAGCGACCACCTCCCATAAGCGACCACTTCGTAAACAACCGTTTTGTTTCTAAGTTAAATACTCTTTCAAGAGCTCTCTTGTAAGCGACCACCACTCAAATTTCTTAAGGGACCGCGACCACTTTTTAGGCCAGAAATTACACAATCATTTTCTTTTGTTTCCTGTTTCCAATAAGCGACCACTCAACATAATCACGTATGACCGTTAGTAAATCATTACTCAGAAGTGACAAAAGTTCAATTTTTAATGACGCAACCCCAGACTGCTGACAGATAATAACAGTTTACATACAGAGAAGATGGCTTTAATTAGATCTGTTGGTAAACAGGAATTGTTACAGTGATCTGTTCCAAAATGATATACAAAGTTTCATCAGAAGAATGAAGAGATGTGAAAAAATGAAATAAATCAGTTTCCATTTGCCTACTTTTAGCTGCTGAGGTAAAATTTTTATGTAACTAATTAATTAATGCAGTATTAGGCTTATTTTGTTGATCTTTCCCGTAAGCGACCACCTCCCGTAAGCGACCACTTTGTCGTGCCCCAAGGGTGGTCGCTTACGAGAGAGTTGACTGAAATTGTAGAAGGACTAAAGAGATACTGACTAAAAGTTTACAATAATTGTATATAAGCACATGCTAATTTTACTTCTTTTCTTGAACTTGAGAACGACTGTCGGAAGGTCGAAACATCATTTTTATTTAACATTTAACTTTTATAGTTAAATTCGTTACTAATCTCTCAATTTGTACATGTACATGTATCGACTACAGTGATCAAGCTGCCCTTATTGCTAACACCTACAGCGTTGGTCCATATACAACCAGTAAAAGTAGCCAAACCCCTCTCTTTCATGTTTAAATGTTACAGTTAGCAACGGTAGTATTATTGAAAGGAAATGTGATGTAATATTTTTTTATTTAATATCTTTTTTTGTATTATTTTGTTTCTTTTAGATGGTGACACTCTTTGCCAGAACATTGCTGAGTTTTTGTGCTCAAATTTGGCAGTTTCCTTGGCCCAGTCAGACAACGGCCGATTTGTTATATGCTGTTTGGAAGGTTTTGCGACACTGGCTGAAAAGTTACCATCGTTGGCCAGGTAAACTGATTTCTGTTGCATCAAACTTTGAATGGGAGTTTCTCAAGGTTTTTGTGCAAAAAAGAAACTGAATTGGTGTATTTCAGATCCCTTTTTGTCGTTTAGCTCAGATTCAGTGCCAGAGTTTTTGCATGTGGCCTGGAATTAATTTTGGAAATGTTGCTTAGTTCCTCTTTATTACCTTACTCCTTTTGAGTGGAGACCAGCAAGATGAAGCCAAAGGTCCAATCCAGCTAGAAGCAGCTGATACGAGTACCTCATGTTAGTCATTATTAATAACTATTTTTGTGTTTTAATAGCCCTGTGCTCAACTCCCTCAAAGATTTTCTCCTGCGGCCTGCTCCTCTGCTTGTTAAGTTGTCTGAAACTGCAAAGAAACCAACAGCAAGCATAGTCATGACAGTGTCATCTGATGCAAATGAAGGCGGCGTGACAGTCGGCCATACCACTGGAGTGAAAAAGGATTCCCAAGACACTGCTTATCAGAAAGTCAGAAAAGTTGCACTTGATAGCATCTGCAGGTGAGAGTGAGCGTCTGAGGCAAAGATAGGGGATTGACATAACACTGTCTTGTGCCAAATGGCGTAATACATTCATGTATACTAATCGAAAACCAAAGTTCTCACCATATGACTTTCTGTAAAACATAAACTTGTGTTACGTATGTGTGGTAACTGCTGTTTGAATACTTTTAATGTTTTTTGTTGAGAATCCATGATCGAATTTCAAAGAAGTTGTCTAATATGTTATAGTGCACTTGTATGTGGAGTAAAGGCTGTGAACTCTGTAATTCCAGGACAACTTCTTTGAAATAATACGTTTTGAAAAAATCATGGACTTTTTTCAAATTTTCACTTATGATAGTTTTGCAGAAAAATGTAACTTTACTGAAGCAAGAATCTAATCCACTTTTTTGAAGACTTGACTTCTGACTGGCGCAAAACATTACTTAGGGGTTGGTGGAGTAAGGCCCTGAGTAACTTTTGATGTAAGGTCAAATACTCCTTTTGTTTTTACAAGGCAATTTGGAAGGAGAATCTAGCAATTTATCAGAATTTCCAGGCACCCCTTCATTTGAGGTGTTGCTTATCTGTGAGTGTGGCATCTCTTGTGTTCTTGTGGAGTAACAGTATTTACAGTTTTCATTTCATTTCAGGGCTCTCAAGTCTGGGCAAACCATAGACAAGAATTGTGTTCAAGCATTCCTGGCCTCTGTAGCTAATAGACTTTATATATCAGAAAGCAGTGATGGCAACTCAACTCTGATCTCCACCAATGCTATCCTAACCCTGGGCCATGTCGCTTTCATGCTTCATGCCGTTCCCAAGACAACAGACTCTGTGTTGACGATACTTCAACAGCGATTTTGCCATCCTCCTTCATCTCTTGACCCGCTGATTGTGGAACAGCTGGGATATCTTATTCTCACAGGATCGGTTTGTATAAAATATTTCTGTCTTTAATACCATATGTACATACAGAATCATTTGAAATCAACCATCTCACAGTCTTCTAACATTTATATGTAACAACTCTGTATGAGGAAGCCTTATTCTATAAGCCCTATGGTTTCTCCTAAGGCTTTCTCACCACTTTCTCTGGATATATTTTTTGTACTCTTATTTTGCTTTTTTTTGTAACATGTGTGGTGGTGAAATAAACAAACAAACTTCTCTCCACTTTGGCCAGTCAGTTGTCAGTCCCAGCTGGAGGCTGACTGTTTGCTGCATGTGGTTTAAGACAGACACCTTTATTTAGTTAAAAAGCTCAGGGTATAGTCCCTTCAGGAGTTTAAAAGCACCCTGCTATCAATAGGAGCCCTGATTACTAAATACACTAATTACAATGCAGATATACTATAAAAAGTAAGAAAAACTATATACAATATACTATAAAAACTATATACAATGTGTTAATAAAAGTAATGAACTATGTAATAAGTTAATTTAAAAAAAGCTATTTCGAAAAATAAAAAAAACTATGCATCTCTTGGCGACTTCTGTTCTTACGGCAGGTACATGAAGCAGATCACGTTGTCTAAAAGTACGACGCGTAGCGGAGTATTTTTGACGAACTTTGAGGTTTTTGATATTGTGATGAAACACTGTGACGAGTGTTTGATACAACTTCTCAAACAAACCTATTTTGAAGGAGAAATTAAGGATGCAAAAACGAGGAGTTTTTCATCAGATTTCCAAACACGTCTCGGTGCATGATTTCCTTTGTCTTTGGCTTTTGAATTATTAATGAGTTTGAGAAGTAATATAACAAATACGAGACACAGTGTTTCATCACATATCAAACACCGAGAAGAGAGTTGAAAATACGACGCATGGCAGAGTATTTTTGACGAACTTCGAGGTTTTTGATATTTTGATGAAACACTGTGACGAGTGTTTGATACAACTTCTCAAACAAACTGATTTTGAAGGAGAAATTAAGGATGCAAAAACAAGGAGTTTTTCATCAGATTTCCAAACACGTCACGGTGCATGATTTCCTTTGTCTTTGGCTTTTGAATGAATAAAATGAGTTTGAGAATCACAGTTCAAGGCTCCAGTTGGTTCTGTCCTGGATACACCATGTGCAAACTAAACTGTTTTTGTTGTTCATTATCAGGAGCAGTGTTATCAACAGATCATGAACATGTTTATGAAGATCTCTATTGATGCAGGTTCAATGGCTTACTCAGCTGAACCATCAATAAATGATAAAACAGAAGGCTACAGGTACAAATATAATATTGTACAAAAAAATAATAAAATATAATGTAAAGGACACAGTTGTTATTTGGCAGTTAGTCACATCTTGTATGATTTGACTTCTAAAACATGTAGCACACATTGTTTTACTGTGAAGACAAAGTAATTGTCATGATAATAACATGTCTTTGTACTTTGTACAAATGTATTTAATGGCTGAAAATGACTGTCAGTGATGAATAGGAACAAATAGGCAGCCCTCTCAAATAATTATTAATAATACTGCTACTGTTATGGCAGCTGGTGATTTTGCTGCCTACAGACAATGATTTGCTGCATAGTTCATTAATTAATTT
Source organism: Pavona decussata (assembly GCF_977016875.1). Lineage (NCBI taxonomy): Eukaryota > Metazoa > Cnidaria > Anthozoa > Scleractinia > Agariciidae > Pavona > Pavona decussata. The sequence goes on along the minus strand of NW_028145502.1, from coordinate 850,709 downwards.
TTTTTCCATGCAAACCTCTTTGAGTTTAATACAGTCATACCTACTACTGCCATTGTGTTGCCCATTGTTCATACAAAACATTTTGAGACAACTAAATAAGGTTTATCTACTGCCCTATTCCTAGCTTACAGTTGTAACTATACTGCTCTTTTGTTTTGTTTGTGCAGACATTGCGGCCTTGCAGTAATCAATGCCTTTTCTAACGTGGCTGCCAATCTTGAGGGAGAAACCCAGCTCCAGGATTACCTTGTACGTCTGTTGGAGCTGTTTGTACAGCTGGGATTGGAGAGCAAAAGAGTCAGTGAAAAGGCACCTGTTGCCTTTAAAGCGTCATCCAGTGCTGGCAATCTTGGTGTGCTCATTCCTGTTATATCTATTGTAATGCAGCGCCTTCCCGTCATCACTGATCCCAAGCCACGCTTACACAAGCTTTTCCGTGACTTTTGGCTTTACTGTGTGGTGATGGGTTTTGGTGTTGAGGGATCTGGTCTGTGGCCTCATGAATGGTATGAAGGAGTGTGTCAGATTGCGTCAAAGTCTCCACTGTTGCTTGGTACAGGTCATCTAAGATCAGAACTGATGTATAACTCAGCACTGAGGAATGATTCTGTGAATCCGGTTAGTGAGTGGTCTTATTATTACCAGATGTAATTTTCCAAAATGTTTGACTTCTATTCCTACATCCATATTCTTAGCTACTATTAGTGAAAGTTAGCTAGCCAAAAAGTTTGTAACAGCTTTTTCAGGTTTGCCCAATGTAGTACAGCTAGTGGAGAAAAATTAATTATGTAAACCCTGACTGATGTTTGCCAACTTATACTGTCTTGTATGCATAGTACTACTCTTCCTTCCTTCTTAAATGGAGGTGTTAAAATGAAAATGTTAAAATATAATTATATAGACTGACAACAACTGTAAGAACTAGATGCTAGACAGTAGATTTATCAATAATTGAAAAATATTGCACATTCATGATATGTATCAGGCTTTCAACTTCTTTAATTTCTTCTTTTTCAATTTTGTGACCAGGCTGAACTGAACGAGGTGCGCACTTCTCTGCTGGAGACCCTGGGCAATCCTGCTGAGATTGTTACTCTTGTTAACAAGTTAAATTTTGGCCAGTGTACCTACCTGCTGTCAGTTTATCGACTGGAATCGTTACGAGTGTCTTCTGACCCTGGGAAGTTTTACTCCATCTTTGACTATTTGGAGGACAAAGCTATTGAAAAGGATAAAGCTGGTAAGAAATGTGCCAGACCTTACAAAAATAATATCATTCGAATGAAAGCTACTGAGCAGCACTTTCCTGTGGTGCTGCTTTTTATGCTGTGCAACGTGGTTCTAGCTTTTGAGTCTGTGGATGAAATACTAAAGTGTGACCTTGCGAATGAAAACTACTGAGCAGTACTTTTCTGTGGTGTTGTTTAATATTATGCTGTACTACAAAGTGGTTTATCTTTTGAGTCTGTGGATGAAATCCTTAAGTGTGACCATTCAAATGGAAGTTACAACAATATACTGTATGTGTCTGCATCAGTTAGGACTTTCCTGTGGTGCTACTTAATGCAGGCAGTTTAGAAAGTTCATCAAATCGTCTTTGGTATTCATATTGGGATTTCAAGTGAAGGATTAGGCTTTTGAAGAAATATTAGGAGTAATTAAAAAAATATCTGACATTGTCTTAAGCAAACAACCAGTCTTGTCAGGGTCTGACTATTATTTTTGTAACTAATAAGGGTCTTCTTTCTGTACTGAATGCTTCACCTCTTATTTTCTTTGTGATCACTTTAGGAATCTGGCAGTGTATTTCTGCAGTTGGAGACAAAGTTTTCTCAGTTTTTCTGAATGTGATGTCCAACAAACCAAGAACGATAGAAAGGGAAAAAGAACTTGAGAGACATGCACAGTTCTTGCTTGTTAAATTTAATCACCTTCAGAAAAGGATCAGGCGTGTTGCTGACAAGTATCTGTCTTCATTTGTTGACAAGTAAGTTTAAGTGCCTTTACATCTTTACCTGCTAGAATGTTACAGCTGTCATTTAGCTTTGGAGAAGATGGTTCTGCAAGGAAAATAGCTGGTCAGAAATGAAAGAAAGTCGTGCCTTGCTGAACGCCTCGAAGTCATTTTCAAGCTCTCAGTGCATGGCCGCCTGTCCTTGTTGCAGTTGCCAGCTGTGATAACCAGCTGCCAGTTATGACAGCCCAGACAGGGACCATTTCTTTATGTTTTGGAGTAGATGTTGGAACCAACTAAGCCATAGTAGGCAGTGGCCTAGCTAAGACAATTGAAGGGCTGGGAGCATAACCGACTTATGTCGAATTTCAGCCCGTTTTTCGATGTAGCTCTGATTTGTCCAAACTTTTGCATGTGAACTGCAATTCGATTGAAAACCATTGTCCAGTATTTTTTCATGCCGCTTTGTGTTTCGTACTAATGCCATTGAGAAATTTTACCATCTTGTAAAGATATATCGGTAACATTATAGACACTGGATGACCAAAAGGACAATGCACTGAGTATTAAATACTTGTATTCAATATACACTCGTTGTCTTTGAAACACGGCACACGAAAGCGGTGTTTTTCGCGGGAGCAACGCAAAGAATGCTGTCACGCTTTTATTTGATTCTGTTACAAACTACTACGTACTTGACAGGAATGTCAGAAATGTAAACAGTTACATTCTCCAAGAGAAAATGTGTCCATTTCCTGGCGTAAAATCCAGCTTTGTCTCGTTTGTCGACATATCACTCTTGATAACGCAAAATACTAGCATTCTAAACGATTAACAGGAAGACATGTAGCCATTTTAACAATTAACAACGATTAACGGCAGTTCTAATAAAAGGTACTGACTATCTATTCTTTTCACGAGCAGTCCGTGTTAACCGTTGAAAATCTATGTTAATCGTACTTTTATTGAATCATTGCCTTGAAATAGTCAAGTTAAGGATGGTGCCTACTAATACCGAAGTATTTTTGTGCGGCTTATGAATGTGCGGGAAAAGCAGATCTTAACAAGGCCTCTTGGAATCTAAAAAGAGAATTGGGGGTAACCACGCATTTCTCAGAGATGATTAAGCCATAATATCTCTAAAAAGCGCCAAAATATAAAGGAATGTATGGGATTTTTTCCTAAATTGAAGCTTAATTATCTCTGAAAAATGCATGGCTACCCCCAATTTTCTTTTGAGATACCAAAAGCACTTGCCAAGTTCTGCTTTCTCCGTATAGTTTTAAACCGCGCAAAATTATCCCTGTATTAGTAGGCACCACCCATAGGAAACCCGAGTATCTCAAGATGCGCAGAACGTATGCGCAGTAACAATAGTAGGCACCGTCCTTAATCGTTACATACCGAATTTCAAACCTGGCAAACCACAACTAAGGCTTGCAAAACACCTTGCACATGGTGGGATTTGTCTCTGATGCTCCCGCGGGATTTGATAATCGAATTGAAAAATTCGCCACGGCACAGTCATCACTACCAAGGAGGGATTCTTTGGACAACATTTCCACCAGTTCCTGTGAGCTACATTCGTCAATTTCATAACTTTTCAAAAGATCCATAGATGTCGTGCGTTTACAAACTTCACCAAACAAAAGCGAAACCAACTAGCCAGTACGATACGCAAGTTGTTTATCCCGACTGCCTTGATCTATTTTGGGCTTGTTACAACCTGCAAAAGCAAACCATGACATCATCTCAAACGTTACTTATAGAAACAACAACTGGTGCGACTAAACACGGCTCGTGAACAGTGGAAACTTTTAGCCTACCGATAATTTGGAAAACGAGTCTGACGTGGACAAAACCTGTCAAAAGATTTGCCTTCCAAGCGCGTTCACTTGTAGACTAGCAAACTACCAAATCCCCCTCCCCCTCCCCCTCCCCCTCCCCCTCCCCCTGACTCAGTGTTGTCTTTTGGGTCACGAACAGTTTCCTGGCAAGTATCACTTCCCATATCAACATTGCATAAGGGGGAGGGGGGGAGAGAGAAGTAACTGTGGTAGAATTATGACGGGAGAAACAGTAAGTGTGTGGTTTTTTGCCTGTCTGTGTTCGGTTGTCATTGCATAGGGGGAGGGGGTGGGAGGGAGAAGTAAGCAAGTGGTTTTTGTTCTGTTCGTGTTTGGTTTTCTCAAGGAGTTTTGTCCACCATTGTAAAACCGCGAAATGTTTTGAAAACCAGGGAGAGCCAAAATTCGGACAAATCCAAGCGAAATCGAAAGGCGGGCTAAAATTCGACATAAGTCGGTTATGCTCTCAGACCTTCATTTATTGATTGATTGGTTGGTTGTTTTTCTTTCAGGTTTCCTCACCTTCTTTGGAATGGTAAAGTGCTTCACTTTATGTTGGATTTACTTCAGGAACTTTCTCAGTGTCTGAATCACCCAGTAAGTTTGTCTGTGGTGGATATTATATTTTAGAAGTCAACATACTAAAAGCCCCAGCCTATAGTTGACTCTCACTGACCACTTGAGAAATACAAGACACTTTGCCTCTGTATTGTACAGAGCATGGACCACCACAGGTCAGGGATGCCTCCATGCTGCTTCTCAAACATTGCTGTTGCAATGGGGGTAATCCTTCAGTATTTCCACAAGTTGCTTGTACCATCTACAACGTACATTCATCTTTAATAATTCTCTGTAATCATCCTGTTGCACAGAAAAATAAATAAGAAAGTTTCTTAATTATAATATGAATGCAAGTGACAAGACTTACATGTGGCTAGTTTGTAGCTATTATTGTTGCCAATGTAACATTGTGTAAATCGGGGCCGGGGGAGGTGTGGGGGAGGCATTTTTTTAAGTTTGACTCATTTTTAACTCGTGAATGCGCGCATGCGCAATGAACGAGTTATAGCGATAGCTGACTCTCGACTTGGTCGATCAGTCGATCAGTCGATCAGTCGATCAGTCGATCAGTCGATCAGTCGGTTTTGTCGTTAACTTTCGGGCGTGCGCAGTGAATGAGTTTTAAATTCAATTAGTGGAAAAAAACACGCGAACATTTGTTGTTCATGGCGCATCAGGAAATTCTTATTCAATATGTAGAGAATAATTTGACGATCATTTAGTGCAAGAATGGCGATTTTTCGTTCAATCTTTGCAAAGTTTCAAGTTTTTTCAGTTTTTCAGAAAGTCCGGGGTTGTAAACTCAATTAGTGAAAAAAAAAAAAAACGTGAAAATTTGTTTCACGACGCGTCAGAATTCTCTCATTCATTCTGTAGAGAATAATTTGACAATCATTTTAGTGTAAGAATGGGGATTTTTCGTTGAATCTGAGCAAAGTTATAGGATTTTTTCGTTTTTTTCTACGAAGTGCGGTTTCTTTCAAGAATTAAAAATAATTTAATTTAAAAATAATTTAATTAAAAAATAATTTTATTTGTCAGTTTTCACGCGAAAGCGGAACGTGCCATGTCACGCATCATTGACGTCGTAAACAAAATTATGCAAATGTCTGGTGAAATGAACACTTTTAAGATCTTGTCAGCTTTCATAGAGGTTTCAAAGGGAAAAAATGTTTCATTTTCGAAATTTACAACTGGTAATTTATGGGAAAGCAAAAGGACGCGGTCGATAAATAATTCTTATTTAGCAAGAGCTTGTCATAGTTCATTATTTTTACTTGAGGATTGCGTGGACTGAACTCCAAAGGAAAAATTTCACGCATTTATGTCGGGCATGAATCGTAATGCGATACTTTGTTGAACATATTTCCCTTTGTGAGATCGGCTTGCCCTACAGTAATTTTGTAATTTTAATTCCCAAAAAAACTTCACTTGCCCATCGGGCAAGTGATGGTTAGAATCCACTAGCCCGATCGCGAAATCCAGTAGCCGCGGACTATCACACGAATTTGCATGACGTAGCTGCACATGGCGTGCTCCTATAAACTTTGAATAAAAAAAACACGTGATATTTTTTAATCGGCGCATCAGAATAATCGGCTTATTCAATCTGTACAGAATAATTTGACAATCATTTTAATAGTACAAGAATGGTCATTTTTCGTTACATAATCGGGCAAAGATATAATTTCTTTTAGCTTTTGAGGAAGTTTCCGTAGCCGTCTAAATTGCAATTACTATGTGTCATCTGCATTCACGAGTTGGCTCACAGGAGCCTTTGATTACATCAGCCTGCTATGTAACTTTTTTCGCTTTGGGCCCCTGCTTTACACAAACGTCTGAATCTACCATTGTATCGTTATTTATACTGTATTTATTGAATCAGTAGCCATCAAATTTTATCTAGTTCTAGGAAATTGTTTTTATACAGGGTTAACCTCGCGATTTCCCTATTCAGGATGTTTTTGTATTTGTGTTGAAGCCTCCTGAAAATGTTATGTTATGTCTGTAATGCATCTCTTGCCCATTGTAGAATGAGAATCACCAGACTATAGAGATCAATGTGCCCAGCTCTGTTCCCTTCAGTCTCATTGTTCCAGAAGAGATGGACGGTCGAGAGGGGACAGTCAGTGATTTTGCAGCTCGTTGCAGTGGTATTATTATGGAGGCAATCAAGTGGGCACCAGAAACAACAAGATCCTTACTACAGGTGGGTGGGGTAGTCAGTATGGAGGTGTAAACTGTACATTTGCAGAAAAGATTATTTCCTGCTCTGGAAACATAATGATAAAAAGAATACTGACTCAAGGCAAATAGTTTTTCAGAATGAAATATTTCAATGTTATCTCAATGTCTTCTTCAGTCGTTTGATCTTGTTAGTTAGTCATGTTATTATCCATCACTTGACCATTGTATAGCATTGTATACCAGTGGTAGGTCCAGGTTGATCCCCATTCCTGTCTACAATTCTGTACAATGGTCACATAATCATGTGACCAATTAACAACTGAAGACCAAATGACTGAAGAAGACATTGGGATAACGTTGAAATATTTTGTTTTGAAAACTATCAATTTTTGCTTTGAGTCGGTAATTTTTTTTTGTACATTTACAGTTTTACAGGATACATTTTCACAGGTATAATTTTCACAAACTGTGAATGATGCACAAAAATAGGAAAAATAAAAACTATGCAAACATAAAACATTAGCCAAGGGAATTCTTTCTTCCTTTCCTTCCTTTCATGGTGCAGGATTATATCATGAAGCTGGAGAATTCGTCCCAAGGTTTGTCCCATCACACTGGCCTGTCACTTGCTGCAGAGAATGTTCTGCAGTTTGCTGGATTGAACCCATCATCTGTTGCTGTTAGCAAAGTGTTCCTGGATAAGCGGCCAAGCTGTGTTAAACAGGACACTTCTCAGCTGGTGTCTGGACTCTCCTTGAGGAATCGTTATTTAGGAGAGGTAATATGAGATATTGTATGTTCAGGTCCTTATATAGGGAATGTCAAGTTTATCATCAAAAAGAAAAAATTAAAATGATAGTATAATTCAGTAAGAGAGACAAAGGTTGGACTATTCCCAACTACTGGATATACAATCCAATATTTATTGGATAGAACTACTTAATGTACAATTATTAGTCACACAAGCTGTTTTCATTTGAAAAGCCATCTCAGCTTGTCACACAATCTGTCACTGTATTACTCCTAGACTGTTCACACGCAGTCCCCTATTTTTCTGTGGGATTTTCGAGACTTGTTTGCTTCAGTCGTACTCCCACCATCTTAGTTTGTAAATGCGCACGCAACCTGGGGAGGGTGCCTAAACTACCTAGGGGGGCCCTAGTCAGGGTATGTTGAGTCCGCTCCCCTTGGTAGCTTAGATACTCTCCCCAGGTTGCCTTCTCCATTATAAACCAAGATGGCGGGAGTTCAACTGAAGCGTACGAGTCTCGAAAATCCAACGGAAATATAGGGGACTGTGAACAGTCTATACTACTGCAGAGTGAGCTTGAGATTTTACTCAAAGAATATCAGTCTACATGGGAGCTCATACACTGTGATTTCCTCTACTGACAGGTTATGGGAATGAGAGAACTGTTGACCTGTCAGACGTCAAATGATCAAGATGCCAATGTAGCATTATCAGCTTTACTAAACAAACAGTTAGCGGAGGCGAAGTCAAGCAGTGAAGATACCTTTGTGGCAGCCATGTTCAGAGCTTCAGCATTTCTTGTTACATCACAAGGTGTGCAAGTTTCTATCAATCCCCTATACCAAGAAACTTTGGCAGTGTCAGAGCCATGCTAACACTTCTTTTATGTAGACTACCTTTTGGGTTTGAAACAAGTGACTGGGGACTTTTTTGGGGTTTCATGCAGAGACAAATAGACCTGTTCAAGCTAAGCTCTAGCTATGGATTCACTCTGATGAAGGGCAAACACTTGAAATATCGTAATCGAATTGAATCCCTTTATGGTGGCCAAAGAACCTTTAGTTATCAACTCTGTTGACAAAACCAAACATTCATTTAAGCTCTAGCTAGGCCACTGGACATTTTTGGGTCCAGTTTAAAGCTAACTATTTTTTAGGTCCAACAACTTGGTTTCATTGTCCTATCCCCATCACTAACATACCAGTACTCAGACCCCTTGTGGGTTCTACTACATGTACATCCTGTCCCATCCATCCAAACAGTTGTGCATCATTGCAGCATGTTCAATCACAGCACACTTTTGCTTGCCCCATTAAACACATTTCCAAACCATTGCCTGCTTAAAATGTGATCAACAAGATTTATACTTACCGATGCAGGTTAATCACTCTTCACCCACTGATCACCATACATCAACTAACTGATTAATATTTTTTCTCCAGCTGTTGATCGTCAGCTGCTTCATAACATATGCTGGTGCCCAGCTGATATCTTCACCGAGCTGTCAATGTCCACAGCTGTATCCTGCTGGGAGTGGATCCTGGGATCTAGGCAGGACCTTGAACTACAAGTAAGTTGCTCATTTCACCGGCTCTTGAGAATAGACCCTTCTCCAAAATGGCGGCCGAAAATTCAAATAAGTTAAAATTAAAAACGTATACCAGCACTAGAAAGAGCACTTTTACTTTAGTAACACTGCAAAGATTCAGTATATCAGGTGTAATATCAGCTGAGAAAATGTAAGTTGAAAAATGAAAAATTTACAGACTGGGGGTATGACGTATACCCCCAGTCATACAAACATCTGTAAATTTGTCAAATCTCATCTTACATTTCCTAAGCTGATATAACACCTAATAAGCTGAAATTTTACAAGGTTACTAAAGTAAAGGTGCTCTTTCAAGTGCTGGTATCAGTTTTTCATTCAGTTCAATTTTAACTCATTCAGATCTGTTGCCGCCATTTTGGAGAAGGGTCTGTTCCCAAGTAGCTTTCTTGTCTTGCTGTGGAATTTGTGTCATTTGACATTGCTTCAAATTGAAAATAAATTTTTATCAGTTACATTGATTTAATTTCCGCACTTTCAGATCCTGAGTAAAATCAGTGCTGCATGGCAGTGGACTGTGTCCCGGAGGGTGGGGCTATTTGCTGTCGACCTCAAGGTTGAAAGCCCGCTATCAGCATTTCCAGAGAACAGATCCCCACCCACTCCCCCTAATGTTGTTCCTCATGACATCTGGATCAAGTTCCTTGCTCGACGGTTTGAAGTGATCAAATACTACAGTCATGATCAGGTGAGCGAATGGACGCTTAGTCATTTTTAGTTTTGGTTGTTCATCTGTGCTGAGTGCATCCCATTCTGAGTTTTGACGCTTATAAATTTCCAGTTTCTTAACTTGAAGTTAGGGGAATTTCTACATTATTTCCTCTGTATGGTATTGCCATTCCATCATAAGCTCTCCTCAGCATGCCTGTATTTATACTTGTTAGTGATAGCAGTGGATAAAATGCCATGCCAAGTAATGAAATGAAGTACATATTCTCCTTCTCATTTACTTCAAATCGAATTTCGCGCGTGTGTCCAGCTGAAATATGTACGTTCTTTTAGGTGGAGATATTTGCCACAATGCTCCAGCGCTGTCTGCCATTGACTGTAGGAAGAAAGAACAGTCTCTCCCGTCACATTGCCGCACTCAGAGCACGATTTAGGTTGCTGCATCTTGGGCTGTCCATGCTACAGGGAAACTTCTTAACAAACTCAGTAACAAAGAACGTCCTGCGTGAGAGGATATACTGTAATGCTTTGGACTATTTCAGGTATATTTATCTGTATCCTGTCTTTAAATACATTACCTTTTGTACATGCAAATGTCAAAGTAATTTCACACCTTTTTGAAAATTTCCATTTAGCTAAAATTGAAAAATTAACAACACCACAGGAAAGTACTGCTTAGTGGCTTTCATTTGAATGGTCACACTTTAGGATTTCATCCACAGACTCAAAAGTTAGAAGCACCTTGTACAGCGTAATAAACAGCACCACAGGAAAGTACTCCTCAGTAGCTTTCATTGGAATGGTCACATTTAAGGATTTTAGCCACAGACTCACAATTAGAAGCACTTCGTAAATCAAAATAGCACAGCACCAGAGGAACTGCCAATTTGGCAATATCCATTTGGGGAAAATTGAAAATTTACAATACCTGAGAAAATTACTTTTCCGTAGTCAGGAGTACCTGATGGGGCCACTCGACTAAAAACCCGCTCTGCAAGCTGGAATAGAGCTGGCTGGGATCTGAATACATTAGACGGTTAACTGGCTGGAACGTTTCTAAATATCTAGTTTGCTGAGATTTTTTGTTATTATTATTAAAACACTGGTTCTAGCTGGGTAAAAAATGTCTCGTTTGTTTTTCCTACCTGTCAGGACCCCTGTCAGGCTCTTAAGAAATCGTATTTGACTTTTCGCTCTAACACCATCTTTACCAATGAAATTTGAAGGCAAGTAGCGCGCCAGGAAATAACAGCGGTTCCACTGTTGTATGTGAAGCCATTTTGCACAGAACATGACCAGAGCTTTTCTTCCACTGGAAAAGGCCGTAAAGTACACATGGGCCTCTCCAGACATTTTTCTCCAATAAAATTATCCTCTTCCGGAAATTTAGAATATCCTCCCAATTTTTCGGTGACATTGATAGAAATGATTTCGAATTTCCCGAGTTTTAATATCCTGCAGTGCTGTGACGCAATTATTTCATGTTTCCCTGACAGTTTTCCGAAAATCTCTGCAGATTCGCGGAGGAATTACCTGTGAAACAGGCCCTTGATCTTGGACACCTAAGGGTTGCAATCCTCCCTGCGCGGAAATGTATTTATTGATGTTATATTTTCAAGGGAACGTCATCAAACGGTGAAATGTGCAGAAATGGCTTAAAGGCTATGAATTGTACACAATACCCGACAATTTAACAAGGACAGGACGAGGGACATGAATGAAATGCTTCTTTCCCCACGATGTCTTCGGGCGACTTGCCAGCCTTAATATCAAAATGGCTGAAAAAGAGAGAAAAATACAGCCGACAGCGGTACCTCTGGACACTGTGCTGGAGCGTTGTACCATGACGATGTACCACGAGATTTCGGCCCGCGGTTCGCTTATGCCAGCTGGAGATGGTTCCGCGATGCTTTCCGATACCTTGTCCCCGACAAGGCAGTGATATAGAGAAAAGTCGGCCCCTAGACCATATGAGACAGATCCCTTTCGTAGGCACCTCAGTTCCACCTTACTGACTTAAACTGAGATTCAGCCATGTATATATATAACAATGTATTCATTTTGTCTTCCATGTGGTACGTTTTGAGGTTTAAGCATGCGCGCGGGTTAAAACGATATAATGACAGAAGGATGACTTGTGGTCAAACGACCTGTAGTCTTGGAGGTACCGCTAGTCTTGGACTCCTTTTACCTTATTTCATTCTTACAATTTTTATTGCCGTTTTCCCGAAAACGATTGCCCTTTCGATGGATTGTTGGCATTGTTAAGGAAATCAGGTCGTCACTCGAAGAGCTCTGTGAAAGCCGTTGCTATTTTTCTGTTTATGGCTATTAAGTCAACACTTAATACTGTGCCATGTAATGAAAATGTGCCGCGTTTGTTACTACAAGAACTCAGATGCTACCTTTCGCCTCTTGATGTCTGGTAACAAAAAATCCTAACCCTGGGCTGGTTTCTGTTTCGACTGCTGGTATCATCAATTGCCTCGTGATGAATGCCAGAAGCTTAAAAGGTTATCACAAAGACAGCACAACAAACTGGCAATCCGTGTGTAACCTCCATTGCTTCCTGGAGCTGGTGTATGCGGAAAACTCAGACGGTATATGCGTCAACTAAGACGTGGTTGAAACAAAATATCAGCAATTCTGATATATTTTATTCCGGCTTTACAATATTTAGGAGAGATCGGTCTGATCGAGGTGGTGGTCGCAATCAAAACAGCCTCCTTCAAATCGGAATCGGAAGCCGAGCTGCAACAGCTTGAGATCATTTTTGCCAAAATTACTACGCTTACTGGTAAAAGAATTTTATTCTGTTTTTTGCTATGGGCCACCCAATGAAGACCCAAGTTGGATGGATGTATTCGATAATATTCGGCATAAAGTTTGTGACCAGTTCGACAATATGGTAATTTCGGGTGATTTTAATTTGCCAGACATCCTCTGGGACTCCATTGACAGTGCATCGGGTGTTAACGAACTAGTCTTTATTGAAACCCTTCACGACCACCTGTTGACACAACTCAATATAAAACGCACTTGTGGCCACAACATAATTGACCTTGTAATCACGAGCGTGCCGAACCGTGTCAGTGTAACCGACACTGATTGTTTCCAAAAGATACGGGTTTTTTAGAGACCACAGCGTCACTATTTTCCAGCTGCAGAACAGCCGTGATAAGTTTCTTGATTCCGTCGAGTCCGACCTCAACACAAACCTAAAGCGTTTTTTGTCGATATTGAAGCTGAATTCCAAATCGCATACAATTCCCGATCGAGTCTCGACGCCAATATCAGCCAGTGCATTCGCTGACCCAGGTAATCGTACGCCTTTAAGACCTTCAGCTGAAAATTCTCGGGAAATAGCCAAAGATGATCTGTTTAACTCTTATTTCGCATCAGTTCTCGCCCATGACACCCCCTCCCCCGTGCCCTTCATCTGGAAGCGCTGCCGATGCACCAGCCTCTCCTGATATGTCGGAGTTAACGCTCACGGTTAGCGAAGTCCAATCCGTGCTCGAAGCCGTTGAAGTCACGAAAGCCACAAGACCTGATAATAAAATCCCAGCGAAACTTCTTAAGGAAACAGCCTCTATAATTGCAGCATCTCTTTGTAAGCTGTTTAGCAAGTCATTAAGAACTGGTCCTTTCCCGCAGAACTGGAAGGAAGCTAACAATGTTCCTGTTTTTAAAAGGGTGACGTCGAGTGCACAGAGAATTACAGGCCCATCTCTTTACCGTCACTGGTATCCAAAGTCTTGGAGCGATGTGTATTTAACACTTCAAAGATAGACTGTACAAGGTGGTAAGAGATTGTCAACGTGGATTCCTGATTAGAGGGAAATGATGAACCTCCAACCTTTTGGAAGTTTTGGGCCACGTGGGCTCCCTACTAGACGACGGAAGACAGGTGGACATAATCTATATGGATATGTCTAAGGCCTTCGATAAGGTGAATCATGGCTGCCTGCTGCAAAAGTTTCACGAGTTCGGATTTGGAGGCAGCGTTTTGCAGTGGCTTAGCTCTTACCTGATGGGTCGCTACCAACGTGTAACAGTGCTGGGTGAAACCTCTGATCCTCTGCCTGTCAGCTCCGGAGTACCTCAGGCCTCCATTTTAGGCCCGATGTTATGTCTCATCTATGTAACTAACTTGCCCGATTCGGTCCTGACGAGCCATGTTGCCATGTTTGCCGATGACACAAAGATACATAAACGAATTAAGTCTCGGGAAGATGCTGCGTACCTACAAGCTGACTTGCTTGCTGGCGAGTTGACAGACATCAAAGTGACAGCTGGCTGAGATTTTCATTTCTTAAAAGTCTTGCTCGCTGGCAGTGAAGAGCGGGTATTTTTCCCAAGAACATTAAATATTAACGGTCACACTTTAGGATTTCATCCACAGTCTCAAAAGTTAGAACGACTTTGTCTCATCATCATCATCATCATCATCATCACCATCATCATCGTCATCGTCGTCGTTATCATCATCTGTTCGTCTTTGTGGAGAATTAGGAAGCATGCTCGTACTTTCCATGTTGCTCTGTCACTTGCCACAGTCGCTGCCTCTGCCCAGGTGTTCAGACCTGCCTAGACTACAGCATAATAAATAGCACTACATGAAAGTGCTGCTCAGTAGCTTTCATTTAAATGGTCAATCAGTTTACATTTTCGTTGACATGTTTTGGACAATTCCACTAAACTACTCTTGTGATAATTGTTGATAATTGCAGCATTGAACCGATGTGGCCTGTGAGCAAAGACGCAGAGCTACGAGAAGATATCCAAGTGTTGACAAAATTCTGGCAGTCCATGCACTCAGACAAGAAATACATGAAGTACTTCATGGTCACAGCGCCAGTGGATGCCGGACAGCTTCTGCCTCATAGCTCCTCAAGCAGCTCTCAATACACCAGTGGCTCGTCTGGGTTAGGACCTTATTTGCAGGTATGTTTTAGGGTCCTATGTGTAGTTGTGTTACAGGTTTATTCAAGGTCAGCAAGGTGTGAACTACCCGAATAAATCAAAATTTCGCCCCAGTGACTTGTCCCATGAATTAAAACTAGTTTGAAGGGACAAGCGCCCGGGATTCCCCCCCCCCCCCCCCCCAGTGATGCAAGGGGTGGGGCGAATGTGACACGCTGGTATAGGTGCTGACACATGGGGATTACGGATAGGTGAATGTCATTCAAGTATTAGTAACTCCCGCACACCGCTTCGTACTCAATTACAAATAATTAGTCATAACACCATTAGGTTCTGACAGACATACAGGCTGTACAGGGGTGTTTGTGCTAACAATTTCATTTCCAAATATTTATTTTGACTTTGATTCAGAGTTACCCCAGTTTTCCCTTTTCTTAACGTAATTACATGACTTGTATGTTTTCCCAGTACTTTTCGTTTTACATAGAGCGGTTTTCATTTGAGTGTCGAAAATAATTTAGCATTTGCTTTGGTTTTGCATTTCTTCGCTCTATGATTGGCCAGCATAATTCGCGCCACTTCCTCAATCAATCAGAAACAAAACTAAAAATCAATCATGACTTGCTCGCACGCGTTTTCCCGCGCTTGCCACCGGTTGCCCGTATTTTCTTCGTGTTTTCCCGCGCTTTCCACCGGTTGCCTGTATTTTCTCTGCGTTTTCCCGCGCTTGGAACCGGTTGCCTGTATTTTCTTCGTGTTTTCCCGCGCTTGGCACCGGTTGCCTGTATTTTCTTCGTGTTTTCCCGCGCTTGGCTCCGGTTGCCTGTATTTTCTTTGCGTTTTCCCGCGCTTAGCACCGGTTGCCTGTATTTTCTTTTTGTTTTCCGCACTTGGCACCGGTTGCCTGTATTTTCTTTGCGTTTTCCCGCGCTTGGCACCGGTTGCCTGTATTTTCATCGAGTTCTTATTCGTTCATTGTTCTGTTCTTTCTACGTCTGTTGTGATTGCTGATAGTAATTGCTTTGTTTGGCTTTTATCTTTTAATACGGCTGTCAGAATAATGATAATCGCTCTATTATGTAAAATTTGTAACATTTGCAATGCTGGGCTTGCTATGTTATGTTGGCTTCTACTTAGCATGATTTTCAGTTTATGCCTTTTATCTATTTCCTAACCTGCTAACTGCTAATCGCCTAATAACATTACCGCAGGTTCAGCCCTCAAGACGGTACTCGTTTGTGCTTCTTATGGGAGAAATGGTAATGAAACTCTAACACCTGTAAGATGCCTCGGTTCTCTGTCTATGCTTAATTTACTTTTCGTTTGATTTAGTTATTTTTTTTCTTTAAATTGTGCTAAAATTGCTGTGGCTGATACCTTTGTTTGTGCTGTCTAGATCCTTCTTTTAATTGTTAAATTAATGTGCTCAACGTCTTCATAATCTTTCCTTCTTGGTAAGGAATTTACGTTCTCTGTATAGCAGATTTAAAAATAAAAATAAAAATGTCAGAAAAAATTATAAAACTACGCTGTTTAGCAGATGGATCCTCGATTCCCTTTTAATAATATGCTTAATTTCTG
Source organism: Pavona decussata (assembly GCF_977016875.1). Taxonomy (NCBI): domain Eukaryota; kingdom Metazoa; phylum Cnidaria; class Anthozoa; order Scleractinia; family Agariciidae; genus Pavona; species Pavona decussata. Next base: position 834,627 of record NW_028145502.1, on the reverse strand, counting down.
CCTCGCGTAGTTATGAGTTAAGGTGCTTTTAGCGGGGATGGAAAAAAGGAGGTTTGTGATTGGAATAAAAAAATCGTTGGCAAATAAACCATCATACAGTATTTGTCCCAATCTTTCAATTCTTATTGTTAAGGTTGATTTTTTGAGTTAATTCCGAATGCATTGTTTAATTATCGGAAATTTAGTGTATTACTAATAAAGGAAAGCAATTTCGATTCTTTATTCTATAGTTTTCGTCAATGGAAACGATGCCGAAGAACGTTTGAGTTGTTCTAAGGTTGAGGGAGGAAAGCAACCCTGTTCTAGCTATGTAAAGAATAGTTTTATAACCATTATCCTTGAAGAAGAACAGGATGTTTGGCTATCTTTTCAAAAAATGGTCTTTCTCTGAGGAAGTATAGGTGAACTTGACACGGCTTTGGTCTCTCTGAGACCAAGTTAACTGTCTGCTACGAAGATTTGTTTGTAACGAGTATAATATTAGGAAAGTTGCCTTTAAAAATGATCAGTGACATTTTACAATTCTGCACGTTTGTCGTGGGCTTCTGGTTGCCTGGCAACATAGCTCATATAGTTCAAATGGCTCATGTTTCAGGGCAATCGTTGGATGAATACTATACCGCTGTCCAGCAATCTGTCGTCTCGGCGTTCGGCCACAGGGACCTCAGCTGGCAAAGAAGCCACAGGTAGCCAACATGTACTCAAAGATTACTTAAAGCGACGTAATCTCATTCTAGCTCTCATTCGACGAGAGATTGAACGCCTTTCTACATGGCATAACTCGATGGCTCGGCCAGAGCTCAATTTCAGTGGGTTAGAGTCATTGGTGAACTGGGCCAACCAGACAGTTTTTACCGAGAGGATCTGGAGAGACTTGGTCAGGCTGGCTTGGCATATCTCACCAGATATCGCTGTGTTTCTACCAGCAAGGTACGTGGTGTAATCTAAACCAGTCCAACAACTGCAAAGTTGAAATTTGTTTTAGTTTTTAAATTCAAAATGTCGGAAAATCGAAGAATGTAAACACCACAGGAAAGTAATGCTAATGGTAACGGTAATGATATTTATATACCGCATTTTTCTATATACATATTCAAATGCGGTTTCCATTACTCCACAGTAACAGTCCATTAGCGACCTAATCCAACCCACCCAACCCATGAAATCATGAAATAGCATAAAGACCAGACCAGCACACCGGGAACTCTATGCCCTACTCTTTGCGATTAGTGTGTGGATTCTTTAACGTCCCACACGCTTATGAACGTTGAAGTGTTATGAGACGAGGCCTACGGTTTATTGTCCTTATCCTTATTTGCATGTGTCGTTACAAAGGCAGCACTTTCTCCTCAGTTATTTTCACTTAGTAGCTTCCACTTCAGTGATAATTCTTGGGTATTTTTGACCACTCAAATGGGGCATGCGGCATACAGGTGATGATGAGAGAAAAGAAAATGGTCACCAAAGATTAAATGTTTTGATTTTTAAACAAATTCTCACAACTAGTACAGTAAGGAATATACAGAAAACAGTGAGGGGAATTTGTATGTTGATATTATTGTGGCTTTAAGTTTTTTAGCCTTTTAAAATTGTTCATAATAATTGTTATTCCGATTAATGCCATATTGTGTAATTCTTTTAGGTTCAAGGAAGTGTCTGCGGTTCATAAAGAAGTCAGTCGACTTGTAAGGATACATCCCACAGCAGTGTCTGATCTCCCAGAGGCCATTCAGGTATGATATTAATGTTGTTGTTAAGGAGTACCCTAACATTCTCGGTGAATCAACTCAAACCCTTGTGGGAATTACGAAACCATCCGTTATACCAAAAGTTAACGTTGTTTATAAGGAGTGAATTAAAACATTGCAAACCATTGGGAAAAAAACTGCTTTCGGCTTGAAGTTAGCGTTAACTGAGGTATAAAGTTTTTTAACCATGGTTTAACCCTTTAACCCCTAATATCACAGAACAAATTCTCCTCTCTTGTCCACGTACTTTTCTTAAAGTACTGGGGAGAAGTTATTAAAATATCAAGAAAATTCACCTTGGGTGATCATATCCTTAATTCTCATGACCTCGGGGGTTGAATAAGCGTTGATATTACAAGGAGAAATTTGATTACTGATCGCTGTTAGGGCTTAAAGGGTTAAAGTTAACCAGGTAGGGTAGTATTGGAAGAGTTGTACAAAAGATCCCCGCTAAAAAGTCGCAAAGCACCCTCCAAGATTTTTACCTTGACAACTGTTAACATCAACTTTAGAACATTTTACGAGCCCAATGTAAATTAACTTGGTTATTATCTCTGCTATAGTACCTCGTCACTGAAAAGAATATCAAAGCCGACATCCCAGAGTTGACGCATGTGCTGTGCTGGTCTGCCATCCCTCCCGTCCAGGCCATGGCGTATTTCTCTCAACAGTACCCACCCCACCCCCTGACAGCACAGTATGCCTTCAGAGTGTTGCAGTCTTTCCCGCCAGACGCCATCTTGTTGTACATTCCTCAGCTGGTGCAGGCCACACGCTATGACGCGCTGGGGTTTGTTAGTGAGTACATATTATGGGCTGCACAGCATTCTCAGCTTCTGGCTCATCAGGTAGGAAGCAAAACATGTCAGCCTTCCTTTTGCAACATGTTAAAATTAAGCAGTTACAAGAGGTAGTGGAACTTGTTTGAAGTAAACACAAGTGCACAAAAGGGAATTAATCCGAGGGGGTTGTGGGGGGGGACTTAGTTCTAAAACACCGGTACATGTTGACCATACCTGTCTGAAATATGGTACAGATATTCTCCGTTTGATTTGACGGGGCGGAAGTTTTTGGTGGGAGAGTTGGGGGTGAAAGGAGGAATATATTTTGAAGGGTCAGAGCTTACCCTCCCCCCCCCCCCCAAAAAAAAAAATTCCAAGGGTTACCGCACGGGGGAAAACGTACGTCTGATTGATTTTCCTTTAAAACCCTCACCTTAGACAACAGATTTGCTTGTATAGCAATTGTTTGCTATGTGAGTTACTGTGGGAAGAGACTCATGCGCATACTCTTTATGCATTGCAGCTGATCTGGAACATGAAGACCAACGTGTTCACAGACGAGGAAGCTCTTCACAAGGACTCTGAGATTGGCGCCCATTTAGAAAACCTGATAAACAGGATTTGTAATTCCTTGTCAGGTACAGCGCTTGAGTTCTACAAGAGAGAATTTGAGTTCTTTGACAAAGTCACCTCCATATCGGGGACAATAAGGTATGTGATTAGTGACTGGGTTCTGTGAAGTCGCCATCACATCAAATTCGTTATCAAAAGTGTTCCTTCAGTCGGCTCAAAACGTAAGTTTCTTCACCGCATCAGACAAGGTGATAGGACCGTAATATCCTTTGATTAAATTCTCCCTCTCTCTACCCGAAAAAGAAAAGGAGAAAACACCTGTTTGTAGGTTAATTATTTAGTACAACAAGACCTGGGCCCAGTTATTCAAAGCCCGATTAAGCTAATCCTGGGTTAACTTGAAGTTTGATTCGAGTTTAATTACTAATTAATAAGCATATTTCCAACAGATGTTTGCCCGTCAGTTTTGACTTAAACTTTTCTTCACCATTGTCTTTAAATCAGCTTTAAAAACATTTTAAACGAGCGAGATGAAAACCTTGGTTGACTGTTAATCGGGGATTAGCGTTGTCGCCTTTCGAAAAACTGGGGCCAGATCTTTTCTTTTACCGTGAACAATATTTTATCCAAGCTTGTGAGAAGTTTTAAGTCGTTACTTTCGTTAGGATCAATAATTAATAATATATATCTCGTTAAAGCCTTGTTACCAATCCCTGTTTTGTGTTCTGCAGACCATACCCAAAAGGTCCTGAACGAAAACAAGCGTGTTTGGAAGCACTGAGTAAGATTCAAGCTCAAGAAGGCGTGTACCTTCCCAGCAATCCCGAGGCCCTAGTACTGGAAATTGATTACAATTCAGGGACTCCCATGCAGAGTGCAGCCAAGGCACCATTCCTCGCGCGGTTTAAAGTCAAACATTGCGGCATCCAGGAATTGGAGAACATTAACACGTCCAAAGGTGAAAATAGCCTGGTTCCACGTTAGCTTACACACTGATTGTTAGCGATGTAAACTGAGATGTCGCTGTACCTTATATTTTGAATTACGCCTTGTCAATAATGACTCGCAAACATCATTTTTCGCAGATTTTTCGTCGTCAGACAGTGATGAAGAGGGAGGCAAAGGCAAGCAACCTAAGGTCTACTGGCAGGCTGCTATATTTAAAGTTGGCGATGATGTTAGACAGGTTAGCATTGTTTTCTTGCTTTTTTCTAAATGCCGCTCTTCAACTGCGGCCGAAAGAATTAAAGCGGTTTTCAGTTGAGTGTCGTAAAACCAAAACCGAAATAATTACCCTGGCCAATCAGAAAAGACGTTAACAGCGCAATCAACCAATCAGAATTCGAAGCAAATACATGTCACTGGCGCCAAGCGCGGGAAAACGCGTGCGAGCAAACCACGATTGGTTTGGTTTTGCGTCTTATTGGTTCAGAAAGTGGCGCGAGTTTTTAGCCAATCAGAGAGGGTACAAAACACGAATTATTTTTTACATTCAATTGGAATCCCCTCTAAACGAAAGTATAATAATTGTCAAATGCGAATTACAACTAAGTGCGAGTGTTTGTCGTTGCTTTTTGTCAGGATATGTTAGCGTTGCAAGTCATCTCACTCTTCAAGAACATCTTTGAGCAAGTTGGATTGGACGTTTATCTCAAACCTTACAGAGTGGTGGCTACTGCGCCGGGGGTATGTAGAAGAAACAAGTGACAATGGTCTCGATTAACTCTTCAGTAAGAACGACACGATAGAAAATCAAGTAGCTTTCATTTGAATATTCACACTTTAAGATTGCATACACAGACTCGAAAACCATCTTGCACGGAATAATTAACAGCACCATAGGAAGGTACTGTTCATGTCTCCAGGAGATATCTGTATTTATTGTTTCCTGTATTTTTGTCAGAATGGTGTTATTGAATGTGTACCGGATTCTAAATCACGTGATCAACTCGGCCGTCAAACCGAGGTGGACTTGTACGAGTATTATCAGAAGACGTATGGTGATGAGAGTTCTTCAGCCTTTCAACAGGTCAGGCTCTATACTATAGTGTAATTACTTAACCCTTTAACCCCTAATATCAAAGAACAAATTCTCCTTCCTTGTCCCCATACCTAACTTATAAAAGTACTGGGGAGAAGTTATTAAAATATCAAGAAAATTCACCTTGGGTGATCATATCCTTTATTCTCATGACCTCAGGGATTGAATGAGCATTGATATTGCAAGGAGAAATTTGATGCTGATCACTGTTAGGGCTTAAAGGGTTAAAGAAGAACAAACCTGATAATACCTAGACTGCAGGGTAATCGCGTTTTCGCTCTCATTGTAAATTGGAAGTCGGGGATTTTTTTCTTTGTTTGTTGGGGTGGTTGCGGGAGCCTCGCGTACCCGTCAGTGTTCCCCAGTCCCACTCGTCTTTACACACACTCGTTCAAGTTTCTTTGCTCCAAGGCTACGTTCGTATGGTTATAACCCGCCACCGCAAAACTAGGGTCCTTTACAGTTCCCCCCCACTCTAGCCTGAGTATTAGGCTTTCGGGGCGCGGGGTGGGTGGGGAGAGAGGAAAGTACTGGGAAGAGAGGAAAGCGAAAAGAGACTTCCTTTCCCCTCCCCCCTCCCCTTAGGAATTCCTGATACTCAGGTTAACACCACTCTTAAGCTCCAACCTTACTTTAGAAATGTTATTTTTCAGTCGTTTGGGACATTTTTCCACCGTTAAGTCCTTTATTGATTATTGCTGATGGTTGATTATGTATTTTCAGGCTCGAGCAAACTTTATTAAAAGTATGGCTGCCTACTCCATTGTGAGCTTCTTGCTGCAGATAAAGGACAGACACAATGGAAACTTGATGCTTAACAGAGCTGGCCACATTATACACATAGGTACGTGTGCATCCTTTAGGCTTTTGCTTCTTGTAAAGTTCTGTCTGTAGTTTGGCGCTAATCCAATGCGTGTTCCTCAACCCAAGAAGACTTCTCTTCATTCACTGATATTCGTAATGTGACAGTAGGAAACTTAAACTGAACAAGAGTAAAACTTCGGGACGAGGTTTTTGAGTTTTTTCAATTTCTCCCTCGTATTCAGTGAATTAGACAAGCAAAAACGAACAATAAAAACCGACGTTTCGGTGTCATCATGGCGCCATTGTCAAGGTAACTTATGGACACCGAAACGTTGATTTTTATCGTTCGTTTTTGCTTGTCTGTGTCTTAACAATTTAAATTAGGCTATGTAAACACGTACCTTTACTTTGTTACAAAGAAGATACCGCGGTAATAACAATTTCTCTGTAAATCAATTTCCGTATAGACTTTGGTTTCATGTTTGAGTCTTCTCCCGGAGGAAACCTTGGATTTGAACCTGACATGAAGTTGTCTCATGAAATGGTTATGATCATGGGTGGCACAATGGAATCTCCATCATTCAGGTAACGTTAATTAGGAAAAAGCGAGTAATATCGGCCAAAACGCGTGGTCAACGTTCGTGATACTTATTTTGTACTTTAAAACATTAACAATCCCTGGTGTTCCTCCGAAATATATTTCTGACTTGATTATTATAAAAGGAAAATCTGCGCAGAGCGCAGAACGTCAGCTTTATTCTGGTCAGCAGTCGCTGTGGCCTTTGAGCCTGCAGTTTCTCTGGTCGGCGACCGAACTGGGAATGTTCCCTTTGAGCCGTTAGCTACTGAACTATATTGTATCATAATAAGGTGGCGAATAAATTAAAAAAAAAAACTTTTATTCGTACAAGTCGCGACCGGAGATGTTATTTCTGACAGGGTTCGTGCTACTCCTTGAAGTCCTTGAAAAGCCCTGGAATTTAATTTTGGATTTCCAGGGCGCTTGAAAAGACCTTTAAAAAGGATTTTTTGCTGAAACTGCTTGAAAACTCGTTCAATTTTTGATTGGTTGAAAATTATTGAGATTATATCACCGTAACTTTAAAAAACAGTACAAAAATTGAGCGCAAAGTTGATAATCGGGGAAAGATTTTGTGAAAACTTCGTCGCGTGTATTGTTACTTATAGTGTGTCGGATAAAATTCTGTGTAACGCACTGCATTCTGGGAACCGGCTGAAAATTCGCTCTTAGCGGTCAGCATCAGGAATGTTGTTTCGTTCCCACGCATCAGCACTATTTCTATTGAAGGGTAGCTCAAAGAACAGGATTTTTTCAATTCGTGTTGGCTCAAATTTATTTTCTTCAAGATGTTGATCAAGATTTATGTCTTTTCAGATGGTTCATGGATCTGTGTGTGAAAGCTTATCTCACCGTAAGGTAACGTACATTAACAAGCGTTTTTAAAAGGACAATTGTCGGATGGTTTTGGTCGTAACTTTTGCTGCAGTTCGTTTTGTAATGATTCGTTGTTATCTTTTCCCCCCTGACAGGCCTTACCAGGAGGCAATCGTGTCCCTTGTAGCTTTGATGCTGGACACTGGTTTGCCGTGTTTCCGGGGGGAGACACTGAAGAGACTCAGGTGAATACTGTAAATAATACAATATAATTAAACAGTAAAAAATGAACGTCTTCTAACCGCGTGGTCATCACTACGCGACCTGTTCAAGAAACGGACTCAATTGTGAAGCAAACGATGAAACTCAGCTATCATTTCAAACCACGATGACAAACACCTTTCATAATAGAAACGGAGTCTTGTTTCGTCATCAGCTGAGTACGAAGTGGTTTGGCTTGGTAATCAAGCGGTAAATACCTCAGTTTTAGAATGCACAGGCCGCATTCACGCTTTAAACATTTTTATGATATCGCTATTGCACTATCCGAGGACATCTCGCAACCAGCTAAACAACAGTCGTCACATGTACTCATACTGTACCTATTTTATTTTATTTCTCAACAGGGCAAGATTCAGCCCTGCGCAAAGTGAGCGAGAGGCGGCAGCCTACATGGTGAAAGTTATCCGGGACTCCTACTTAAATTACAGGTAAGACTAAAACTGTTTACTCCGTTAGAACCTTGTATTCCCCTCTCCCCCCCCCCCCCCCCCAAAAAAAAAGATAAATAAATAAATAAATAAAAAAGGCGTGAAATCAAGTGCAATCAAACCAGACCATACAGTGGTTCGAAAAAAAACTAAATGCCCTAAACTGAAGTGGTTAAAAATGTTTAGTTGTTAAAAATTTTAGTTTGACTTTTTTTTTTTCTTTCTCCACAGAACTCGAGTTTACGATTTGATTCAGCTGGCGCAAAATCAAATTCCTTGTTAGACTCCATGGCTGCCGGTCTTGCGCAAGCAAAGTTACTTCGGTCTGGAGTCTTGTCTTCCATCTCTGTAAATACCCAACCGTGCACATCCCCGAAGAACGTACGCCTTTTATTGAACACAGGAGTGAAAATGTGTACTGCTAAGAGAAAATGAAGTCATACAACGTCGTTTTCAGGGCTTTTCCTTCGTAAATTGGAAGGGGAGCGAGGTTGGAGATCTTGATGCTTTGGTACGGCGCATGAGTGGCATTGCGTCTGAACTTGGCCTAAGGCTGCTAATGCATCGATTATGTCATTATTAATTGTACATAAAGGGTTATTCAATGTTTCTTGTAATTATTGATAAGTTTAAAATACTGTACATCAAGACTGAAATGAAAGGAAAATGAAATCAATTGTATAAAATAAATTAAAATATTGTATTAAGCTACATACAAATTGTAAAATACTTGACAGGAAATTTCTTTTCAGAGAAAAAATTCTGTTTTTCTTTGTAGTTTCTGGCCGGTAAACTCCACTCGCCTTTGTTTCGTCTCGTTCGCGCACATTTACACTGCGAGCAGTTTCTGCCTTTTCGTAATTTGTTTAGGGTAGTAGAGCTGAGCGATGCAGTAATGGCGCACGCGGCAAGTATAAATCCTCGTTACTCGCTCGCGGCCTTGTTGCCTACAAAAATAGTATTTCTTTGTCCTCCAGGTGATGGCGAGCGCCCTTGTTACTCGTAGTTCGCGGCTTCACCCTCGTAACGGAGGAAATCAAAGAGGAGAAAGTACTTGCACAACAGTCTAACGCTCTTTTTTCTACTTACTTCACTGTCTGCATGACTGTATACATGAATCGAATAGCACCCTCTCTGCTGTAGCCTGCAGAACGGGTGTTATTTTATTTTATTTTTGCGTTTTTCAGGCGAGCGGAGGCAAGGACGAGGTAATCGCGGAGTGCGAGCCTCCGCTCGCCTGAAAAACGCAAAACAAAACAAAAAATAACGCCCTTCTGCAGGCTATCTCCACTGCATCTATGCTGTATAGCTATCAAAACCCTGTGCATATACTGTGGCAAGAGGTGACTGTGATTACTGCACGCTGTCATTTTATCGGCAACACTGCCGTATTCACCTAACAATGACAACTACACTTTCTTACAAGAGGGTTAAACGTTACACGGATTTTCAGGAAAATTAAAAAAAATTAGATCGCTTTACGTAAAACTTAGTCAAAATTTATAGGCTCTTGTGGTATGCAAACACAACCCCCGTAGTGTTTTACTCAAGTAATTTTCCACTTTCGTAAGTAGAAGGAAATCTGTTCCCAATCCTCAAACCTACGCACAAAAGTCTTTAATTTTCTTTGTTCGTTGGAAGGAAATAAATCGGAAACACATGTCCCACCCGGGCCCTGGAAGCATTTATTTCTTAAATCCGTAATTTTCTTATCCGTTTCCGACGGATTGTCGGTTATTTTTCGTACAAAAGAACTAATTATGTTTCTTAATCTTGAAAACCTTGAAAAAATGTTTTCAAAATTATAAAAAAATTGAAGCTTTGGAATTGAATTTTGTGTTTTTCGGGAATTTGAGAAACGCATGCCTGGGTCTTAACGCTGAAAAGAGTGAGCCTGGGAACAAGTTTGAGATTCGTCAATGTACGTGACTCGGAATCAAGTAGGATTAGTTTACTCGGAAGTGATTTTAGTTGTTCATTAAAAGAGAAGTGTTTAAAAAAGTGATCTTATTTTAGTATAACTGAAACACATCATAGAGTTTTATGTCCTTCTATTTGATTCCTTTTAGTCGAACAGTAGTCCCCACACTCGGAACGGGAGATACAAGTTTTTTGGGAGGAACAATCTTTCATTTTCGCGCGCGCGTTTGTATAACGTTATCTGTGTGAAGACGTCTTCTACTGTGAGCAGTTTATATCCGCACCACAGGCTCTTTTTGCGTTCCCCGCGTGTTTTATCGTTCGACTTCCTGCTCATCACAAAGTTCAGAACATTAAAGTTCAATTTCTTATTCTTTCTTGTCATTGTTCCCTTTATTGTTTCTCTACGTTGATCTTGTCTTTTAATTCCTTTCAAATAAATGCTAATCGTGCTGGTAGCCTACAAGTGCGAAACTCTTTGAACAATACAAACTTGTGATACTTACACGTCAACAAATCCTCTGGGTATTCAAAAATTCATCCACGTGAGAGCGAATTTTAATATTGCTCATTTTAAAAATCAGCGCGCTGTTCGAACAAGCGATCGAAGCTTCCGTCGGATGAAACTGACAAGAAATGCATAAACAAGAGATTAAGGAAGAACACAAGGAAAGCCCGTTGGATTTAAAACAAGCAGCATCAAACCGCAACCCAAAGTGCACGCGCTGCAGAAATCACGGTATTTTGTCAGACCTTCGCGGTCACAAGCATCAATGCCGATTTAAGGACTGTACTTGTATGGATTGCAGAACAGTAGCCGAAAGGCAGCGTTTAACGGCCGCCAGGATTGCTTTGTTCAGGCAACAGAAGGGAAACGAAGGTGATATGATAGTGAACAGTGCAGAGTTGGATCAAATCGAATCAAGTCTTGCTAACGGATGGATGAACGGTGAAGAACACCGTGAAGGTTAGTTGTTGGAAATTTTAGTCCATCAGCGTCTTATGTAACAACAGCAACACTTTGTCTTCGTGTATAGTACATTCACAGAAATTCACGAAGAGTAACCCACTTTGTTGTCAAAAGCGGATATGTGGCATGGTTTTAATTTCAAGGCAAAAGTTGCAATAGCATATCACTTTAAAAGCGCAATTCGCGTAACTCGAAATTTTTTAATACTTGCGCTTGCGCTTGCAAGGAGTCTGTTTATTTTTCCTGGAATAAGACGCCGCACGTGAAGAGAAGTTTCCAGCTGTTTTACATGCAGTTAAAAACTCCCCGTATAACTTTACAAACACAGGCACTTTTGAACTGAGAGCGTAGCACAAGATTCAATGCAAATAATGAACTTTGAACTGAAGGGCAAGCACAGCATAACATTTTTGTTATCCCAGTGCGCTCGCTTCCGTTTCTTAGTGTATTGTGGTGACGTGACTTCTGCTTGAGTTTCTTTCGTGAATGTATTTGAGTTTTCTTTCCCTTTCCCTAACTGTATGATGACTTCTCAAAGTACGAGTAATGTTAATTTTGGCAAGAACTATCATGTTTTTATCCTTGGCAGATGTTGTTTTGCTGTTGTGCTGCGTTTTATTCCACTTGTCTAATTTTCACGCGAATCTCACTGCCAGACCCCAATTTTCGTTTTGTTTAAAATTAAGATTTCTTTACCGGCCTAAGTACGAAACCGTAATACTGAGAATTACACTGATGACAAGTAAGAAACTAGAAAATGTTGTGTTGAAAATTATTTAATTCAAATTCCGAAAAGTCTTAAAGCGGGCCGCCATCTTAGCTATATGCGACTGAATTCATTACCAGTATTCCCGCATCAGGACATGAAGTAAAATCGGAAACTGAGTGAACTGTTTGTTCGCCAATTCAAGCGGCTCAATCAAATAAGAAAACGCTGATGTAATAAAAAAAATGCCTCTTCCTTCAAGTTCCTCAGTTGTAATAATTGAAGGAAAGATTAGCTTTCCTCATAAATTTATAAGAACTGCGTGAGTCATAGTAAAGAGTTTAGCTGGCCCTTTCTTACTTTCCCCAACAATATCTTTATATTAGCTGTGGGTTTCTTTGAATATTTTTTTCCACCGAACGCCATTCGATAAAAAGGCAGCAAGATTTAACTTCCTTTTTCATACATTTATGAAGAGAATATCAATGTTTTGCGCAACGGAGCGAGTCGGAAGTTGTTATTATTAATCAAACTTTAGTATCCCATTCCCTTTATTAAACCCGCTTATCCAAAATCAATTATTTTCAGTTGATTAACTTTGTAAGCGAAATAACCTAGCGTACAGTAATAAAAACACAGCAGAGCCGAAATAGCTAAAAAAACGTACATTTTCCACCATGAGTTTCAGTCATTTCATGTTGTTAATAGTCTTTTGCGCTAAAGAAGCAATTTAAAAGTTCCTCCTTTTGCGCAAATGATTGCTTCTACAAGTATTTGATTTCCGTTGTGTCAACGAGAACATGGATGAAACAATTACTTTTGTTATCCTGGTCTTTGGCGCAATTCGCGTTTTACAGCGAAACAATACACATTTGCTTACGTCGGCAAATTTTCATTTGAAATTCGGCTTCTCTCTCTGTCATCTTTCCGTGTTAGGCGGCTCTTAAAAAGAAACTATTTTGTTTCACTATTTTCAATAACTTTGTTCGAATTCTGACTAACACGGAGGCTTCATCACGCGCGGAGAAAAGAATATTGTTCACTTTGATTTGAATCACTGCGATACGTGTCAAGCCTTTTGATGCGTTCACAGCTGTCTGTTCTAAATTTGTGTTTTCATTATACAACAAGGTTGCGTCTTTTCACAGCGAATTTACTTCTTTTGGCGTTTAAAGAACAGAAAGTACCGCCCTCATCTGTAATCCAGCTTTGATTTGAAAGATATTCCTTTTAAAAGGACGAAGCCTTTGTTCACATATTAGTGCTACAAACATAAGGGAGATAAAAAACGGAACAATTAAAACGACAGACCGCTAATTGAGGGCACGCTTCATTACCTCAGAGGTTCATGTAAGAGGAGAGACAAGAGTGAAGAAGGAAAATTTTAACACGGTCTACGCGAGCGCACGTGGTCTTCCACACATTCAAGCTTCTCCCGGAAAGCTTTTTATGTAACTTTTAACAAAAATTTCCGATTTAACTCATGTGTGCAATCAAGGACTATTGTTCCAAAATCTTTTTATCGTATAATTGGACAAAATCACAAGCAGGAAACAAAAGATTCGCATTCCTCGAGTTCCTATAGTGATTAAAGCTTATTGAATTTGCACAAGGTGTTCCGTTGTGTTAAATTAAAATTTTATTAATATATCTGTACAGATCAGCTTGCCGAAACCGTGAGAACTTGCCAACGCTAAGTTCTGTTGAAATCATTAATTGCACACAAAGACTTTAAATGAATTCCGTAAGTCAGCGAAGGTATTTTCAGAGTACAGTTGGCAACATGTGGGACAGAGAACAGCATTTCACGTTAGGTAAGCTAAAGATGCGGTCTTACAATACTGTAGCCCCGCTTAGTTCATTAGTACTTCCCATAAGTTTGAAAATGAAACGTGAAGTTCTGACAATGGACATAAATTAAGGAACACTGAGCTAAATTTTCAGTGTACTTATTCGCAGAGAAAATGTCTTCGTTATCAAGTTGTATTGTTAGAAGTTGCGCACCAAAGCTTAAGTTGTTTTCAATTGCTTTTTGACCTCAAGATACCGTTTCACGTGATACAAGGGCTACTTTTCTAAGACAAGTTAACTCCATAACTTTCTGAGTCATCTTTAGTTGTTTTACATGGTAACTCAGTTTGAATCTGTAAATAAACTTCTAAATTGTGACTGAATCAGAACGTTTTTAAGTAGTTCTTCCTTTCTATGATGCTCTTTGTTCGTTTGCTTTTCGTTCTGAATAACAAGGACGAAACGAAATTTGAAAACCAGTTTTAAGACTTGATCATGGACAATCACAGTGATTATAATTAGGTTCTTAGCGTTTCATCATCTAAAAGTAAAATGATTGTTAACTTCATTTTTACTTCATAAAGATTTCTAAGGTTTCTCCGCCGATCGCCTGTTCACTAAGGCTTAGAAATCAGAAAAACAATTTAGGTTTGTTCAGTCACTAAAACCAATATAAGTAACGTATGGAGACCTTTCATGTAATCGAAAATTCAATTCTGTAAACTTTTCATAAGAAACGGCAGTGAATTGAAGTCGTAAAAACGTATCTAGTCTCGATCGGTGTATCGGTAAAGCTTTGCGCTTTTGCAGAGTTCATATCATTATTTAATAGCAACGTACGGTTACAATTCTTTAAAATGGAGTGAACATCAAAGTATCAGTCGCGACTGATGATCCAACACTGCCAGAGAATACACTTGAACTCGCCGTAAATGGACGTTTGTAGTTTGTAGTTTTAGAAGCAAAGTCAACTCACTCTCTGAAACGTATAAAGTCAGTCAACTTCTTTTCAACTGAGATCTGCATTGCGTACATGTGTCTGTGGCTATCGTCTTTTCTTTATTTTTGGCTAGAAACTTGGTTTAAGCTTGCTTTCTTATCTTTAACGCAGGGAAGAAATAATGACCAAAAGTGTTTCAAAGGAAAGACAGAAAATTAAGAGCTGAAATGCAGTCCACTTCCATCCTTGTAATCCTATACTCAATTCTCAAAGTACTTATTCAGTTTGCTCCTCAGAACTGCTTGTATTAATCTACTGGTGTATATATTTGGTTGCTTTTCGGGGCTACGCAACATGAAAATTAGTTAACTAACATTTACAAATGTTGGTAGGAAAGTTTCTCTTAAATAATTCAACTCTGTCCGTGCCCTGTTAATAAGTCTGACTTTTAAATGATATAGACTGAGATAGCCCCCTATTTTTCGTGTTATTGTGGAGAATCGTATGTTTCAATCGATCTGCGGCCATCTTGGTTTGTAATGGCGAGCGGAACCTGGGGAGAGCGTCAAAACTACCGAGGGGGACCCACAGTCAGGTTGTATAGCACAGGGGAGGAGAGGCGAAAACTATTTTTCTCGCCCTTCTCCCTCCACTTTAGGTTGCGTTCGTCATTACAAACAAGATGGCATACGATCTCAACAATTACAGCGGAATTTAGAGGACTGCAAGCAATCTATAAACAGTAAGAGCAAGTTTCAAATAGGTCCACAATGCGTGCGTGTAGCCGCTGTGGAGTTTTACTCGGCTGGAAGTAATTTGCATGACCACTCACACTCGGAACTGTGTTTGACAAAACTGCACTTGTCCAACATCAACCCCCCGTTATACGATAGACTTCCACGGATAACACAGTTGAACAATTGGTTTTTATTTTAGGGTTATTGAAAAGAAAAAACAGTAATGGACGAGATAACAGTTGTGGTGGTGCCAGTCCGGAGAGCTCAGACAGTGACTACAGCGGCAATCCATCATCAGCGTCAAAGAGATTACACGCGGAATCTCCCCTGACAGTTCCCACGGTAACTCCACCCCCGTCGGATATCCTTAGCCGGGCATTCCCTGGGTTATCGCACGCTGTCCTAGAGCACGTGTTGAAAGGTTGTAACGGAAACGTGCTCCAAGCTATTGAAGTCATCGTGCAATGCAATGCAACAAGACCTACGACAAACGGTGTGCTTGGTCAGCACAATCTTCTACAGGCTCAACCTCCAGCTGACATGAATTCCCAGGCCCCTCCGCATGTGCCAGTTCCGACCTCAGGGACCCTACCCCCACTTTTCAAGTTTAATTACGGCAATGGACAGTACAGATATCTTATGCCGCCATCTTTGATGCCGCTGAGTTCGTACATGCTCCCTACGGCAAATGGTTTGGGACTTCCGTTTCATCAGTTTCCAGTTGACATGCAGAATCATCAATTCAAGCCAGTGGAAAGCGCACCGGAAGCGGATGTACACAGTGGAAACGGAAGTGATGACACGAAACCAGTTGTGAATGGATACCATATTGGAGTCTGTAAAGGTTGTGGCCAGGACACGAACCCAGAGGAAAATCTCTGTGTTACTTGCTCAGCCTCGTTCAATCGCAAATGAACATTTCCGTCCAATAGTGGTGACTATCGAAGCCACCGGAAGCGGAGGTAAATTGTAAAAACGGAGGACTGATGAGACTGAACCGAGAATTATTTTATTTATTTTCAGATGTTTTATAGCAAATTTTTTTATAAAATTTAATCAATAATCTCGTAAGAGATTGATTTATGGACAGTTTTATAAGAGTAAATTTCATTATGTGGATTAACACAGTAAAAACTAATTTTTAAATGTTTTATCAAGCTCGTTTTTTAATTGTTAAAAAGGAGTCAAAAATTTTTTCCCTTTTTCCTCGAATAGTTTTAGATTGCGTTAAAATACCGTTGACTCCAGAGGTTTTTCCTCCTTCACAAACATCTTCAGTTGCCAAGCGGGGAGGATATCTTTTCTCTCTTTAATAGAGAGAAAAATCTCTGAGACCAGCAGCGGATAAGCGGGTTTCTGACTGTTAATGTTTCAAAGCCAAGAACAGTTTTTAATATTTTCTACAGTTTGTGTATGTAGGCTTTCTTTATTTTGTATATTTTAAGAATTGTTAGTAAGTGGAATTACCACAAGATTTGTTATTTCAAGTCGAATCTTTTCTTACCGCTGCGCTGCCAAGTGAGTGAAATCAAGAAAACGCGAGATTAAAAAACAAAAAGGCTGTTTAGAAAGAAAGAAGGAAAGCTACGCTTTTATACAAAATAAAATAAAATGTTTAAGGTTACAATGTATCTTCAGCTTGTATAATGCCTAAGACGGCCATTAGGTCCCCAAAGGGTTTTTCTTGGTCACCCATGCCGGGTTCAAGCGGTAATCACGTGCTTACTTACGTGCACAGTTGTGGGTAAAGATGCATTTCTGAGTAATCGCTTTTCGACATTGCATCCTTAGGGAATACTCCCAAACTCCCTCAGAAGCAGAAAAAATTTCCAATTATCCACGAAGCCTTCTTAAGGTAAGATGTATCCTAAATATTGTTTCTTGACTAAAGTCTATTGTTGAACTAACAATAGTCTATTGTTATGAAACACTACTTAAGATATAACTTAACTAAGGACCGCTTCGTGAATCTAGCCCTTGGGCCCTATAAGGATAAGGCGGCCACATGGCTAGTGACTGTGAGGTTGATAACACACGAGCCATAACGGTCGGAACTTAACCCAGTAGCTGTACAATGAAGCAATGTAGTGGTGTTGCTACCCCCTCCCTTCCCTGCCTTCAGTGGTTTGTCGCCAGTACCCATCTGTTCACCTGATTCAAAAGAGGCAATGTGGAGCAATGTGTTTCTTGTTTAAAGAAACAACACAATGCAGACGATTGGCATCGAACTAGTGTCACGTCATCTCGTTTTCGGATTCTTTTGCCTCACTACATATTATGCTCAAAATTACACAACATGTGTGAGCGCTACTTCAGATGTGCTGCTCCCAAAAAGACTGATCCAGCGCTACCGCAATATATTTTGAGACAGAACTGATCAGCATGCCCACTGTTCCCTAGAACTCTATCTTTTATCTTGGATTTTTATTTCGTGTCATGACATCCTCAGAAAATATGAACACAGACAGAGATTTTAGAGAAATAGGTTAATATTAAACAAAAAAAATAATAAATTAGATAACACGAACACAAGACACAAACATGTCGTATGCAAAGCATGCTAATACAATGAAACATGCAGTATACTTTAAGCTTATTTCTCATTCTAACTCGAGTCTTGCTTTTGGCCGTTCTTAAAAGAATGTCCAGAGCGTAGCTTAATATATGCACAAAAAGAAAACAAACGTAACACCTAGCGTATTTATATATTAACATGAATTTTAGGTCTGACTGCAGTAAGCTGTAAACAAGCTTCCAAGTGGAGAATTCGTGAATTACATGCGGGATCAACTCATGGCTCGTGCAGCTTTGCGCCTCGAATAACACATTCTCTCAAAACCCACATGGGAGCCTGTTCACTGGATAGTTACAGTTACTGTCTCAAACATTCAAAGCACCGCATTTACTTAAATAAACGCCACATTAATAAAATCAGTTCACCGAGGGGAGGGACACCCTCCTCAGGTTCTTTGGCCAGCGATTGGTCGCCAGGAGAGACCCTGGGAATTCGAAAAAAAATAAATTTTTTGATTGGCTGTCCCGTAATGGCTGTATTGCTTTACCACAGAAATCCTGCGGTATTAAATTTCCAGTTTCCCAGTCTCTTCTGGCGAGCAACCCCGGTCCACAGCCTGAGGATTCTGCGTACGAGATTGGGGAGGAGGCATCTAATCAAACAACGAAGTCATTTATCCTCTCTCCCTGATGAAGGCTGCTATATGTAGCCGAAATATAGGTGACAATAACATCATCAATTTGCCGTCATTTGTGATGGTATATATTTATTCCTGAAGACTGTTCATGTGCAGTTCCTGCTTGTGTAAAGACATTTCTGAATAAGATATTCTTCCGGAGACGACCTAGGCATTATATTTATCTTATGGACGCTTAACATGGCCGGGGAGGAGGGGTGGTCAACTTTAATTAAAAGGAGGCGTTTATTGAAGTAAATTCCGCGACATAGTAAATCGACGCTCCAGACTTATTGCTACATAAATGTACAGAGATCAGGCAACGCGTTTACGACGAAAGCGAACAGCTAGTAGAATTTTACGGCTTCCACCATGAAGAACCGTTCTCACGTTGCTTAAAGTCGTGAGTTTTAACTTAATCTTTTTAATCATTCTGCAATTCACCACCAGGCAGCCTACCGCGCAGTCGCCTTTAGGAAAAGTCGTATTGCGACGCAGGACGACCCGCCTAAGGACCGTGTGGGAAGCTACCACTAGGGAGACATTTGCCGTTTATTACCGAACACTATGTCAAATCTCTGAGAAATACCGTACCTTATTCGCCTTAAATTACTAAAGTATGTTATGTAGTAGCACACAAAGTTTCACAAGCATTACTCAGTTATGCTAAATCCGCGCGGTTTCGTCAGTGAAATAGCTAAGTATACCATGTAGTCGCTTCATCTGTTACGAGTTAATCCTGCGCGGTTTTACCCGCGAACTGATAAACAATGGACTCCTCAGTCTCGCCCTCCGTCAAGCGCACCTCAGTGCGGCTGCGCAACTCTAATCTCTCCTGCTCCTCTGACACATCTGCGAAGAAACAAATAAGGTCACGCAAGGTTCATCACGCAATCTCTCCTGCCCACGAATGGGGCTAATTTTGAGTCATTAATAAAGTTATATGGTTGTTACTTTGGTATTTGCAGGTGAATCCTTATGAGTGGTCATTGTTTAGTGCAAGATTCTGAGCAGTACTTTCCTATGGCGCTGTTCATTTATGCTCTTCAAAGTGGCTCTAACTTTTGAGTCTGTGTATGAAATCCTAAAGTATGACCATTCAAATGAAAGCTACCGAGCAGTACTTTCCTGTGGCGCGGTTCATTACGCTCTACAAAGTGGCTCTAACTTTTGAGTCTGTGTATGAAATCCTAAAGTATGACAATTCAAATGAAAGCTACTGAGCAGTACTTTCCTGTAGCACTGTTTATTATGTTGTGTTAGATGGTTCTAACTTTGGAGCCAGCGGATTAAATCCTTAAATGTGATCATTGAAGTGCAAGCTGCTGAGCAGTATTTTTCTTTGGTGCTGTTTATGATACTGTAGAAGGGTGCTTCTAAATTATCAGTCTGAAAAAGTGTGATCATCCAAGTGAAGGGCTCTATGTCCCATTCACGACGTTTGATATAAGTTATTTACCTGTGGCCGGCGCAGCACTGGACGGAGCATACAAGATAACCACTGCGAATACGTACACGTTCCACAGGCCATAAATACCAGTAAACAGCGCGCCTATGTTGAAAATGAAATCAAGGAACTTCTTAACAACCCACATAATGACTTAAAAAAAGAACAACTAAAATAAGAACTTGTATTTGAATCAGGCTCTTACTCGACGTATGATAAACGTACGGCCAGTATTTTTCCAGTTTATTTATTATTTCTGGGAGACTGCCCTGTGGTACTGTATTACTCCAGTGTGAGCATTCAAGTGAAAGTACTTTCCGATGGTCCTGCTTAATTGTAGGGGGAAAAGGGATGGAGCAGTGGTGAGGGTACTCGCCTCCCACCAGTGTGGCTCGGGTTCGATTCCCGGACTCGACGTCATATGTGGGTTGAGTTTGTTGTTGGTTCTCGTTCTTACTCCGAGGGTTTTCTCCGGGTACTTCCTCCCTCCACAAAAAATCAACATTTCCAAATTCCAATTCGAACGAGTTCCTAGAGAGCTCTTTGGTGTTCGGTGGGTAAACAAATATTACAGCAGTGGTTCTATTTTATTAACTTTTACGTCTGTGAACACAATCCCGAAGTGTGAAAGCCACTAAGCAGTACTTTCCCGTGGTAAAAAGCTGTATTTGAAAGTTTAAATGCTTAGTGCTGGACAATACTCCTTGTGGTGTTATAAGTTTTTCGAACATTTCCGCAAGGAATGTTTACGGAGACCTAAACTCCTTATTTTCTACTTTTGGAGTCTTAGCAGCTAATAGGCCATTTCCGAGTTGCTTTGAACCTCATTATGAGAGCGAGGCAAAGTGCAAAGTTTTTATCATGAAAATTAGTTTTCATTCACATGCAAACAAAACTAATTTTCATGTGAAAAGTTTTGCACTTAGTCTCGCTTTCATAATGAGGTTCACAACAACTCGGAAATGGCCTATTCGGTATCACACAAATATTTTTATAAGAACGTGTATCTTACTTGAGATCTCAGTTGTGGACTCTTCCTCTCCAAATTTCCACTGGGCCTCGTTAACATTAGAGATTATAAAGAACACGACTGTCAGGCCGGCACACAGCACCGTCACTACCATTAAGAATTCAAAACGGTAGATCAACCCCTAAAAAGAAATTGCATGTAGTCAACTCACTCCAAATAGAATATGCTTGGTTAACTTGTATTGGGTAAGTATTACAATTAAAAAGGATAAAAATGCTGGAATTAAAGCAACCGTCGAGTATAGCTTCTGTCTTGTTTGGTTTAGCTATGGTGTTATGATCATAGATGGACATAGGCAGATCGCAATCGGCTATCATCCAATACAGGACGCATTTCGTAAACTTTGCCCCGTTTACTCGGGATAGCCGGTCCCCTAACGTACTGGACTCAATCAAAAGACTCGACTGAGTTTAACTATTTAATCGTTCTCGCGTATCCACTCAGTTACAGCTGATGTGTAAAGAGCTACTCTGAAAACTTGAACCGAAATCCTAATTCTTATACTACATTCTCTACATTGTGATTGGATGTACTAAGCACTACATGTAGCAAAGAGGTCATTAAAGGTTACGTCAATCATGTACAAATTTGTGTCTCCACGATAATGTTGTTGGCAAAAATTAACGTCACGCAAGTAATCACGCAGTCTCCGACACGCAGACGTTCTTTGGTTCGTCACGCCACGCACTCCTTCTCCCGAGTACGTGACGTTAAACGTAACGGTCTCATGAGCCACACTTCTCGTCAAAAGGCAACTGATTCTACTTCTCTACTTCTGATTCTACTTCTTGATAATTTTTTCAACCCCACTAATGACCTACCTGATACTGTAACTGTCTTGCACGTGACATGGTCGGTATCGCAGCTCGCTTACCCCGGATGTTCCAAAACACTCTGAACACCATGACACAGAGAAACAGGAAGTACACGCATGCGCAAATAGCCGCACAAATAATGAAGGCGTACTTGAAAGAGTTAAGAAAAAGGTTGAAGATAGTACTTATTAGAATTAGAGCAGTTTCTACATTAGATATAGTAGATATCAGTGCTTAACGAGGAATACCAGTAAAATGCCCTCGTACCCGTCGAGAGAAAACGCAATGTAATACGTAATGTTTAGTGCAAATTGTCTCGCACAAAAGGAATAAGACACAAGTTACATGAAAAATTACCGAGTGGTTATAATCTGCAACTGACAGATCGCGCATTGCTTTTGTTGCCACAATCGTTGTGAGAAGTAGAATTCGAATATATTCATTGCAACTATTCTGGAAATGGAAAAGTGCATTGTGCGCTGTAGAGTATTCTATTGAGGTATTTTCTCGTGAAATTTAGAAAATACTGGCCAAGTTTAACACCGTCTTGGGTGCAGTGTTATGGTTTATGAGAAAGGATACAGCTAGATTGCTTCCTAGTTTGGTCGCCCAGATTGTATAGAAAGGATTGTGCAGTTGGTAGCCCCTGAAATGAAAGATAAAAGAACATTCAGCTATTCCCTAATTAGTTTTTGAAGATTTCTATTATCATTGCTATTCTCCATCACTCTAAATAGGACAAATTTGACTACAACTACCAGAATCCTTTAGTGCTTCGTTTTCTAAAGCTAATTTGGCTTTTGCCCATTTGGATTACAAAATTTACATTTGGAAAAAACAAAAAACTTAATGAATTCTGGTAGTTGTAGTCAAATGATGCCACCATCAAAACGGCCTTCCCGGCATGCAAACTGACGCTGGCGAAAGACGCATGCACAAACGACTGAGGTGGTGACCTGCTTCAGGGACTGCTATTAAAACTGTTTGCTAAACAGCCTACAACTAGAGCTGCCTTTCATCATTCGCGGGAGTGATGAGCGGCTGCTTAATTCGCAGGGGAGGTAGTGAGCAGTTAATTCTCCACCAATGAATTCATTTGTTTCCACTCATTAACCAGAAGGAGAAGAAACGAAACCGGGACTAATTTATTCCCTCCTTTCTGGTGACTACAAACGGCCACAAACATTCTTGGAACCTGGAAAGTTACCAGTAACAGAAAAAAGCCCTCTAAATTTCCGACGAGAGGAACGTTTTCCTCGTTGCCGGAAATTTCCGAGATTTCCTACTCCAACATATCCACGGCAAATGGATCAACTGGGAAGGTGGTTTATCTCGCCGCCTGAAATAATTCGAATTTAAAACGGAAATTTTGCTCTAATGAAAAAACATCCTCGTATTTTTTTTTTTTTTTTCCAAAAGCAAGATGACAGACAATGCAGTGAAAAGACAAAATGCGTCGCAAAAAAAACTGCAGAATAAACCTGCAAGAAAGCAAAGAAACAGGCGCTGGTAAAATGGCTTTTGTAACAACACTGTAGCGGGTGCCAAGAAAATGGCGCGAAAACACTGCAACAGGCGCTAGGAAAATGGCGCGAAAACACTGCAACGGGCGCGCGACAGGAAACTGGCGCGAAAACAATGCAACCTCTGACAACGGCTCCTGTAACATCGTGTTTGTGAAGAAAGAAATCAAGAGGCATTTTAATCATGCATTACAAGAAATCCGTACATCCAATATCGAACAACTTCCGGAGAAAGAAAATTTAAATACAGTAGCAAACAAGCGAAAACGACGTATCACTAGAAAAGCTTTCAATGCATTGCATCATTGTTCGACCTTGTTCGGCGCGATGTTTACAAGGATTGCACAAGCCGTGAATGCCAGGTAAGATTTCAAAACCACACTTCATGCCTTATGTTTAAGCTTACATTACTTCTGTCAAAGAGAGTATATGGATTGTGAAGAGACGAAACTCTTATTTCCATTTCAACACAACAGCTAATTTTATTAGGCTGAACCTTTGATAAACAAACGAACACAACACGAAAGAACCGTCCAAGTACATGTTTCAAAGTTCTGAGCTGAACAGTTGTACAAAAGCTGAGAGAAAACCCAAACACATCTCTCAGGGTATCAATGTTTTTAATCAAAAAGAAATGCTCGAATCAAACGGCAATATTGGCCATTTACTGACAAAAAATATAAGTCTTCTACTGGGTGACAAGGTATCTACTAGCTAAACAACAAGACGCCATCTTTAATAGCAGAAACTGGAAAAAACAGGGGAAACAATGACTTTGGAAATGAAATGAATGCATGGTTTTCGTTAAGATTTTGCTCAGAGGGGAAATTGCGTTTCCCAGACAGCTAATTTTTTTCTCTCTCTCTCTTTTTTCTTTTTTCTTTTTTTTTTTTTTCAATTTAAAGAAAACATAACCTTAGATTACAATAGATGTTCAACGCAGCTGAGATAAACTAGTATTATCCAAATATTCTAACCGGTTATTTGGCTCACTGCGGCCCGGTCCTGATGAAAACCCTATGGTGAATGCAGTGGACAGAACAAGAATATTACATGTAGAGGTAAGTGAATTCTTCTGCTTCATTTTTGTTTGTTTGTTTGCATGTTTCTTTTTTGTTTCTATTTTGTTATTAGGCAACCACTTTTTTATGCTATGCACATTGATGGAAGAACAAAGTTTCCTGACTAAGACAGAAAGTTTTCAGAAGGAACTCTGATTGGCTCTTCTGTTAAGTTAAGTTTAAGTTAAGTTTTCCGTTGGCCAGCATGTTTGTAATTTTCTGTTTGTAATAATTATTAACTCACACAGCCCGCCTCGATTAGCTCTGCTATATGCAGGCTGTGTGTATTCCTGTAAAAGATATGAATATTTGATAAAGTTGTTGTTGTTGTCTGTTACTACACAGCTGCTCAAAAAAAATTAAAGAAACAAGTACTAAATACTACTAGATACATAGCTGATCTGTTGGCTGTCTAGATCTATATTCTGTTTTCCGTCTATATAAAATAAGGCTTTTTTTTTTGGTGATTTATTTTTAATATTAATTACATCGCAATTTAAACTGCTGTTTTGTTCATTTTCCCACATTCCCCAAATTGAACCCCCTTACAAAGTGGGCTTGATTCCCCTTCCCCAACTTGATCGTTGAAAATTACCTGCCTTCTCTTACCCCCACAGCAGAAGCATTTTGTCTTCAAAGCCACTCTAATAATAATGATGATGATAATAATCCCAAAGATCAAAAGGTACCACTCCATTTTAAACCTCCCAGAAAGTTTCATACATTAGTATGAATGATATAACACAAAAATTCTTGATTTTTTGAGAAATAAAAATCTAGCAAGCAAGCTGATGCATTACTAGTTTCAAAAGCCTATGGATGAACGAACCTCTCACAAAGATCAAAAACAAGTAAACACAGGCATCCAAATCCAATTGCACCAATCTGTTTCCAGTAAGCCTTTAGCCTGTTTCTCTCTGGCTGGTCCTAAGTAAAACAAACTTTATGTAAGTACAAGAAATTCAAGCATCCTTGATTTGTCAACTTATTTTTACCATTACAACGGATTGCTCAAACAATATTGTTTCCCAAAAACGTATGAGTGAAACGTGGTATTTATACCCTAAATTCTGCAAACTTTAAACATGAGAAAATGCATTTACTCTTCACTGACATACAGGTGTACATGTACAGTATTGCAGTGGTTTCATTAAATTAAGGTTTTGTGTGGCAGGCTAGGGCAGCAAATGTGCACAAGTGGGAAAAATTCTGTTTCATGCTTTTTAACTTCTGCATTTAAGAAAAAGTTGGTTGAGGTACATATACTCAAAGCAACTAAGAAAAATCAGATTCTCAGCTGGTCATTTAACCAATGCTTGCCCCTGATACAACTCTGTCAGATTCACACTGTCTGTGTAATGACATCTGCAAGCTATTAACTAGTTATGCATAAGAAACTTACTACAAGATGCTCCCCAGTGAAGATAATCCAAAAAGACATCAGCATTCCATAAAATAGTCCTTGGCGAATGTCAGTCACCAGCAACATGAAAGGCATGTTTAACCAAAGAGTCAACCATTCAAAGGGAACTGAAACATAGTTAATAAGTTAGCAGCACCCACAGAACGTTTGAAGAACTACATGTAACTGAGGTAGATTGGAAATGAACACCACATCAATGTATGCATCTATAGCATTAGGTATACATGTAAGAACAACAGTGACCACCGTCTAAAGAAAGTAGACAATTTAATGTTCTCTAAACTGTCATAAACCAATTATGTTGTTTCCAGAGCCCTACCTTTCCACTTACCCCATCCCCATACAAAGTCAATTTTCCCCAATAAATTTAATTATTAAGCTTTCTACAAAGAGAAACTCAATGCTTACAATAATTATTTTAAAGTTTGACTAAAACCAGTAACATTTAAGGAAATTAAAGAAAGATGTACTCAAACCAGTATAATCACAAATACATGCAAGTACTGCCATTGAGAGAACACCTTTCCCTTGTTTAACCAGAAGTGTATGTACCATCTAGTAAGTATACCTAAACCAGTCTAGTTAGGAAAAACTTACAATTCATAAATGCTGTCACAACTCCCAAAGAAAACAGGGCCCTGCAAACAGGAAATAAAAATTATCAGAGAAACTTCACCATCATTCTGTTATTCTCTAATAAAAAAATGATTCTTTTAGACTCCAGATCTGGAGAATAAAAGAGATAAATCCTTGAAGCTTTAATGGTGACCAGCATGTAATTTTCCGTTACAATATCACTATGTACTCATTTACACATTCAAGTCAAGAATGAAGCAAATGACAACCAAACATAAAATGTTGTAATCTTTAAACAAATTCTCCCAACTGGTACAATAAGGAATATAAGGAGAACAGTTAAGAGAATATCCATTTTGAAATTAGGGCTTAAAGGGTCAAGCTACCCTCATAATACAATCTATAATTTGGGGTTAATGCAGTCTGCAAATTTCACACATTGCACTGCTTAAGTTTTATTTACAAGCTCATTGATCATCAGACTTACTTTTCCAAAAGCACTGTGTCTCTGCTGAGTTTCTTAACTTTCTTGGCAAACCAAATTAGTATGATGATACTTATAGGTGCAACAATAGTCTTGATGGAAAACCAAACCTTGGTGAAACCTCCATTTTGATGAATTTCCTAAAATTCAAAATTTATATACTTGATTAGTTGATTTTGTGCCCACTGCACCTTCACATCCAAAAATCATTATTTTAGTTGTTTGACTCATGTCACTGACACAATAACACAGTGAGTTAACACTGACAGCAAAATGAATGCTCGAGTGAAACACGTGATTGAGATTTGTGATGGCTGTTGTACAGAATTAAATGTTGTTGTGTTTGTTTATTGTCTTGTTCATTCCCTTGTCTTCACAACAATCTCATTTTCTATTTCCAAGAGGCTGGTGGTTATTCCATTTCCATGACACCAAGGGGGCTCTTACTTGAGGGAGGGCACTTGATGAAGGGCAACTTTAATCATACACTGTATGTCATTGGTGAATTGTCTTATGTATGGACTGCAGGTAATCTTTGAACAACTTACCACAAAATGGATGTCTTGCACTTTCCCAATTTCTTGATTTGCTTTGACATAAGGGAGTCTCAAGTTAACCAGATATTCTTCATGGTGTACACTACCCATTTCAAAGAAAGGGATCTCCTCACAGTTGTAGTATCCATCATCACCTCCAGACTGCAAAAAAGAACCAATTTCTCTCATACAAATCCAAGCATTAATTTAGTATTAGTATTATTTAGTATTATTTTAGGAAAGAGTATTTTACTTTAACATTTTTTAAGCTTTTCTATTTTTAAGTCTTTTAATTCTTAGTCAACAGGACCCCATTGATAACATTACTCTATACTGATGGGTTATCCTGTATAAATATTCTATTCTTATTATTGTTATTATTATTATTATTATTATTATTATTATTATTATTATTATTATTATTATTATTATTATTATTATTATTATTATTATTATTATTATTATTATAAGTATTATTATTATTATTATAAGAAATTTTGCCCTGTTTGTCTGAATTGCTATTTTATTGAAATATTTATGCTGCAAAGGTGTTTTTAACTGTCTGGGTTAATTCTAGAGTGCAACACTGCAGAATTATTATTAAACTAGGTATACAAACATCCTGTATATTACTAGGATTTGTATGTTGATGAGTGGCGTATGCACAAAAAAAAGAAATTCATCCCTCAACACAATTTTAGATCCGGCAGCATGCAGGATATTTGTCACATGAACCTCAATGGCCTACAGTTGTATTCCCAGGAGTCCCCTATAGCAAAGGTGGTGGAGCATCTGGACTAGTTAAAGGAAGTCATACATTCTGTACATGGTTTTGGTTAGACTCCTGTCAGGAGAACTTAAATTTTTCCTGCCTATTCCTGTGTTACTGACTAATAAGATGCATCTTTCTCACTTAGGAAGTATACAAGTTGATATTGGGGGAAAATGTATGTGCTGATAGTGCAGCTCAAAGGGTAAAAGCTGCATGGCTTCCCTCACCTGTGATTTGGTAAATTCACATATCAGTGGTCTGTTTTCCATTGCCTTTTGCCACAGGTTCCAGTTATCTGAACTTGAGCTTTTTTTGTTCCTGTATGCCAGGGAAGCATCAAATGTTATAGTGGGGTGGTTTTCACCTGGCAGTGAAAAGTATATTCATGTCAATAAACAAGAAAACTTTAAGTTAAACTCAGTTTGTCACCCAAATAATGATTGAACCCTTCTGATCACAGGCTATAAACCTTCCCTAACAAGAGAGACTATTGTGAGTACAATAGTGGTGATGCCACAAACAGTCAACCTATAGCCTGACAAAGACCAGCAGTAAGCAAGCACCTTTTGGTACATTGTAATATTTACATGTAACACAATTATTTTGTTTTAATGGTGTTCTATTGACAGTACTACTGTGGGTGGAGTGAGTACATGTAGGTTAATTATTTTATTTCAAAACAAGACAGTAAGCCCCACAAAAACATGCTACCATATTATGACTGCCTATGTTTTGTGGTGGCAACCTTACAATGGTGTGGACATATAAATGTGAGAAGGATTGGTGAGTGTTACCTGTTGACTACCAAGGCAATAAGAATGCCTTCTTAAAAAAAAAAAAAAAAAAGAATGCCTTCTTACCGAGGGTAAAGAGAAGATTCAAGTCTGACTATGAGCACTTTGCAGGTGACTTTGTGGAGATGAAAACTTGCACAGATGTGAAATAGAGAGAGGTCAGACTTAATAATTTTACTTCATGGAACTTCAATTAAGTAGATCTAGCTTTTATGTCTGTTTTAAAGAATTTTTTTAGCAGTGCTTTGATATTTCACACTAACTTTTATAATGGTACTCAGGATCATATCCAATATCCAATCTTATTGATGTGGCTACAAACTGGAACCAGCGTGACATGGCTAGACCTGGATGTGGATAGCGTATTGCAAACACAATTTGGTCAGGACTGATATGCCGGGGACCTGTCTCTGCTTCTTTCATGCTGTCTATTCTGTAACATGTTGCTGGATCAAACAGAGTGTCAAACTGCGAAGTAGTATTGGCAACACAAATGTTTGCTGTGTGTGATGTGGCTGTTGTTGGAGCTGGAGCTAAAAACAAAAAATAAATATTTATGTTAATAATATAATAATTTATGTAGCGCTGAGAATATCTCAACTCAGGTGAATAAAATAATGTAAACTGGTGAACCATTAGGGGAACAAAATGTGGGAAGGAAACAGCGTTCCAGAGAAGAGAGCAGTGTCAGGTCAAAAACCTGATCAAATCTGGCTTCCTGACCATTTAACTGGTAAACTTAAAAAGATTGGAGAACCATTCATTGACTTCCTGGCTTTGGAAGTTACCTCAGGAACACAAAGTAACCCTGCAAAGGACTAGCACCCTGTTTGATGGCAAAAGAAATACTTGTGGCTGCTTCATACTACAGAAACTGCAGTTGAGTACTGGCTGATGGAGGGGCTACCTGTGATCCAAGTGTAACTTTTCCATTACACCAGCAGCAAGAAGAAAGAAATACAGACCAAGAGACAAATGGAGAAAATTCGCGGAGAAAGAAAGTTCTAAATGAATTTGGGTGGAACAACTAAAATGATGTGCGACAAGCTAAGACTATACCAGGCTCAGGTTGTTCAAAGGCCGGATAACTTTATCCTGTGGATAAGTCACTATCCGACGGTTTCAATCTGTGCAAATATTTCAGTATTTCCTCTTGTACAAGCGAATATGCATACTCCAACCACAGTTACGTTTGGTAGTGTACCAAAACCTTGGACAACGTTTAACGTGAAGTATAGTTTAGACCCAGAATAGTGCCTTATCCAGCGGATAAAGTTATCCGCTCTTTGAGCAACTGGGGCCAGAACTAGTTTGCACCCCAGGCAACAACGCATTGACCAGTAAATACTGATGATGGTGATGATGAATCAATGCTATTTCAACTCCACAAGTTGCAACAAACATTTTGATCCAACTAAGAGTTGCCAATAAAAGCCAACCATGATACCAAGCCTAAAGAGTGAGTCACCAGATGACTATTGAAGAAAAAATATAACTTGGAGATTTGAGTTCTTAACAGAAGCACTGTACCTTCAAGAGCGAACCCAAAACAATGACTAAAGTTTGTGCCTAAAGATTCACTGAGACACCTAACATTTTACAGCCTGGGCTCCTTACATCTAAGCTGTGGGCCATCTGGGATTGTATTTTTAATTGGCTACCCCACAGAAATCCAGCAGTGGAAAAACTCCAGCACCACAGAGCCTCTTCAGGAAACTTACCGCTGGTGAAAGAGCCTGAGGACACTGGGTAAATGATTATTACTTAGTAAAAAGGCAGAACTGTTAACAGGCCAGCCAATTAAAAAAATTTTATTTTTTTACTTCTCAAGTCTTTCCTGGTGACCAACTACTGGCCAAAGAGCCTGAAGATTCTGGGTATGAAATTGCTCAGATCCAAGAGATTTGGGATTCCCATAGAAAACAATGCCTTCATGAAATGCACGTGTTTGTTGCCAGTTCCACCTTTATAGACTTTGAAGTGGTTATTAGTCATCAGTCAAAGGCTATGCTTTTCATCTGCGGTCATGACAAATCCATTGTGCTGACTCTGTATTTAAAACCCTGTTGTCAATGGACAATGGTGACACAAGAGTTGAAACTGATCTCCAGCAAACATGCATGTTCGAGCACTGAAGAAGGTGAGGAGGAGCGCACTTTGCATACAACTCTTCAGTTCACGGAAAACGTGATAACCATCTTGTTCCCATTTAGACTTTTTACAATCACTAATCATGGCAAATAATACGACTCAACCATGTTTCACAGGAACCCCTTACGGCCTCCTCTTATGGGTTAGAGGGACATGCTTTATCACTAAAATCTAGCTATACACCCCATGCCATCTGACCAAATATTGAATATGCCAATTCAATGCATGAAAAATTAAATTTGCCGAATGCAAAAAGCTGATAAGCATTTGGTAGTCTATTAAAGGAATCACAGTGCTGTGATCAAAACAATTCAATTACTTCATTCAAAGCTAATTGGGGTCATTATTCGTAAGCAGACTGTTCATGGCTCTAAATATTCGCGCATCATTTGCGACGACCAATCGCATGAATGCTGCGTTAATAGTACATGAACTTGTGGATTCAATATATTCAGAATCTTCATAACATGTTCAAACCATTGCAATATCTTCGCGAGATGCAACGATAAAAAGTATTTTAACACCGAACTGGATTACTCGATTAGGATAAATATCTAAATAACCTACCAAAATTAAATCGAGTCGTTCGCATGTTCCAGGCTTATGGGAAAGTCACTGATGAGTCGTTCAAGTGCCATTGTCGCTTTAACATTAATACTGTGCTAGAAGTCGATTATTTGTGTATCTTTAAGTCAAGTTTAATGGATTAGTACTTGTGTAACACAGTGTTAGAGTCAACTACTCGTGAAATTCAATTCGATACATTGTCATGTCATTTATGACCGTACTGCTCACTTTAAAAACCTGCACTCATAGCAAAGACATGACAAGTTCTCGAAGTATCCCTCAGAAAAGCAATACTTCGGGTCATGTGAAGATTCCCGCAAAAGGAATGAAAAATAACGTCGAACAGATGCCTCAGAATGTAATATTCACTTCACGAAGCCACATATTTTCACACAAAATTATTGGCTTCCCACTCACCGATCTTCCCTCCGACGACGAAAAATGTGATTAAAATCCCCATCAAGAGAAACGCAAACGCTAGAAGACTTCTTAGACTTAACGTCTCCAAGATCACAGCCATTTCTAAACAAAAAATGGCGAATAGTTCTCCCGCTAAATCAGCTCAAATGCCGAGGTCTGAAAATTAATCGCATTGACTAGACTCATGTGAAGCGCGCCACTTTTATTGAACACGAAAATAAACTTTCAATAAAGGTCAACCAATCAGATTAAAGATATGAGTTATAATTTCACACCCTACGGGGTCGGACAATAAGCGCTCAGTTTCTTTTGAAAGCGGAACGGTGTTAGCACATTCTTTTTTCGGTAGATCATAGGAATCTCTGGCCTGACGCGCGGCGGTTTCTGCCCAATTTCCTGATAGTGAATAATTGAGGTAATTAGGGGTTGATAACGAATTTCGATACCAGCCTAAACAGCAAGGAACGCTACATTGAAAATTAAATTGTTGTAATGATTAGTTTGATTACCCCTATTCCCTCACATAATTACTACCCGGTGAGTTTCAATAAATAGAAAAACAAAAGGCAAAAGCATTTGCTACCTGATTTCAGGGCGTCGCCTCCGGACTCTTTTATCAGGCACCTGAGTTGACTGTCCGTTGGCGTTTACCACAATAACAAGTTATTTGGCTAAAAACAAATTATACCCTCTTTATCCAAGCATGATGAACACGAATTAAAAGACGAAACGGTTTTCTTCACGGTTTTCTGTTATTTAAGCCTCGGTCCAATTAACTTTAGTGAATTTCATAACAGAATGCAATATATGTATATAATTTATTTCACTTTCATCAACCTTGAAAAAATCAATTTATATAGCATTTGTTACATTTAAAAATATTCCCACATTCCGGAACGGATACATGAATGATAAAAAATAACTGACAATAGCATGGGAGGTAAGAACATCGATTAGTAACTGAGTGGTGGTTATGGGTATGCCATGTGAGAAGACTATTGTCACCTACGAACACCTTTCGCAAAACAAAAGAAAAAAAAATTTGAAATGGGATGCCCACAATGTCAAGTCAATTTGTTAGTGGATTCCAATACCCTGTTGAATTGGAGGACGAGATGTAGTCCTTCTTCTTATTAATGACATTGTTCAGGCAGTACAACTGAAACATTTTAAATAGTCTTTCTCGCTACACGATGGCACACGTTGAGCAAAATGCAGCTTGAAAACAGTCACTGATCGTGCGATTAGCTGAGTCATTACACCCATCCTCAATAGCTGTCATGGAGCGGGCATTTTTATATTGCAATCAAAACAACTCAGTCACGCTAGTTTTAAGTTTTATTATATATATCCCTGATCATTGAAACTTACACTTACTATCCCTATATCATTCAAAGGGGCATGATCATGCTATTTGTTGCAGTAACTTTAACTCTTGCTTATCTTCCCGGGTTATCTTCGACAGGATTGAACGAAACATTTCAAGAAAGTGAAAGTGATTATTAAAGCGAGTGAACCAGAAAATAACATTTTTTTATTACCATTCGGCAACGTAAGAATGATCGATATATAATTAGGTAACATTTCACAAGGGAATACAGTATAATTTCGAACGTGGCTCTCTGGGATTACTTTCTCAGGGAGATTACAAATTGTTTTACGATATCTCAAAAAAGCAATATAGGCTTTATAACAGTATTCTAACCGCCGGGAAACAGAGACTGCTTTCCTAAAATGAGTACACTCTCATGAATTTACTGCTACTACAGAATTTCAAAGCATAAAATAGTTTATGCGTAAAAGAATTTCATGACCTTTCCCTTTTAAGTCGGAGGAGGGGGGAAGGGGGAGGCTAGGGCGAAAGGGAGGCTCGGACTGTCACGCCTTCTTAACCCCATGTTTAAGCCGCTCCCTGCATGCGAGGGAACATCCTAATGCGTAATATTTGAGGTAACTAAAGTGGGGCCCACCGTGGTTACGCTTTTTGTATGATTACGTACCTAAAATATTACGCAATTAGGAAGTTCCCGCTCCCTTTTCTGCTCCCCCCCCCCCCCACTGGTCAGGGTTGTTTGATTAACCCTAATCCACGATTAAAAGTTAACCAAGGTTTTCATCTGAACTGTTTTTAGATAATGCTAAAGAAAAGTATAAATCAAAACTGAGAGTCAAAAATTTTTTTAAAGAATCTTTATTGATTATTGAAGTAGACTTGAATCAAAGCTAACCCAGGGTTAGCTTAATCGGGTTTTGAACAACTGGGGCCTGCCCCTCTTCAACTTTAAGTGTTTTATGTTTGTATGCCGTTGGGTATCCACCGTGGTGACAGATATGGATAGCTCAAATGGTCCTGCTGAAGCCTCTGCCTGTTTCTCCGTTCTATGTAAGGCTGAACTCTTCGTCGAAGGTAGTAAAACCACTTAGATATCACTACTCGACCTCTTTCATCTGGTAACGTATCACCATAGTCAAACAGACTGTCGAAACGATAATTGGACAGGGATGCAGCTAGCAGGGCTTGCGCCTGTAGAGAAACAGCAAAGTACAGAAAATGATTTATATTAATTGGTCGTCCTCTTGTTAAGCGGTGAGTTCCCAAATCCCTCTGTAACATTTACAGTAAAAATGACTTCTAGTAGGTAGTCACCTTTGTTTACTGAGGGGTCTCGATTAGTTTTTACCATATGAAAAAAAGAACTAGGCATAAAACGATTTATGGCCAATTTGTCTTATATTTAGTACGTTGCCTCGTTTTCTTAGTGTATATACGTTCTGCGTATCACCGGATAGGCTGAGAAAGTTACTAGGTTTTCTTCAAAGGACAGAGCCTACTAGAAGAGGGAATGCATGTAACATTAGAAAGACTAACATCGTATCAAGAGTCATAATCAGTCGGGAAAATAACTGCCAAGTTTGTGCAAAACCGTTTCTTTATACTGCCCGATGGGAAATAACGTAAGCAGTTTTGTGATCAATGATAAAGTCTTACCGCAGAAATATTAGCATTCGGATAGTTGAACATGGAAAAGACATCATCGGAGACTCGTGAATCCCGATAAAGCTTGGTCGGCATGTTAAGCGTGAAGGCTCCGTAATCAGCTAGAGGATAATTGATGGCTGCGTGTTGCACACTTATCTGCCATAAAAACCTTGTGAGGAAGTTTACGAGGCCGTTGACTGATGTCAGTTCATTAGGTAGATCTTTGATCTGCAAAACAAACAGATAACATTCATTTGGCACAATAATAATTTAGGAGTATGCCTTGCTGCACGAAATGATTAGGGCACAGCCTGTGTAAACGATGTCGATCGATAGAATCGGAACTTTGCAGAGGTTACTGATTCATGCATCGTGACCCAATAGAGCTCCTGAAAGGAAACAAGTTCTCTCTGACTGGTTGGGGTGGCAGACAGACGAGGAAATGGCATACAACATCCAAATATGGGCAGGGCAACGAATTTACAAGAACTCGAGCTCTTGCCAAAAGCTGTCCAAGGTGGAGGAAAATGATTCACAGTGCTGCATTGGTAGTGCATCAACTACCTTCTCTAACGAGAATTACAGATAGGTAGAATTATAGCGACCATGATTAGCAAATGGAAGTCAACAAAAAATTTGATTGAGATCTTACGTTTCCAAGTCCTCCTTCACTTCCAATGCCATCCGCAGACACTTCATTCATGAAGTTCTGTAGTTCAAAGTCGTTTTCTACGTCATCATCACACTTGTAGTACCTTGAAGAGACAAAAATATTGCAAACATTTATCTTGGGTTAGGCTCCACACCAAGAGGACTCAACCGAGTATAACTAGATTGGTGATCTGGAATAAATGTACCTCGTTATCAGGGGTTAATTATGAGATTTGGGGCTGCCAAAATCGTCGTCCCTGCGCCTTTGAACCACCACTGCTTCCCCGGAGCGCAGGGATAGCCTCCCACCAATGTGTTACCCGGGTTGAATTTCTTACTGGTTCTCGTCCAAGGGGTTCTTTTCCGAGGGTTTTTCTCCGGGTTCCCCGGTTTTCCTCCCTCCACAAAAAAAAAATAAAAAACATTCCAAAATCCAATTCGGTCAGGAAACAGTCTCCCTGATTAGTAAGGCTCTTGCCACTCACGCCGAGCACCCTGCTATAATGAATTAAAGTTGTTATTCACTTACTGAACTACGTAATCCTTGGCGGCTCTTTGGATATTACTGTACAGGAGGTATCCATCATCTCTGTAAGGAAAATAGTGCAGGGAACGGCGCTCCACTCCACGTTTCTTTGCAGGGAAAATGAAAAAAAAAAACTAATAAGTTGCGAGAAAGGCTCGCAGCATAAAGGCAATAGCTTCCAACTCGAGAAATGTTGTTTGAGTTTTTGCCTGTGAACTGCCCGTTCACCCTTTTAGCTTTTAATGCAAGAATTTGTGGGATCAGTTTCTCTTGGTATCCAAAGGGACTGCATCAGTATAAAAATATTATTGAAGATTTAATCTCGATTGTTCCACTGAGATTTCCTTTTAGGGGTGGTATGTGGGGAGTGGCTTACTCAATCGAGGCATGGGATTCAAAATATTGTAAACTATTGGGACGTAGAATAAAAACACCCAGTCGGGAAGCGAGATGGTGTGCTCTCTTTCTAGGCGGGGTGCAGGATATTATGGCCTTTATGGATGGGACAGTGTTTTCTACATGCAAGATGGATGATACAAATTTAAACGCAAGATAACGCATACGGAAAGCCTGGACAATACAATGTCGGGAAGCGAGATGTGCTTTCGTTTGTAAACGGGATATAGACTGAAGATTCAGGCGAAATCTATAGTGGGATAACTGCACAAAAATATCACGACCACAGACAGCTGGTATAGACATCACGTCAAATCAGGATAGAGAATCTGACTGGCGCGTGGTGGTGGGATGGACCAAAAACATGAACCGAACCGCGAGAAACAGGATTGGCCGGAATACGCGTTTGGGTACTCATAGCAGTCCGGGACACAGTTCCTTCAAACATCCCGCTTCCCCAGTCAATTTTGTTTTCGATTTTTAAACTGTTAAAAGGTAAACTGAAGTCTGCTTTCCCCTCCGGAATGTCTCAAGGTTTGTGGTAGGCATTGTACCTTACAGGGGAAGTATCACGGGAATTTTCGAGTTCATGCGTTTTCGTTTCCAAAATGCGCTAGAGCATATCATCAGTTTTTCCTTTCAAGAATTCAGTTGATTTCTTTATCTTGGTGTTCTAGATATGTTTTGTAACTAAGTGAAGGTATTGTCGCACCATTTTCATCACAAAAGGCCCAAATCTCCGTGATACTTTCCCTTTAACGATGACAAGGGGTTTTAAATGTCTTTAAACTCGCATCTACGGAAACTAAACAGCAAGTTTCAGTTTTTAAGCATTGCAGCTAAACAAAAAAAAAATACACGTTTTACCTTGATATTTTCCAGGAAATTAGTGTCCTTCCAACTTGTTTGCCTGAAAGACCTCAACGCAACGCTCACAGCTCCAAGATAACCATAAGGAAACAACTTGTGCAGATGCCCATTCTTTGACAATAGAAACGCGAACGCCAGCTTGTCAGTAATACTGATTCCTCGGCAGTGAAACTTAAGGATCTGATGAAGCGGGTGCCACTTGGAGAGTTGCCTGTCTTTACTCACACAGAATGGCTCCATTAGCAGATGGGTCTTCGCCAAATGTTCAGCGACTTGATTATATCCCAGATCTGCGCCCTGCACGTTGAGTTTTGCCAAGGTCCAAAGACCTTTGTCTTTTGGAGTGTAGACAGGTGAACCTGTCGATTGGAACATGGCGATCGACCATTTGAATGTCAAAGGCAATTTAGTGTAATTTTGTTTTAACTAAATTATACTTAAAAGTGTTTTCTATGAAAAGTAAAATTGAACTTCCCCTTACTGGCTGACTAAAAACCTTCAAATGAGAGACGGTTTGGTTAAGAAGTCTAGTCAGTTTTTGCTGTCTATGCGAGCAACTGATTAATCCTCTCCCTCCAGTTACCCCCTCTCTCTAGGCGAGAGTGGGTGGGTCGACACCCTCTCATTATCCTACAAGATATCGGTAACCCCAAGGAAAATATTTCTTGAGTCACCAAACAGAATTTCAACAACTTTCTTTATTTGAAATTAAGGTTTACGTTTGTGACGTTTGGACAGAAGTAAGTCGGCAAAGAGTTTAGGGATTAGGTCTTCAACTGGGCAAGAATAAATGGTGTCTTTTGCACGTAAGTAGGGCTAGGATAGCTGCTTGTTAATTTTAACATTTCATAGCAATGCTTCGAGAAGCAATACAGCCTTCATACCAGGTTTGATGTCCATCTGAATTGCTATCGGTACCAGATTGTCTCTGCTCCTCGGATTAACAGCAAATAAAGCTATTGGAGATGTGGGTTTCCACATTTTTCTATTTGGAGAGGACTCCATAATGTCTGGCATGGCAGGTAGGTTGTCTAACAATGGGTATCGCAGGACAAACACCATTCTTTGGGATATTGCCTGTGTATACAGAGTATAGAGAAAGTCACATCATATCCCAAAAAACATGTTAATTATCAATTACACTGGTTCGAGAAATAAAGAAGAAATTTATTCATAATAATTGAGTTACCTTTTCCAATGAAAATTTTGGCATATTAGGAGTATTGATGATCAGATTATTCCAGTCAAAATCTTGATTCAGTGTTTTCTTCAGCTCCTTCCATTTGATACCAACAGTGTCTGATTAGTGGAAAAAAACATGTCAGTATTCAAACACCACTAAAAAAATCTGTTCTTCGTGAGTGAACACGATTGAAAACGACTGATTGCAAATGACGCCACTGTACACAAGTAACAAGTAATACGAAGGTTTTTGTTACTTCTATAATTTATTAGCTCATTTGTTTCTACCAATGATGGCGTCAACATAGTTCTTACTTAGGCTCTTTCTGTACCTCGATCAGATGAAACCCTCATTAGTGTCATAGGATTGACGCCCGCGAGCCTTTGTTCAGAGAACACCTTGTCTTCCATCCAGTAACTGATGAGGTCTTTAAACGGTTCTACATCTGAGGGCGTTTTAAAAAACGGGTCCTATAAGATAGAACAAATAATAAGCAATTAAATTAGGATCTACTTTGCAAGGCGAGAGGTGAACCACTGAACTTATTTAGACTTCATTTAGGGATAGCTGTGAAAAGTGGTTATGTTTAGATTGAGTGGTCAATCAACCAAAAGTAATCAAGCCAATGAGATTAACATTTACGCATGTGCAGCGAGGCGCGTGTCAGCCATGCAAGTTCCTCTGGCGACAGTCTGGTCCCCAGACTTCCCAGCGTCGTGGATAAAAAAGATCGCAGCTCTTGCATGGAGCAAGAATGAGCCAAGTTATACTAAGTTTATTGTTTCTCCCCTAAGTGGTCAAGAAACTGTTGCGTGTGTTTTTTTTTTTTTTCAAACAATCGAAGAGACAATGAAAACGGTAAAAAAGCAAAGTAATGCAAATTTCTTTCGGAACTAAATCAAAGAACAGTGATAGTTTTCCTTACCCCTAGAGCTGCCTGTGCCTTGCGGAAGAAAGCATATATCTTGACAAAATCAGCAAAACTTTGTACATCTTGCCCGGCATTGAGCTTTGCCCACTGTTTATGGATCTCAAGACCTCCCATATTTTTTGTCTTGTAGATATTGAACTCCCACATCTCAAAAGGGTGCCTTTGATAAATGGACAACTGTAGAACAAAAGTTAAGAAACCGTTACAAAAAAAAAAGAAAAAAGAAAAAAAATTCACATGCACAGAGAGACTGGTGCAATGGTTCGTAAGATTGAAACTAACTAAAAACAAACAAGCAGATGGAGTAGGGCGACCGGCACTACTTGCAACGTCTTTCATGGTTTGTGGAGAGGACAAAAGAACGAACAGAACAATGGTCCCAGCCCTGAAAAATAATCCAGCTTCAGGTTATAAGGGCCCAGTGAAAATAGAGCTTTAAAAGAGGTGTGGCCTCTCAATGTGGAATCATACACAACTAAAATCTTTGAATATCAGTATCAGGCCCGTAACAAGGCTAAAACAACTGGAAGGGCCGAGAAAAAAATGGTTAAACAAAACTACCCCCCCCCCCCCCCCCCGCCCGTCACTCAAATAACAGACCGATCAGGCAGTGTAAAATGCAACGAAAACATCAAAAAAAGCAGTAGGTTTAGTAAGTAAAACCTACATCACACATTTTGGTACAGTTCTTTGCCGTTTCTTTTGCGCAGACTACCTCATGAAATTTCCTAATTTCACGTTTGAGGACATAAACAAACAACGACAGATTTTTCTTTCACATTTTAAATTTGGAATCGGGCAGTAAGAATCCGACTGCAGGATATTTTTTTTCCTCTGGCTCTTGAGAGGACATACTTGTTTGGCTTTTGACAGGGTGTGAACACTAAATTGCTATAAACTAAGGGCATTTATATTGCTATCAATAAGCGGATGTCAGAAAACAAGTAGTTTATTTCAACAGCTTCCACGGCTTGAAACTGGTTGATTTCGATCCATTTTGGTTCTTATTTCCGATTCACAAGGTACCGTAGGAGCGCCTTTGTTGCTGTTGTATATACAAACAAACTGTTAGGGAAGGAAACTGACAGGTACTGTAGTAAACAAATTATTGAAGGTTGTGAAAAGGCACTTTCAGCGTTAGAGTTTAAGACTTCTTGATCAGTGCACATTTATTTGTTTGAATTATACATATTTTTAGTGCATCGCTTTTTAACTTCCAAAAATTCTGGGGGGGCTCAAGCCCCTCCCGCCCCTTCCCCTTCTACGGGCCTGAGTATACCCAACACTCCCTCCAGCCCTTAACAAAGTGTCGCTTGTAAACCAGACTTACCTGTTCCTTAATTGACATGTTGAGTAATCTGATTGGTTCTCCCTCAATGAATGGCGCCAACTGATAGACTCGTTTATTGTCCTGAAGCAGTTGATACCTTCTGTCCTGGCAAGGTTTGGAGGTCTTCTGGGATAGCTCAACAGGGCATAAATCTCCGTATATGCCTACCAAATTGTGATACAAGAATTATGTCATGATGTACAGTCGACTCCCGATAACTCGAGCCTTCAAGGGAAATTGAGTTCGAGTTTTCGGGAGTTCGAGTTATCGAGGGTAAAATTACATATAAGATGACCTGAAGCGAAAGCCCCCGGCTTCTATATAGGCTTCCTAGCCTTTAACACATTTAATATTGTAAATAGTTAAGTATGAACATTGTAATAGTAAGAATATTGTGTGTCGTCTATAATGTATTTATGTTGTATTTTTTGGTTAATGGCAAAATAAACGAATTGACATCTAAATTGAAATCTAAATTGAAAATTGGTTCGAGTTAGCGCGAAGCTCGAGTTATCGGGAGTCGACTGTAAAAGTAAGAAGCGTTTTCCAAAGTTTTGCTTTACAGCACTCTGGTTAGTTAACAAATGCTTGCACGTGATTGGTTAACAAAAGCTTGAATCTGATTGGTCAACGAAAGGTTTTTCATCCTAAAAGGACCACAAAATTTACAGTTTGAAACACCTCTCCTATAAGTGGACGCTAGACTATTGTCCCAGGGTAATTAAGCATGATCGACTGTATTTTATGGAGTGCCTTCGAGCTATTGTCACTTATCGGACAGAGGTACCGCGATTCGTCCGCCACTCTGACTAGTACACCTAGTGGCGTCAACTAATCAATATTAAAGAATTTGTTAAACTTTTCCCTCACCTGAGTTTGCATTCACCAGGCACAACAAGGTGCAGAAGAAAAACAGAACAAAATGTACAGCAATCATCTGTTACCTATAAACGTGAATCAAATTGATGTATTATGAAAAGGAGTGAATAATACCAATAAGCGTGTATTAATTTCAAACTTGACCATCATCAACGGCCATTAATTTCGACAATAGAAACAAAATACCATTTCAAGAATTTTGTTTTACCGATTAGTTTACCTCGCGGTTGGTTTCGGGTGTGGTGTTTCTCGTAATTGATTGAGATTAAAGCAAAATGGGACAAACTTGCTTCGACACTCAATTAAAATTGTTCTGTCCATTATATATCTGTATATTTCAACACTAAAGGAAGGATTTCTATTGGTTATAGAAAATAATATTAGTTCCACAAACATATGATACCAATCTTAACAGCACACTTGTGACTTTGAGTTCCACACTGAAAAGTCCAACAAGTCAATATGTAATTGCTTTTACACTTCTTACAGCATTTGCAATATCAGCTAGTATTATCACTTATAACTTATGAAGAAAAAGTCATCTTGACAAGTCGTAAATTAAAGCCATTAAGAAACAAACCTCGTTGCAAGCATCGCCAATGGGTACGAGCAAAAAAACCTGTTTTGCTAACGGAAAAATTCCAAACAATCCGGTTAAATATGCTTACTGATTATTTCCTGAACCGGTTATATTCAGTAAAAGCTTGCTACGATGTATAAAATAAATCCGGAACCAGCTGATTCAGTCGAATACCGTAAAAAGATAAGAAAATAGTTTAAAAGGACACATCACCAAAGACATTATTTTGAGTTCGGATTCAATTAGATAGCATAATGGATGCTAGTCCGAGCTTGCAAAATAGCAACAACCAAAGAAAAGAAAACATGTTAAACAGTGCAACCTCAAACACTACGTTTAAAAGAGGTCAGTGTTTCAGCGACTTTACCATCGCCAGTAATCATATCACACGATATCAAACGATATCACACGACTGATCATGTGACTCATCAAAATTTGGTTTCAATATCAGTTACATGACTTTCTTCGGACTTTTCTTCCTCGTTTATGAAACAAAATTTCTTCACCATTAAAAAAGTACTTACACTTTTAGTTACCGCCAATAACTTGAATCTGGCGGTTCTATTCTCTATGTTGTCGTTCACATAGTTATTGAAAGGAAGTGATGAGTTTAAAATTTAAGTTTGCTAACTTCAAAGACGTTCGGCCGCACTGTACTGATCAAACTTGTGACAGATGATATCTCACAATTTTTTTCGTATGTTCGACCAAAAACAAATAATAAGACATTATGAGTTTTATAGCAGTGTTTTGAAAGAACAATAAATATTCAATATTGTTTACTTTCAGCTTATTAATAAAAATTATCATTAATATAGTGCACACTTCCAGAGTTCAAGGCGCTTTACAATCAAATAACAAAAGTATAAAAAGTTACATCGATATCCATAGTAAATTTAAGAAATAATCTAACAAGTAACAAGAAATGCAATAAGAAAAATAATATGGTAATTAATTAAAATCAATAACAAGCACTTGTTCGAAACTGTTCGAATAAATAAGTAAGTTTCCAATCCTTTTCAATCCTCTTTTGACTTGATGCTTAGAGCAACGGTAAAATCAAAGGGATTTCAAGGACGAGAAAGAGCGTGCGTAAACACAGGTCAATTAATTTTCGTATTTGTAAAGTGATATAAGTATGTGACGAAATTAAAATCGTAATAACAAGGAAGTGAGATAACGCTTTATTATTTTAGGAAGATTGTTTCCGCAAAACGGAAACGAGCGATATTACTGAATTGAAATAACTCATTGTTAGAAAACTAACAGAAAAAAAAATGCAGAAAGTCTGGATAGGAGATGGAAAATTTGCTTTAGTAATAAATACGCTACTTTTGTGTGCCTCTAGAGACAACCTGTTCAAAATCCTTTTTTTGAAGTTCGAAAAAAAAAATAGTAATAATAATAAGTAAAAATGAAGGATTAAAAAAAAGACTTGGCGAAATTCAATTCTCACTCATTGATAATGAAGTCTTCATGAACGACTTATTATTTAAAAGCAAATAATCTTCATATAGTAATAAACTAAACTTCTTTGCCGAAACATGACAATAACTTTGTTTCATTTGTTATTACATTGTCTTCGCACACACGTTTGAACGTAAGCAAGTTGGAGTTAATTATTTTTACTGCCAGTCGCGCAGTCTACTTTCACGGACAGTTTCTCTGATAGCCGTTAGGAGATTATGTGGTCACCATGCAGATGCGATTCAATGAAAGGTATTTAAATATAGAGCAAGAGAATCATGATGATCTTATTTACCAGCTAAGAAAATTTGAAACGGACTGAAAATCAAGCTTGGAGGATAAAAGATAATCAAAAGAGAAAGGTGTTAAAGAAATAATTTAAACTACGTAAAGGGGAAGTATCACGAAAATTTGCTGTCATTTCAAAACCCAAAAATGTTTGACTGTCAGCAGAAACAACGAAATAATTGTCAAGTTTGTTAACTGAAAATTATCACCCCAGTGCAATAAAAGTGTTGATTAGTGCCTCTGGCCAGAGACAGGGTTGGCCGATTTGGATTGAAACTTGAAAAATATTAAGCTAATGTTTTTCAAGTTCTCGCATTTTTGTTTCCAAAATGCGCTAGAACAGATCACAAGTTGTTTCTTTCAAGAATTAAGTTGATTTCTTTCCTCTCGTTATTCTAGAATTATTTGGCAGGTGATTGAAGGTCTTAATTAATCATTTTTAACAAAAGATATCAAAAACCCCATGATACTTCCCCTTTAATGCTGCA
Organism: Pavona decussata; assembly: GCF_977016875.1. Classification (NCBI taxonomy): domain Eukaryota; kingdom Metazoa; phylum Cnidaria; class Anthozoa; order Scleractinia; family Agariciidae; genus Pavona; species Pavona decussata. The sequence goes on along the minus strand of NW_028145502.1, from coordinate 790,150 downwards.
TGCGACAGCCTTATGATCCGCTCGAGGGTCGACGGTCATTCATGCATCAGTTGGTGCGGATTACTTCTCGCACAACAAATCTTATTAAAATTTTGGTTTAAAGCGCTACCATCTCTCTTACATCCTAAAGGACTAAAATTCCATTTGATTAAGTTTCGTTCTCTTGCCTGTTTCACCTTATGTCGTTGTCAGCTAAAAGTCATCAAAAGGCAACTTTGACCACCTTAAATAAAGTGAGTTGGGGTACGTGCCGGGCTGTTGTTGCAGAAAAGATCCGCTTATCTTTCAAAGACTTTTCAAAAATCCGCTTTACTATTCTTTCTGTCATTTACATATATCTTCCTTTCAGTCAAAAGGAAGAAAATAAGAGCATTTTTAGTTACGTTACAGCCATTTCTCTCCCTTACTCTTTCCTCTCATACATATTTTACCTTCTAAGCATCGATCGATCGAAAAAAACTTGTTATATTTCAAATCGGTTTTTGCGGACAAAGAATATATCAAAATACCGAGGAACAGAGGAAATACCTGGATCTAAGAGCAGACGCGATTATCCCAATAAGCTGTCAAGGTGGTAACGTCAGATGAAATCAAACAGTTTACAAGATCGGTCCAACGTTGCGAGCTTTTTTTCAAGCTTTCCTTGGGAATCGTTGAATCGTTGTAACACCTCGCTCGTTGAACTAATACAATTGAGAAATATCGGTGTGGCCCTTATTTGAGTTATGAAGTCAGTGTATACTTAGGTGTGGAAATGAAAGAAGTAAGTATTCTCGAGGCAGAAGTTTATTATTTTTAAGGTTTGTAAAAGGTATAAAATACAAAATTACTAAATTTAACTATTTTAAAATTTATGCAATTCTTGACCACGCCCAACGTGGCCGGTGGAAATAGACAGAGTCTGCTGTTTACGGCTCTCTTGTAATAGGAAGGGGAATTCAATTTTAATAGAAGTAAGTGATTGGCCTTAAATAATTCCTTTTGTATCATGAAAAAGATTTCTTCAGTTTTGATTTTAAAAAGAAAGAAAAATGGTGTACAATTTTAAAGAAAACAGTTGTAAAAGTGCAACAGGCGACGCCCCAAGGTCTCAAACCGCTGTTTGTTTTCTGAACAATGCGGGCTCAATCTTTACGTGGTGACGTCACATGAAGATCTGGAATAACTCAAATTTTCGTAGAAAATAATTCTCTTTGGATGCGCAAGGGCAAACATCTCGATCAAATTCTTCTTCGTCTCTAAATCACCATCAAAGTGATCCCACGTGGAAAGAAGGCCAAACTTCGAGTCATAACCCGCTTGTAGAGCGTTTAAGAGCGAAGGTGAGAACAATTTAGCTGCTATTTACTTGAAAATTATTTCCAATTCACTCGGTAACATGACTGTCATGACTCGCGCGTGGTTTTTAATTTATCGAATAGCCCAGCTTTCTTTATAATTTCAATTGCGTTCATTCCTTTTCGACGAACAGTAAAACACCCTAAAAAGTGCAAAGTAAGTTAATTGGGAACTTCTACTCCTAGCAATCGATTTACAGGGCAAATTTGATGTAATTTAAGGATATTGGGCTTTAAATAGCTAAGCTCTAAAATGAAGGTCCATTCCGCTGTCGTATTCACCTTATCCCTGTCTGTGTTATATTTTACATGCAACAAACTGCTTTCTAACCGAAATTTCGCGATTAAGGCACATTACACCTCTCAGAAGGTCTTCATTTGGGATTAAATCTGTTTATTCTTGGCTCCGTTTGTTGTATTCTGACAAAAACATATTCGCCCTTAAGGTAATTGCATTAATCGTGTTAATATTTTTAAATAAGTCACGCTTTGGGAACCATAGTCTCTCTATTTTAACTGTAAGTAATCTCATTTTTCAATGTTGATATTTTTTGCATTTTTTTCAATCACTTTGTATGTTTTTCCTCTGGGTTTTAGATCTATAAATTTTACTTATCTGTTAATGAGCAGTAGCTAGTAGGGTAACCTCGAGATTGAATAAACTTTTAACTCAAACTTGCATAAATATCTGGTCAATTTTTATGAAAGATTGTGAAAATGTAGGCTATAAAAAAGCATGCGCGGAGATTTGATCAGTATTTTCAGGAGTATAGCAGTCTTGTAGAAAAACGGAAACTTTACCTCAGTAATTAATAATTGCCTCTAAAAGCAAACCTTTGTTAAGGTTAGCGTGATCTTCTTTCTTGAGTCAATGGATGAACCCTAAAGTTTCACCATTGAGTGCCGGAAAGCTATTGAGCAGTTCTTTCCTGGGGTGCTGTTTTACGTTAAACTAGACGGATCTCAAACTTTTTATTATGTAAATAATAAAAATCTAAAATGTGATTTAGCAATTTTATCAAGTTTCACTCTGAACTCGTTAAGGGGTTGTAGCGAGGCTATTTTATCCTGATCATTAGTCAACAGGTCATGGGTAACGATCAAACGAAAAAGAAAGGAAAGGAAAGTACAGCATGTCCAAAGATAGTCCCAAAGGGAAGAAACTTAGATGAAACAAAACACATCAGGCTGCTTGTGTTACATGACAAGTCACACTCAGACCCTAGCGATGTGGTCGATCATTTCTGTGATGCAGTCAACGCATTTAAGCCACCGGGAAGTCTAGAGATCAAACCAAGCAATGTCAAGATTTTACAGCTGATCGAGAGTGACCTGGATCCCTCAGGTCCCAGTTCCCTTCCTGCGTCTCAGCGCAAGGAAGTCAAGGATTGGATATCAGAATGGCTGAAGCAAAATGGCGTCGTCCTTATTTGTCTTCTGACCAATCATAACGTCCAGCCCTTCACGGAAGACATCAATTTACAAGACGGAAAGTTAGTGGCATTTTCATTAGGCGAACAGCAACCAGCGGCCTGGAAAGGATGTGTTGGTCTGGGTTTAGACCTCGATACTATCACAAGCCCCAGGGATTTTGAAGGTCCGCTGGAGGAGCTTGTGGCGACTGTTAAAGCGGAGTGACAGTACGAACATGTCCTTGTTAATGGCCACAGGGATTCTATTTTCCTTTTTCCTTAAAATAATACCATGTGTTTCCCTGTTGTTTTCAACGTTGACTGTTTTCAGAGGGTATTCGGGGAGGGGAGGTGGGGGAGGGGGTACCCCTAGGAACTTTTAGCGGGGATGTGCAGCTCGGTTTTCCAAACCCTAACCCTATTTCCGACCGAGATATATTTTCTGGTACCCTTTTTCAAGCCTGGCCTTTAGAATTCATACCTATCGATCTGGTTTCTAGAATCCACACCTGTTTTTCAGACTAAAAAGGCTAAAAAAAACCATACCCTCTGGTACGGCACATACCTGTATAGCTTATATACAGTACTATCCCCCCCCCCCCCCCCTCTCTCGGAGGGTATTCCTGTCGTCCTTCACCAACCTGAAGGCTGTCATTGTTTTATTTTGTTTTGTACCGGCTAAAAAACCTTGTGTCACAAATGCGATATCATGCATGTCAAGTGAATTAAGCCAGATAGTTTCCACAGGGTAAAACACTGGCAAGCACCTAAAGCACATAACTTATTTGTGGTCGTTTTTAGTTTTCTTGTTTTGTTCTTCTGTTTGTTAGTTTGCCATTAGTGGACTCACACTCACAAGATGTTTTAGTTTGTCCGTTACCCAGCATTCGCTTTGATATTTACAGTTATTTTTGCAATAGTTGTGTGTATATTTTGGAAATCAATTGTAGACGATGACAATAAATTAAAGAAAGTAAACAGTTAGCAATAATTGATTATTTCGTCCTGTGGTGATAACACCCTGTAGACATGTGAACGTTTTAATCCTTGACCCCTAATATCAAAGAACAAATTCTCCTATCTTGTCTCTATACTTTTCTTACAAACGTACTGGGGGAGAAGCTATCAAAATATCAAGAAAATTCACTTTGGGTGATCATATCCTTAATTCTCACGACCTCAGTCTCTGCCTGCCCCCCCCCCCCTCCCTCCCCCCTCCTCAATCTCAAAAGATGGTGTCTTTAAAAATGACAATGAGATTCAAACCTCACTTTTCTTCTTTTTCTAGCAATGCTGACTCTTGCTAGCTGAATATTTCTATGTCAACTCAAATTTTAAAGCCAATAAAATTATGTCGGTAATGTTCATGAGATAGGTGAAGAGAAAAAACAAAAGTCCCTGCTGGTTTTGAAACGTGATATTTTTACTTCCTTGTTCATTTTTGGAACTTACTATACCTCGGGTATTAACAAATTATCGTTTATGTAATGCTATCGCTCACCGTGATGCTGTGGTTGACTCGCCCCTAGTAGCTATGTCCGCTAAGGAAACACGTAAACCTCTTGGTTCTTCAGCGCATGTACGTTTTGTTACATAAGCAAGCCCTCTATGCTGTAAAGATCCCTTCTTGTGTAGACTCCATGGTGTTAACTACTCTACTCGCCATTGGGCCACTTTTCTAACACTAGCATTGGTCTTCTGCGTATCCGTGAGTTTAGTCAAGTTTTGTGCGTGTGCAAACCAAAGTGAGTATTGTATCTATTCTTTGTTTCTCTGAGCCCTTACTATTGCCTTTCGGTTATGCACTACATGTTATTTGTTTTAGTTACAGCCGGTCTACGTCAAGCATGACCAGTATTTCTGAGAATGAAATGAACCTTCGACTTCCTCTTTGTAACTAAGCCAATTTTACCGGTAACGGCCGTGGAAAAAGACACATGTTGTTTCAGTGTCAGTTGTTTACACTCTGATGGTTGATTGACAACTGAATTGAAAGTGAAATGGTCCAGCCAGGTCCTTTTTATACCAGAACTTGCTATTCAAGCACAGACGTTTTTGAGCCACGGACGGCAACCGGAAATTGAAATTTTTCCCTTTTTGGAGCGTTTCACGCCATCGCGTTTGTAACATTAAAGGGGAAGTATCACGCGAATATGATTCATTTCAAAACCCAAAAATATTTGTCTTTCAACAGAAATTAACATAAAATAATTGTCTAGTTTTGTTATAAATTATCACCCTAATAAAATAAAACTGTCGATTAGTGCCTCTGGCCAGCCGAGAGACAGAGTAGGTCGGAATGGGTTGAAACTTGAAAAATGTTAGGCTAACGTTTTTCAAGTTCTCGCATTTGTGATCGCATATCACGAGTTGTTCTTCTCAAGAACTGAGTTGATCTCTTTCCTCTCGTTGTTCTAAAATTGTTTTGTAGCTATGTGAAGGTCTTATTTCACCATTTTTAACCAAACCGGTGAAAAAACCCCATGAGACTTCCCCTTTAAGCCACAGTCTAGTTATCAACAAGAGCTTTTCCTGTTCGTGGTAAGGAGCCAAACCTCGCCAAAAAAGGAAACATTCGACTTCCGGTTGCCGTCCGTGTCTCACGAGCGTCTCTCCTGTTTCAGTTCGAACCGACATTAACGACATTATTGACTCTTCGACATTAGACTTATGTATCAATCAGTGTATCATTATCTGTCTACTATGAACTTGTTCGGAACACCGAGTTTTGTTCACAAAACGCTGTTCACTTTGTAGTCAGGTATTCTCATCGAGTACGTCTTTCACGCGCTACGCACCACTCTACCCAATGTAATTCATTTTGGCTTGTTCCTACTGTATTCTATCCTCGTGAATTACAGTCCCTTCCAATAACCTTTTTACATTGGAACATGTTGGTCACCCTCCCAAGTAGCTCAAATTCACTCGAATCAGACGGCTCCAATAAGCGTCGAAGGTCCACTTGTAGCAAGCCTAAAACAACCCATTACAACGATTGATCACGCATTCTAGCCAAGAAATGGCTGGGCCTATTTTGGAGAGCCGACTGTTGTTAACCGAGGGTCCCCTATACCACTTTGCAAAATGCATTCACGTAAAGACATTGGGGCTTTTCACTCGTCACACATAATTCATAAAATTCCTTCACGTTCACGCAAAATTCGAGTAATTCACGTTTCACGATAAATTGAAAACAAAATTCACGGATTAATTGTTTCATGTCGACTGACCTGTTTACGCTGTCTACGCTCCCAAGGTAAATCGTTTTTCTTGTAACCTCGATACCACTAGGTCTATGAGGGCTTAGATTTCACTCTTTGCAGACGTCTTATCATGAAGCCGGAATGTTAGGGAATGAGCTATATCCCTAATCACGCCAATGCTTTAAATAAGGCCGTTTTGGGCCGACAAATCGTATCGTGCAAACTTGCCCTTATTAAGTATGCTAAAAATCCTGTTTCCATATACGATGGTTTTGGACCACTGGGCCCTGTTCCTACGCGATTTTCTACTTGTATTACAATACTAACGATTAAAAGTGCTCTCAAAATCAAGGATAGAGCAGGAGTACCCAACGGAGCCTTTTAGAGAAAAGTTAATCGTGAGTTGCACTAAACACTAGCCGAGTGTCCTTATGTCAATCTTGGCCGGTTACTATTTAATGTTCCTGGGAAAAAATACCCGCTCTTCACTGTCAGCAAGCAAAACTTTTAAGAAATGAAAATCCCAGCCAGCTGTATGTGTGATGTCTGTCAACTACCCAGCAAGCAAGTCTGTTTGCGGGTACGCAGCATCTTCCTGAGACTTTTAAAAAAAATTATTTAATTATACATCTTTGTGTCATCGGCAAACATGGCAACATGGCTCGTCAGGACCGAATCGGGCAAGTTATTTACATAGATGAGAAATAACATCGGGCCTAAAATGGAGCCCTGAGGCACTCCGGAGCTGCCAGGCAAAGTATCAGAGTTTTCACCCAGCACTCCTGCACGTTGGTAGCGACCCATCAGGTAAGAGCTAAACCACTGCAAGAGGCTGCCTTCAAATCCGAACTAGTGCAACTTTTGCAGGAGGCAGCCATGGTCCACCTTATCGAAGGCCTTAGACCCTATCCACATAGATCATGTGTACCTGTTTTCCGTCGTCTAGTAGGGAGCCCAAGTGGTCCAAAACTTCCAAAAGGTTGGAGGTGCATGATCAGTTTCCCTCTAATGAATCCATGTTGACAATCTCTTACCACCTCGAACAGTCTATCATTGAAGTGTTGAATACACATCGCTCCAAGACTTTGGATACCAGTGACGGTAAGGAGATGGTCCTGTAATTCTCTGTGCAATCGGCCTCACCCTTTTTAAAAACAGGAACAACGTTAGCTTACTTCAAGTTCTGCGGGAAAGAACAAGTGCTTAATGGCTTGTTAAACAGCTCACAAAGAGATGGTGCAATTACAAAGGCTGCATCGCAGCATGCGCTCAACTGTTTTGCGCAAGTTTTGTAACTTCTCCCTTAGTTTGCTCGAGGGAGATAGTTTCAGCTTTTGTCTTATAGATTCCTTTTTCTTGATCAAATTAAGTATGGCAACAGACAACCAAAGTATTGGATTCCGTCCCTTGAGTCTCTTGGTCTGTATATAGTCAGAGACCGCTGCAAGAAACATGTCTTTCCATTGGTGCCAGTCAGTATTTATATCGTCATTGGCTATGATCGAAGAGACGTTAATTGCTGACAAGAGAGGATCCTCTCTTGTTGCTGACAGAGCCGTACGCAGACCTTCAAAGTCGCCTTTTGCATAATCGTAGACATATCTCAGGCTTATTGGTGGGACTTTTATAAATATAAATATTTACACAAAGAAAAATCAAGTCACTCGTGCATGCGGTATTTCACGGTATAAAACTCGAAAACATTGCATAACAAGTATTTTTTAAACAATATTTCGGCTGGCCAGACTAGACTTTCACTAAATGATAAAAGTTTAACGGAAAAAATTGCCGTTAGCTGCGTGGCACTTGTACTTATAAAAAGGGAAAGGTAAAATATAGTTCTCGAATACGAGTGTTCAGTGCCATTACGTAGAAATAAGTCCAGACGTTTCGGGCTTAGCCCTTCATCAGTGGAAAGTCAAAGATTTACGTTAAAAAGCTGGCATGCGCCATGAAGTCCAATCAGGATGCCGGAAATTTTGCTCATATCCAGAACTGTCTCAGTAGGTTTTCGCATGTTCGTTCAACTAATCAAGATGTATATTGTACATAAAGAATATTTCATTTTTACCGCTGCTGTATATTCGTCTTGACGTTGTCTTATACTTATGCTCGGTGAAACAGACGTGATTTATCTTTTTACCGGCTCTGAAAGTAAGTGCAATCTAGTTTGCTTTTTTGATTTTATATACATTGGATTTTGTGTTCTTAAAACCGTCTGGATGTTTATTAAATTCAAATTATAAGTAAAAAATTGAAACTAACGGCAGATGTTGAAAAAGCATTTAAATAAATCAAATCATTGAATAGTTATAAAGAAGGTTTATATGGAAAAGTTTAGTTTAAAACTCTCTGGAAAACACAGGTCATTTGCAAATGCAAATCATTTCGCCTTTGTGATAGCTGGAGACCAGTTAGTCAGAAGATAAATGGACAAATATACAAGAAAGTCTTTACATATGCTAATTCAATGTTATTTTACGTGGCAGGTTGAAATGAAAACCTCATTAATAAATCACTTCTCCCCATCAGTGAAAATGACTTGAACGGCGCTTTAAAGTTAGAAAGTGAACGCCAAAGATTTTAATTTTGAAATACTGAAAAGTATTGGATTTTAACGCTGATAGCAAGCGAAATCAAAATTTTGCGCTCGATCGCTTTTTCTTTGTTAGTTTCAGCCATGGGGAACGATGCTACGAAAGCGAAATCTGCCAAAGGACAAGCTAAACCTGTAGCAGCCAGTTCGGGAGGAAAAACATTGGATAACATGAAAAATGTTCTTCTCTTGTACAAGCCTTCATCGGAGAACACAGGCGACATCATTGATTATTTTTGTGACGCTCTTAATCAAGTAAAACCTCCTGGATGCGTGGCAATTGAAAGCAAAAACGTTGTGAATTTATCAGAACACGATGAGGAAAACATCAAGAATCGCACATCGCAATGGCTGACAAAACCTAACAGCGTTGTATTGTTGTGTTTAGACGGAGGCGGTCTCTCGCGAGAAAGTTTGGTCGACGAGAGCGGAACACTTCCAGGCAAAATTTTCCCTGTGTGTTTTGGAACCGAGGTTCCCTCAGAGTGGCCTGAAGCTTACACCCTTGGTTTAGCAAGCCCCGAGAAGTTGGAGCGACCAAATGATTTTGAAGGTGATGGTTTGGACACGCTTGTGGCGGCAATTCGCGGAGTTGAGTAAATAAATAAAAGTTGGATATAAGGAAGGAAGAAGAAGTACAAGTAACAATTAAAGGTTATTATCCAGCTGTCTTAGCTATGATAGAGAACACGGAAACAGGTCGAAAGAACTGCATCAAACAGTCATTTGCGTTTATTTGGTTTTCTACTTGTCGAGACCGTAAGTTTTGTTTTCATTTCATTAGTCACACCAGCAGTGAACACACCCTTCCTTGATCACAAAAGACTGCAGTAACTTATTTTTTTTAAAGGTAGTTTAATTATATTTGTTCAACATAAAAGAAATGAAGCAATTTTCCAGAATTATTACTCCGGATAAACAGACTTTGTTGCTGTTACTCTAGTAGATTTGTTTCGGTATTTTAACTTTTTTAATAAAACCAACTCGTGAAAATTTTATACCCGAAGACATTTTAGGTTTCTGTAAGAAATATTGATTTAATACCAAATTCTCTTTAGTAAGAAAATTGAAAACGCAGCATTATCGCTTTCAGTACTGACATGTAATACTCGTCATTACAGGTACAATACATTTGGATAGTATTAATTATCTTGACGCTTGTGTAAACTAAGAAGATAAGAAATAGAATGTTCAGAAATATACGCTTTTAAATGACTCACGATATAGTCACTGAACTCGTAAATCTTCAGAGCCGGCTTGTTACAGACAGATTATTTATTTTTGAGGGGGAGGGGAGGGGAGAAACTTCGTTCGATGGGCTTTCCTTTCTCCTCCCCCTTGGAGGGGGCAGGAAAAGCCCTGGAAACGAGCTTGGGGGGAGGGTGGAACAGGGAATGGAAATCGTTGACCGAACATCAAAAGAAAAGCCTTGCATTGAAGAGGAGAAACACTCGTAGGCAGCGAGTTGCGTTTATACTGCAAAACAAAACAAACGTTCAAAAACAAAACAAACGAATATCAGTGGCCTCAAAAACGTTTCGGGCAGGAAAACTTTGCCCCATTATTTTAAAACTTTACTTGTATTTCTGGTGTTTTTTTCTAACGGTGTAAATGCTAATCCGAGGACTAATGACTTATTTCTCAAGGATAAGCTTTTTATTAGGACCAAATAAAGTCATTTCAGTGAAAACTGGGTCATCAAACCACCACTTCCGGTTTAGGGAACGTCCGACTTCCGCTTTTGTTTGATGAACCAATCAAATGCGAGAAGCGAAGCCAAGCCTTCGGAGCGTGACCGGGAAGGGAATATTTTGCATGACTAATTTTGGGCAGTGTTATGGGCGTTTTGTTGAGAAGCTCGGGCTAAAAAGGGATATGGCGAAGAAAAAAGACGAATATTTAGTAATTCCTGTTGAGGAGAAGGAAATGGAAGAACGACAGCGTCCAAATGAGGTTTCAGATCACGCTGAAGATGAGTTGGAAGACAAATTTGACAAGGAGTTTTGGCTGAAGGTATGAATGACAATTTACCAGCTAAACTTTGTTTACGTTTTGTTGCCTGCTTTATTTGTGGTGATTCCTGTATTTTAAGAACCTTGATTCGTTACCGAAACGCAAATGAAGATGCAATTTAAATTTATCAGCGAACAAGCAAATTCCTTTCTTTCAAGTATTAGATTGCAAATATGAATGAAGTTTTGCATGAATTGCTGGCGGACACAGTGTTTGATAAGCTAACCAATATAAGATATACCCTGGCGCCATTTTGATTTCCAATGTCATTTTCTGTCAGTACGTGATAAATTAAGCTGGTAGCTTTAGAGGTAAAAGTATACATGTAGCTCTCTGGACTATTCCAACTCCTTGAGAATGAAAATTTATTACCAGTGTTCAAAAGTATAGCCACATGTATAACAGTGGGCTTTGATCTTTTTTATTGAAAAAATGATTATTGACTTGATCAGTCCAGTGAAAACTCAATGAGTTGAAATATTCTGTGTCAAACGCTTGTAGATCACAGCAATGATACAGCAGAACTATTACGCCAGGCACATGGCCTATAAAAAGAACACATATCACACAATTATGTCACATAATATAGGAGAATAAATTGTCACACAACGAGTCACACATTCCATTTTAGGTTCAAAACAGAGTGAAAAGTGGAAAGTTATCCTGGAACAGGGCGATGGATGAAGTGCGAGCAGATCGGTTGATTGAAAAGCATGGCAAGAATGCTTTGTTGGTCATAATTCATGACTGGCCACAGAAACGAAAATACAAAGAAAAGCCAGAGTTGATACCAAGTCTAGAGTATCTGGTAAGCATTTATTTTACAGCATTGATAATTTGTTACAGCAGGTACATTGAGCCATTCCTTGAAAAAGCAACTCAAAATACTTGCAAAAAAACAAACAAACATTAAGATTCAAGTCATTTGAACCAGTAAACACTTCCAGAGCTTTAGTTCAGATGAAGAACAGAGCAAAAAAAAGGGAGGGAGGTGGGGGGTTGGGGGGGGGGATTGAGATTCCTTCTTTTCTGAAAAATGGAAGGACTGATTCTCAACCCCCCCCCCCCCCCCCCATATTCCTGTAGCCCCCGTTCCCCCTTAGATTGACCACTGGAAACAGCTACACTGTATGTATGCATATAATATAGGCCCCAATATTGAATTTCTCCTTACAGTATTACCACTTGATCAAACAATTAGGTCATGAGAATACAGGAAATGATCAATAAAGAGAAAATGTCTTAATGTTTAAACAAATTCTCCCAACAAGCAATATAATTAATAAATAGAGAAAAGCAAAGAGAATTTGGTGTTATGCTGATTTTGGACTTCCAACGATTATATTAACTGTTTAATGATTTGTTACCCAAATTTGCCCTGAAAATTAATGAACATCATCTAATGTCATTTAACTCTGATTTTTGTCCAGATCAGTCGATTAACAGAGATAATTCTTGAAAGGGATACCAAAGAAGACTACAAATATTTCCGTGTTCCTTCAAAAGATGATCCTACTCGCCCAACATTATTGCACCTTGCTGCAGAGCAAAACTTTTTGCATGTTGCAAAAGCCTTGGTGGAACGTTACCCAGGTCTTATGTACTTATACACCAAAGAGCAAGAGGGAAGCCCCAGTTATTTACCAGTTGAGTTGGCTTTGAAGAAATACAAAGATGATACAGCCGCTTATTTAGTGTCCCAAATGAGGCATGATCGGTGAGTTTTATATCTGTGAGGTAAAGAGGAGGTGGTGCTGAGTGTGGTACTGAGTTTGGGCCAAACAATAGGCCCTGCCTGGGACTAATTCTAAATTTCTTTCTGACCAATGTGTTAATGCCTTGGAGAGGTTCTGTCTAAGAGAGGTGCTTGTCTTAGAAAGGAGTCTGTCTTATTAAAATGTCTGTCCTAGAGATGGGTACTCCTTAGAGATGTCCATTTTTAGAGAGGTGTCATTCTTTGAGAGACATGCCTCTTAGTGATGTGTCTAATCCTAACCTGGAAATGAGCAGTATAGTAGTAATTCTAGTTGTTTATTGTCCTAGAAATGATATAATAAAGCAATAAGTTGTGAACCAGACTATTTTACTCTTGCTTAACATACTTCTTCCCAGAGTTCAAAAGCTGTTTCTTTGCAAAGAAGATGAAGAACAGACACCTATGAAATTTTATTTTGGAGATTACATCAGCTGTCAAGATGTAAACACAAAGGAACCTATCATGAAGGTACATTACGCACATTACACTCAATTGCAAAAACGTTGACACGTAAACCGTGAACGATGAGACCCAATGGCTTTGTGGGTATAAGTGTACTAAATTTATTTGCATAACATTCTATTCTCGTTGACGGTTGATAACCAAAATTAGTTGCACATGGTGAATGATGGAAACTGTCCAAGCTTTCCATAAAGTGTCAAGTTGGCCAACAAGGTCAATTTTTAAACACTACCCACAAATCTGTTGGGTCTCATCGTTCATGCTTTATGCTTTTTAGGTGTCAACATTTTTGCAATCGAGTGTATACAGCTAAAACAAATGTTTTGCTCTGACGAAGGTCTAACACTTGAAACATAACCACTTGAATCTCTTCACAGTGGCCAAATATTTTAATTGCCTTTAGTTCTCAACTCTGTTGATAAACTTAACATTCGTTTCTACTCCCCACCGACGCAGCATCACAGTTTCTTTAGAAACTAACCCCCTTATCCATTTATTTATTTATTTATTATTTTTTTTCCCTTATCCATTTATATAGTCAAATGTGTGATATCTTCACTACACTTGTCTCTGTTTCTTTGTTTTGTTTTGTATTTTTGTGTGTGTCTCTGGAAGGAGCCAGATTGGGTGAAAAAAAAGAGAGGTAACAGAGAACTGGTTTTTACAAGGCTTAGGATGTCATCCCAGGGTGTGGGGGGTGGGGGGTGTACTCCTTAATTTGTAGCCTATAGAGTGTGTGCACGGCGGCCATGTTGAAGGACTAAAACAATAGAAGATATTTGCATAAAAATAGAATATCATTCCCAAAGGAAAATCATTGTATTGTTTCAGTCCTCCAACATGGCCGTCGTGCACACACTCTTTACCAGGATGTCCTGCCCTGAAAGGGTATAGATTTTCATAATGAGTTTGTAAATGGGGTGTGGGTTTTTGGCTTTACTCTGACATGCACATGCACATAGAGTGGGTACATTGGAAATATTTTCCCTATTTAGACTATTTCCTGAACATTTTCTGCAGTCCAACCTTGAACCTTGCATCCGATTGCAGTATTATTTTGTTAAATGAGCTGAGCTTTTTAACTCAAGTCATAAACAGTGAAGAAAAAGTCCAACATTTTTGTCGGGGTTAGGGTTTTTCAGTCTAGGCAACACACCCCTATTCAATGTTGCACTGCCATTTGTACGCCCTTCCCTTCTATCTGTAGGTACTTATGTGGCAATGTTGCTAATGTTAAAATCATTATTCACTCAATGTAGAAAACAGTACTAGCAGTATTGGACAAGCACATTAATCCCCGTTGGCCTTATCTACCAGAGAGAAAAGATGATGAGGAGAATGACAATGAAATTGAGCGAGCATTGAGTAGCGTGCCAGACGACCCTATGAACTATGACTTCTTTTATCACATACTTGAGGCCGATGACAAGGGAAGACAGCCAAAGATTGAAGTGGCTACCGAGATAGATGAGCATGGAACTCCAGTTAAGACTGAAATGGTTCCCAATCCAAAATTTAACCAAAAGTCCTTGTCATGTCTCAGACGCATCGCAGAGAGTGGAAACAAGGTTTGTGTCGGATTGACTTATTAAATTGCAGTAGTTTCACACTTAAACAATTTTGTCCATGCTAATTACAACTCATAACATCCATTTATGGGTAGCGATATTTGTAAGAATAAGGAGACAAATTTGGTAATTTGCAGGCAAACTTAAGGGAATGCAACAACTAAAAAGATACCAAACTACGGTCGAACCTCCATGTGCGACCACCTCTCATGAGCGACCGCCTATTCAAAACACCAAATTTTTCCCAGTCATCATAATCGTCGTCGTTATTATTGCTTTTTTTTCTTGATCCATAAGTTGGGTCGCTACATGAGTTATTCAATCAAATCGTTTCTTTTCACATGAGTATACCTTTGGCGGTGATAATTAAATTAAAAACGAAGGGTGCTTATTTATTGAAAAAATGGCACAATATGGAATGACTAAGCAACCAGATGCAAGAATATTAGCAATTTTAACTCTGACAAATAGTAACATTTGAGGAACAAAAACAGCACTTTATTGCTGTTCAACACTTAATTTAAGTCATATAATTATGATTAATTTACTTGATGTTTATATACATACACACTTAATTTACTTGATATATGATATATGTACACTTGTTTTAGATTTCTTTACTTCTGTTCCTACACACTGTAAATAGTCTTAGTATCTTAGATTGGTTTGTAGTAGGAGGTGTTCTCAATTACCTTACCGTTTAGCTAAATATACATCGACTCGTGAATTATTACACGTAATTATTATTATTATTATTATTATTATTATTATTATTATTATTTGCATAATTACATAATTTACATAATAAGATTAAGGTATGACTTAATTAAAGCTAATCGTACTTCTGAGATTGAAGCGAAGGCTTTAAGTCAGTTTTGCTGTCAGTTTCATCTCCGAAGAAATGAATTCCATTACAACAAGAAGGCAGAACTATTTTTTGTTTCTAAAACTTCAAAAAAAAAAAAAAAACACGTGTAAATGTGTTGATCTTCAGGAAATAAGGTGCGATTTACTTACTGCTTTAGATACTAAAGCTTCAGATCTAAAAACGGATGTGAAATTTTAAAGAAAAAGACTACTAACGGTGTGAAAAATGGCGCAATTTCATTTCAAATGGGTCAGGATTCGGTAAACCTGCATCTTTCAAAAGCTCTATTTTCACCGGACCCTGATAACCTGCATTGTTTTTTTAGGGTTTGTAGCAATGTTCTGTTGTTCGTTCTTTTGTCCTCTCGACCAACCATGTAAGACATTGCAAACGGTGCAGGGTCGGCCCTCAGGTTTAGGAGAACCCAACTGCCCACCTCCACAAGAAATTTCCAAAAGTAGTCCAATGCCCTTGTCTGATTTCTTGACCACTTTCAGTGAATTTGGCAGAAGATTACTTGCAGTTCAGTTTGTTGGCCTGTCCATTGTCATGGACGTATCAGCCACGTTGTTTTGTGAACGCTTTCTGCAGCGGACGTCGTTGAAAATTGCTGCGAAGGCGTTTCTGTATTTTGGAATTCTCCACGCATAGATGAATGGGTTTAAAATAGAGTTTACAAAAAGGAGCTTAAGTGATGTATGCAAAAATAAGAGAAAGTTTTCCTTTTTTGCCCAAGACGGCCGAGCAACCAAAATATTCAGAGCGATATATTGTGGTAAGAAAGTTGCGTAAAATAAGACAAGAACCAGCAGAAAGGCTGAAATCATTCTTCTCTCTCTGTTCCTTTGAGCAAATGTCATTTGTTCAAGAGTTTCTCCACTACCATCAGACATATCTCTTACTTGATTGTTATGGGAGTGAAGCGTGCGATATGTTTTCCAGTAAACTACAGGCAACACGATTAAGGGAAGGGACACATGCAGATGGCAGTACAATAGCAGAAATACATTTAGAGAGACACCTATTCCTGAGCTGGAGAACAGCATAGCGTAAATCCAAATAACTGCGATAACTTTTTTGATCTTCCTTGTTGTCACACGGGTTTTGTATTGAAGTGGAGACGAAACCGCGATCAAACGATCGAAAGCCATTGCAGCAATGGTACACGATGCCACGATATTTGTCGTAACAGCACTTAAGTTTACCGTAAGATCCAACCCCAAAAGATTCTCGCTTGACTGACCGAGGAATAAACTGATATGGTAGGATAAACGTCCATATCCAGGAATTATTCCAAATAAAAGGTCGGACACGCTCAAGTTTGCCACTAATAAAGTGTCCGGCTTCCGCCATAACTTACTTCGACAGACTATAATCAGCAAAATCACGTTTGAGAAGACTGTAGGTGTAGGCAACAAAACTTCCATGATAATCTGCGATACCAGAAGACTTTGTGGGTAACTGTTCGAGGTTGTGGAATTAAGGCTTGACATTCTGCTTCGGTTGCGAAATGTTTAGTCTAGCGGTAAGAAAAAACTTCTTCGAATGAAATATTGTAGACAGGCTTCATTATATACTTTTTCACAGCAATTGATATG
Source organism: Pavona decussata (assembly GCF_977016875.1). Classification (NCBI taxonomy): domain Eukaryota; kingdom Metazoa; phylum Cnidaria; class Anthozoa; order Scleractinia; family Agariciidae; genus Pavona; species Pavona decussata. The sequence continues at coordinate 773,337 of NW_028145502.1, read as the reverse complement.
TAGATAAACCAATTAAAGTTACAGTAACTAGAACAATATTGCTGAAAGCGTTTCAATGAGATTTCATTGATTCAGAAATGGATTTGATATCAACGGAAGCACACTTATCAGGAGTGACTACGGAAAGTGCTGCTTTTAAGCAATTGTTACATTTAATTATGTTCGGGTTCTTTTTCTTAATAATAAGCAAGACTCTAGATTCTGCGTCCACCTTTTCATTCGAAAGAACGCTCAGAACAGTTGCTATACAATTTGTTGTTGATTTTGTTTTTTTGGAGACTTGTGGGCACTTAATAAACAAAAGTTAGTGCACGGAGCTTTCTGGCTTTGATATTTTCTCAAAAAATAAACTGATTGGAAAAGAAAATTCAGTTGTTGTTTTTTATTTTCTTGTTTCAAACCTAGACACGTTAGCTTTGAAGTTGAAAGTCAAAAATTCATTGCATGTTGCCAAAAAGATAATAGCATCAGAACCATTAGCCTTTCCATTAACTTTTCGTTGCAAGAGAACATTCGGAACAGTTTCTGCACAGGTTGATTTTGTGTAGAAACGTGGGCACTTAACTTTTGGTCGGAGCTTTTCGTTGGAGATGTTTTCGGAAAAACGTAATTCAAAGAAAATTTAGTCGCTGTTATTGTTTTTGAATTTTCGTGTTCTAAACCAAGGCACCCTAACTATGAAGTTGCAAGTAAAAAAATGCATTGCACGTTGGAAAAAAATACAAATAAAATAAAATCCTTTAGGCTTTCCATTTTAAAAAGAACATTCAGAACAGTTGGTTGCTGCACACGTTGGTTTTGTGTAGAAAAGTTGATCGGAGCTTTCTGTTGTTGATGTTTTCTGAAAAACAAAATTGAAAATGAAACAGTTGTTGTTTTCCTATTTTCGTGTTTCAAACCTAGGTACGTAAGATTTAAAGTTGAAAGCCAAAAATTCATTGCATGTTGCAAAAAAGATAATAGCATTAGAACCATTAGCCTTTCCATTAACTTTTCGTTTAAAAGGAACACTTGGAACAGTTGTTATATACGTAGGTGAAGTTGAAAGTCAAAACTTCATTGCTTGTTGTGTTAGAACCATTAGCCTTTCCATTAACTTTTCGCTCAAAAGTAACACTAGGAGCAGTTGCTGTACACGTTGGTTTAGTTGAAAGTCAACAATTCATTGCATTTTGCATTCACTAGCATACTGTAGGACCGAGGAAAGTGCTTTTGAACAAATGTTATATTGTTCTGGGTACTCTTTGTTCGTTTTTTTGCCAGATTAATTAACAAGACGCTAAAATTCTATAACCACTTCAAAGTCTTTTGATGCAAAGAGAGCACTTTCATACAAGTAGCTGTATAATTTGGTTTTGTGTGGAAGTTTAACTACTAAAATAAAGTTATACCCTGAGCTTTCCGGTTTTGATATTTTCTTAAAAAATAATTAAAATGAAAGTTCAGTTCTTAGCATTTTTTTTTAACTGTCGTGTTTTAAACCTGGTACCCCCAAAAGCCTTGCATTTCGCAAAAAATAAAATGATCAATAGATTAGCATATTGTGGGGTTGCTTGAAAACAGATGCGTTACAATAAGTGAAAGTAATGTCGAGGTGGAATAATATGGGACACCTAACTGAAGTGACTATGAGATAACTACTTAGAAGCTATGTAAACAATTGAACTAAATATTTCAAAATCTGTTACAAAAACTAAGAATTGCATGGATGGCAGGCCTTGTATCCAACAGTGTAGAAAGCTCGATAGATCACACCTTCTTATTTGCGATTTAAAAACCTTGTTGTTGCATCAAGTGCATTCATAATCCAGAGAGAGATGTTAACAGCCCAGGAGTTGTTGAAACGACTTTTTAGTTAAACGGGTGAAATATCGTGCATTGTGTTGCACGGCGTTTGACTGTAATGCGGAAATTGAAAAAAAAAAACCAAATAAACAAAAGTACGTAAAAAATACACAAAAGCAACTCTGAATTTGTGTCGCTTTGAAAATGGAAGAAACAAAAGCTTAGATGAAATGGTTTTTTGTAGTATGTGAGAACGGTCTTTTGAGGGAAAAATGTATCTTAAAATAAGGTGAAGGAAAAAAAACTCGAGCCCCCGGAGAGATTTGAACTCTCGACCCCTGGTTTACAAGACCAGTGCTCTAACCACTGAGCTACGAAGGCCGGTCAAGAAAAATGGGCCTGTTTATTGTTAGTTGTAGTTTTTTTATTTTTGCAAGACAACGCCACTGAGTTGTTGCATATTTCCCAAACATTGCTAGGTCACTATTGTAAGATATGGACCTATCAAGATTACGTTGGTGGACAACCATTCACTTAACACATAAAGTGAGGGAGCGAAAATTGACCCTCAAAAAAACACATCAGCAACAACAAGAAGGAACCTCCATAGTCTATTTTTTCCCCCAAAAAGGAGTGAAAGAAAGCAAGCAACGAAACAGTAACACAGGAAAGTGCTGCTCGCTTGCAGCCAACCTCGTTCCGAGGATCTCTTCTCTTCCAGTCCCCTGGGAGGAGGAGCAGACCCTGGGAACAAGGTTGGCGTCAAGCTGGCACTTGAATGAATGTGAACTCATTGCACTTACTCAAAACGTAGAATGTTTTTGTACAGCGTAATGGAACAGTACAACAGGAAAGTACTGCTCAATCGTTATCACAGTTTAAATGGTAACGCTGAATGATTTCATTCCCAGATTCAAAACGTAGAATTACTTTGTACAGCACAACAGTGAAAGTTCCTCTCAATACCTTGACAATTTGAATTCACATGTACCTTTTCACACTTCAATTCAAAGTACATTTAGACCACTTGTGTTCTTCTCCTTTAACAATAATGGCATGAAGTCGTCGAAACTCCGTGTAATGTTTTTATCGTTAATTTTCTTTTTAACATTTGAATACTGTTCACACTTAAGGATTTCTTTTACAGACACAAGGTGGGAAAATAGTAATAATGACAACTTTATCAAAAAGAAAAAAAACTATTAAGACCGATCAGCAGATCATCGATTGACTAGTTTTAATGGCGATTAGTGACAAAACTGGCATGTATACAGATTATATATATTTATAAGCATATAAGAAAACAACAAGTAAGAAAAACTGTCAAATAGATATGTAAAAATTGAAACAACATGATCACAAAGTCAAACAAAGAAAAACAAGGGAATACTAAAAGCGGGCTAACGCTGTCAGTTTCATCTCCGAAGAAATTAAGGACGGTGCCTACTAATATCGAAGTATTTTTGTGCGGTTTATGACTATGCAGGAAAAGCAGATCTTAGCAAGGCCTATTGGAATCCAAAAAGAAAATTGGGCGTAACGGCGCATTTTTCAGAGATAATTAAGCAACAATATCTCTAAAAAGCGCCAAAATATAAAGCAATGTATGGGATTTTTTCCTAAATTGAAGCTTACTTTTCTCTGAAAAATGCATGGTTACCCCCAATTTTCTTTTGAGATACCAAAGGCATTTGGTAAGTTCTGCTTTCTCCGTATAGTTTTAAACCGCGCAAAAATATCCCTGTATTAGTAGGCATCACCCATAGGAAACCCGAGTATCTCGCCATGCGCAGAACGTATGCGCAGTAACAATAGTAGGCACCGTCCTTAATTCCATTACAACAAGAAGCCAGAACTATTTTTGTTGCTAACCAACTCACATTATTTTCCTTTTTTGTAATGTGTACTTGGTGAAGTTTCTAGAAGTCACTGTAGTGGCCTATATTTTAAAATATGTATAAAGAAAGGGAAAATTATAGAAAAATCACTTTTTTAGAAACCTCTTTCAATGGCACTTTTGATGGATCATCGTATACCGGAAAGACATTACGCATCAACCAGTTCGGCGTGGGAAGTTGGATGGGTGGGGTAGGTGGGGAGGTGTAAAAACTAGAAGAGGAGGGAAGAGGGCGCATTCCTTTTGTTTCTGTTCTTCTATTTCTGCCACGCATGATAACGATAATTGCTCCAAAAATCTTTCTTTTTGATAAACAAAAGCACACTTATGGAAGTGATTAGTTTTTATTGTTACATACTATTGTCATTTTTCAGTCGACTTTGGTTCAAAATCTTCAAGAGCGCACGAGAATAGTAGATTGTTAAATACGGTCATAGGCCCAGCGGGGATGAGGTAGGGGAGAACTGTCGGTCTTAGGGTATCTGGGTATTGCTACACCCAGGCGGTATAGTCTGCGAGTCGTTTTAGTGTAAGAATGGGTCATAGATTTTACCATTTTGGCCATTGGGTGTGATTTGGCCTGCTGGTCTGAAATCTGGTGTGTTTTTCAAGAGAACCAATGGAGCGTGTAAATGTGTTTAACTCCAGGAAATAAGGTGCGATTTACTCACTGCTTCAGATACTAAGGCTTCAGATCTAAAAACGGATGTCAAATTTTAAAGAAAAAATCTATGAACGGTGTGAAAAATTGCGCAATTTCATTTGAAATAAGTCAGGATTCGAAAGACTTGCACCTTTCAAAAGCTCTTTTTTCAGCGGACCCCGTTAACCTGCAGATACATTGTTTTTTTTTTCTAAGGGTTTTTAGCATTGTTCTGTTGTTCGTTCTTTTGTCCTCTCGACTAACCATGTAAGACATTGTAAACGGTGCAGGGTCGCCCCTCAGGTTTAGGAGAGCCCAACTGCCCACCTCCACAAGAAATTGCAGTACTCCACTGCCCTTGTCTAATTTCTTGACCACTCTCAGTGAATTCGGCGGAAGATCGCCTGCAGTTCAGTTTGTTGGCCTGTCCATCGTCATTGACGTATCAGCCACATTGTTTTGTGAACGCTTTCTGCAGCGGACGTCGTTGAAAACTGCTGCGAAGGCGTTTCTGTATTTTGGAATTCTCCACGCATAGATGAATGGGTTTAAAATAGAGTTTACAAAAAGGACCTTAAGTGATGTATGCAAAAATAAGAGAAAGTTTTCCTTTTTTGCCCAAGACGGCCGAGCAACCAAAATATTCAGAGCGATATATTGTGGTAAGAAAGTTGCGTAAAATAAGACAAGAACCAGCAGAAAGGCTGAAATCATTCTTCTCTCTCTGTTCCTTTGAGCAAATGTCATTTGTTCAAGATTTTCTCCATTACCATCAGACATATCTCTTACTTGATTGTTATGGGAGTGAAGCGTGCGATATGTTTTCCAGTAAACTACAGGCAACACGATTAAGGGAAGGGACACATGAAGATGGCCGTACAATAGAAGAAATACATATGAAGGGACAGCCATTGCTAAACTGGAAAACAACACAGCGTAAATCCAAATAACCACGATAACTTTTTTGATTTTCCTTCTTGTCACACGGGTTTTGTATTGAAGTGGAGACGAAACCGCGATCAAACGATCGAAAGCCGTTGACGATGCCACGATATTTGGCGCAACAGCACTTAAGTTTATCGCATTACCCAACCCCAAAAGATTCTCGCTTGACTGACCGAGGAATAAACTGATATGGTAGGATAAACGTCCATATCCAGGAATTATTCCAAATAAAAGGTCGGACACGCTCAAGTTTGCCACTAATAAAGTGTCCGGCTTTCGCCATAACTTACTTCGGTAGATTGTAATCAGCAAAATCACGTTTGAGAAGACTGTAGGTGTAGGCAACAAAACTTCCATGATAATCTGCGATACCAGAAGACTTTGAGGGTGACTCTTCGAGGTTGTGGAATTAAGGCTCGACATTCTGCTTCGGTTGCGAAATGTTTAGTCTAGCGGTGGGAAAAAACTTCTGCGAATGACATATTGTATACAGGCTTCATTATATACTATTTCACAGCAATTTATATGTAGATGATAGACCAATTAAAGTTACAGTAACTAGAACAATATTGCTCCAAGCGTTTCAATGAGATTTTTTAGAAATGGATTTGACATTAACGGAAGCACAGTTATCAGGAGTGACTAAGGAAAATTAATACATTTAATAATATTCGGGTTCTTATTTCTTAATAATAAGCAAGACTCTAGATTCTGCGTCCACCTTTTCATTCAAGAGAACGCTCAGAACAGTTGCTTTACAATTTGTTGTTGATTTTGTTTTTTTGGAGACTTGTGGGCACTCAATAAACAAAAGTTAGTGCACGGAGCTTTCTGGCTTTGATATTTTCTCAAAAAATAAGCTGATTGGAATAAAAAATTCAGTTGTTGTTTTTTATGTTCTTGTTTTGAACCTAGACACGTTAGCTTTGAAGTTGAAAGTCAAAAATTGATTGCATGTTGCAAAAAAGATAGTAGCATCAGAACCATTAGAATTTCCATTACTTTTTCGTTCTAAGAGAGCACAAGGAATAGTTGCTGTACACGTTGGTTTTGTTTACAAACGTGGGCATTTAATTTTTGGTCGGAGCTTTCCCTTGCAGATGTTTTTTGAAAAACAAAATTCAAAGAAAATTCAGTCGCTATTGTTGCTTTTGAATTTTCGTGTTTTAAACTAAGGCACCTTAACTGTGAGGTTGTAAGTCAAAAGTTCATTGCATGTTGCAAAAAAAAAAAAATAATAATAATAATAAATAAATAAATAAATAAATAAATAAAAAAGTAAAAATAAAAATAAAAATAAAAACCTTTAACCTTTCCATTAACTTTTCGTTCAATAACAACACTCCGAACAGCCGGTTGCTGCACACGTTGGTTTTGTGTAGAAACGTAAGTACTTAAATTTTGATCGGAGCTTTCTGTTGCTGATGTATCTTGAAAAACAAAATTCGAAGTGAAAAATCCGTTGTTGTTTTTCTATTTTCGTGTTTCAAACCTAGGGACGTAAGCTTTGAAGATGAAAGTCAAAAATTCATTGTATGTTGCAAAAAAGATAATAGCATTAGAGCCATTAGCCTTTCCATTAACTCTTCGTTCCAAGAGAACACTCAGAACAGTTGCTTACGTTGGTTTTGTGTAGAAACGTGGGCACTTAACTTTTGGTCGGAGCTTTCCGTTGAAGATGTTTTCTGAAAAACAAATTTCAAAGAAAATTCACTCGGTGATGTTGTTTTTGAATTTTTTGTGTTTTAAACTAAGGTACCTTAACTGTGAAGTTGTAAGTCAAAAATTCATTGCATGTTGCATAAAAAAAAAAACTACAAATAAAAATTAAAACCTTTAGCCTTTCCATAACTTTTCGTTCAAAAAGGAACACTCAGAACAGCTGGTTGCTGCACACGTTGGTTTTGTGTCGAAACGTGAGCACTTAAATTTTAGTCGGAGCTTTCTGTTGCTGATGTTTTCTGAAAAACAAAATTCAAATGAAAAATCAGTTGTTTTTTTTATTTTCGTGTTTCAAAGCCAGGCACGTAAGCTTTGAAGATGAAAGTCAAAAATTCATTGCATGGTGCAAAAAAGATAATAGCATTAGAGCCATAAGCCTTTCCATTAACTCTTCGTTCCAAGAGAACACTCAGAATAGTTGCTGTACACGTTGGTGAGTTGAAAGTCATCAATTCATTGCATTTTGCATTCATTAGCATACTGTAGGACCGAGGAAAGTGCTTTTGAGCAAATGTTATATTGTTCCGGGTACTCTTTGTTCGTTTTTCGCCAGATTAATTAACAAGGCGCTAAAATTCTATAACCACTTCAAAGTCTTTTCATGTAAAGATAACACTTTCATACAAGTAGATGTGCAAGTTGGTTTGATGTGGACGTTTAACTACTAAAATAAAAAGTTATTCTTTGAGCCTTCCGCTTTTGATATTTTCTAAAAAAAAAAATAAAATAAAATCAGTTCTCAGCATTTTTTTTAAGTTTTGTGTTTTAAACCTGGTACCCCCAAAAGCCTTGCATTTCGCAAAAAATAAATAGCATTAATGACAACTTGATTAAAAAAAAAAGCTAATAAGACCGACCAGGCATCTGTATACATATTATATATATTTATAAGCCTATAAGAAAACAACCATTACGAAAAACTTTTAAATGTATGTGTAAAAATTAAAACAACATGATCACAAAGTCATAAAAAGGAAAACACAGGAATACTAAAAGCGAGCTAACGCTGTCAGTCTCATTTCCGAAGAAGTGATCCCATCTAACCAACTCACATTATTTTCTTTTTTGTAATGTGTACCTTGTGAAGTTTCTAGAAGTCACTGTAGCGGCGTATTTTTCAAAATAAGTATAAAGTAAGGGAAAATTATACATAAATCACTTTTTAAGAAAGCCCTCTCAAGGGCACCTTTAATGGACCATCGTATACCGGAAAGACTTTTCGTATCAACCAGTTCGGCGCCTGACGTTGGATGGCTGGGGTAGGTGGGGAGGTGTAAAAACCAGAAGAGAGGGGAGAGGGCACATTGCTTTTGTTTCTCTTCTTCTATTTCTGCCACGCATGATAACGATACGTGGCTCCAAAAATCTTTCTTTCTGATAAACAAAAGCACTCTGATGGAAGTGATTAGTTTTTATTGTTACGTACTGGTGTCATTTTTCTGTCGACTTTGGTTCAAAATCTTTAAGAGCGCACGAGAATAGTAGATTGTTAAATACGGTCATAGGCCCAGCGGGGATGAGGTAGGGGAGAACTGTCTTATAAAAAACTTAGGGTATCTGGGTATTGCTACACCCAGGCGGTATAGTGTGCGAGTCGTTTTAGTGTAAGAATGGGTCATAGATTTTACCATTTTGGCCACTGGGTGTGATTTGGCCTGTTGGTCTGAAATCTGTTGTGTTTTTCAAGAGATCTATTGGAGCGTGTAAATGTGTTGATCTCCAGAAAATAAGGTGCGATTTACTTACTGCTTTAGATACTAAAGCTTCAGATCTAAAAACGGATGTGAAATTTTAAAGAAAAAATTCATGAACGGTGTGAAAAATTGCGCAATTTCATTTGAAATAGGTCAGAATTCGAAATACTTGCACCTTTGAAAAGCTCTGTTTTCACCGGACCCCGATAACCTTCATTGTTTTTAGGGTTTGCAGCGTTGTTCTGTTGTTCGTTCTTTTGTCCTCTTGACCAACCATGTAAGGCATTGCAGACGGTATAGGGTCGCCCCTTAGGATTAGGAGAACCCAACAGCCAACCTCCGCAAAAAATTTCCAGAAGTTCTCCACTACCTTTGTCTAATTTCTTGACCACTTTCAGTGAATTTGGCGGAAGATCGCTTGCAGTTCAGTTTGTTGGCCTGTTCTTCGTCATGGACGTATCAGCCACGTTGTTTCTTGAACGCTTTCTGCAGCGGACGTCGTTGAAAACTGCTGCGAAGGCGTTTCTGTATTTTGGAATTCTCCACGCATAGATGAATGGGTTTAAAATAGAGTTAACATAAAGGACCTTAAGGGATGTATGGAAAAAGAAGAGAAACTTTTCCTTCTTTGCCAATGACGGCCGAGCAACCAACATATTTAGAGCGATATATTGCGGAAAGAAAGTTGCGTAAAATAAGACAAGAACCAGCAGAAAGGCTGAAATCATTCTTCTCTCTCTGTTCCTTTGAGCAAATGTCATTTGTTCAAGATTTTCTCCATTACCATCAGACAAATCTCTTACTTGATTGTTATGGGAGTGAATTGTGCGATATGTTTTCCAGTAAACTACAGGCAACACGATTAAGGGAAGGGACACATGCAGATGGCAGTACAATAGAACAAGTATATTTAGAGGGACACCTATTCCTAAGCTAGCGAACAGCACAATGTAAATCCAAATAACAGCGATAACTTTTTTGATCTTCCTTGTTGTCACACGGGTTTTGTATTGAAGTGGAGAGGAAACCGCGATCAAACGATCGAAAGCCATTGCAGCAATGGTACACGATGCCACGATATTTGTCGCAACAGCACTTAAGTTTACCGTAAGATCCAACCCCAAAAGATTCTCGCTTGACTGACCGAGGAATAAACTGATATGGTAGGATAAACGTCCATATCCAGGAATTATTCCAAATAAAAGGTCGGACACGCTCAAGTTTGCCACCAATAAAGTGTCCGGCTTTCGCCATAACTTACTTCGGTAGATTGTAATCAACAAAATCACGTTTGAGAAGACTGTAGGTGTAGGCAACAAAACTCCCATGATAATCTGCGATACCAGAAGACTTTGAGGGCTACTGTTCGAGGTTGTGGAATTAAGGCTCGACATTGTGCTTCGGTTGCGAAATGTTTAGTCTAGCGGTGGGAAAAAACTTCTGCGAATGAAATATTGTAGACAAGCTTCATTATATACTATTTCACAGCAATTGATATGATGCAGATAGATTAATTGAAGTTATAGTTACTAGAACAATATTGCTCAAAACGTTTCAATGAGATTTTATTGATTCAGAAATGGATTTGACATTGACGGAAGCGCACTTATCAGGAGTGACTAAGGAAAGTGCTGCTTTTAAGCAATTGTTTTATTTAATTGTATTCGGGTTTGTTTTTTTAAATAATTAGCAAGGCTCTCGATTCTGCGTCCACTTTAAAGCCTTTTCATTCAAGAGAACGCTCAGAACAGTGGCTGTACAAGTTGTTTTTGATGTTAGAACTTAGAGCCATTAGCCTTTCCATTTGCTTTTTGTTCCAAGAGAACACTCAGAACAGTTGCCGTGCACGTTGGTGAAGTTGAAAGTCAACAATTCATTTCATTTTGCATTCATTAGCATACTGTAGGACCGAGGAAAGTGCTTTTGAGCAAATGTTATATTGTTCTGTGTACTCTTAGTTCGTTTTTCGCCAGATTAATTGACAAGACGCTAAACTGATTCTATAATCACTTCAAAGTCTTTTCATGTAAAGACAGCACTTTCGTTCAAGTAGCTGTACAAGTTGGTTTTGTGTGGAAGTTTAATTACTTAAATAAAAGTCATACTTTGAGCTTTCCGGCTTTGATATTTTCTAAAAATATGATTTCATTCCGAGATTCAAAACGTAGAATTACGTTGTACAGCACAACAGTAAAAGTTCCTCTCAATACATTGACAATTTGAATTTACATGTACCTTTTCACACTTTAATTCAGCGTACATTTATACCAATTATGTTCTTCACCTTTAACAATGATGGCATGAAGTCGTCGAAACTCCGTGTAATGTTTTTATCGTTCATTTTCCTTTTAACATTTGAATACTGTTCACACTTGAGGATTTCTTTTACAGACACAAGGTGGCAAAATAGTACAAGAACAAAAGCACTTTAAATAGCTTTTATAATTTCAATTTGATTTATTTCACGGACACAAAAGGTAGAATTTATAATGGTAATTGAACTGAGTGGAGTGCAATTTGGTCAGAAATCATACGCGTGATTTCAAAATCGAACAAGCGCGCAGCGCGAGTTTGATTTGAAATCACAAGTATGATTTCAGACCAAAATTCCACGACACAAAGTTCAATTACCACTTTATTATACCTATTTTGAAATCACAGAGTTTTACTGTCAATTTTAATATTCTATTTTTGTTACTTCATTTCTATTTTGATGGGCTAGAGAAAGGATGCGATTTAGAGCAAAAAATGGTGCAATTTGGGAATAAATCGCACTGTTGAGAGCCAATCAGATTGCAAGGATCACCAGTGATTTCAAAATATGTGTAATAACGGGATAAACTGTTCAGTAGTGTTTACTTGAATACTCAATATACGAGTTAAAAACTGAGTTGAAACCACCTCAGCATACATTTTAGTCCACTGATGTGCGTTCGTGTTACTGCATTACGAAGTTTCCGCAATAATCATTACAAATCACTGATATTACAATTCTATGTTTAATGGCTTAATAAGTCTACTGAAAGAAAGGAGCGTATTAGGGTGAGTTGGCAGATATTGCGGCCTGGATGCAAGCACTAACAGGCGGACGTTAATGAGTTGCAAGTGGTTGCGGTTTGTCACACTTTTAAGGATTTTAATTTCTATGTTTTAGCCCCACAAATAATCAACAAAAGATCGGAGAATTTTATGTATTTTTAACTATTGACTTCATTCGTTTTTATCAAAATTTTTATTTTGTAAGAATTATTTTTATCTAATAATTGTAGTTTTGTTAGTACACGACCCCACAAGCTTGTTAGCTTCGATATTTTTATCGTGTATAAATAAAGGTTGTATGTCTGTATATATGTATGTTTAACATATTCGACCTGGAACTAGGTCAAACAAGAACTCTCTTATCACGACGTGAAGACAATCAAACTTAGAGCAAACTTGGCCTTATTTGCATTATATTTGACAGACTTGGTGTGGTAAGCAGCTATTATTAGTAAATGAAATATTCATTTCACGTTCGTGTTTCATCAGACTGTAGCTGTTATAGTCCACTGATCACTCGGATTCCGTTCAGCATAAGCAACATCACACTGACACCATGACAAGCTCTAACTTCACGACCTCGAACAGTATACCTCAAGGCTATCTCTTATCGCAGATAATTGTGGGCTTTTTCTTGGCTACATCAACAGTCTTCTCAAACGGGATTTTGCTGATTACAATTTACCGACGAAAGTTATGGCAGCCCTCGGTCTCGTTATTGGTGCTAAACTTGAGCGTTTGCGACCTTCTAACAGGCATCGTGCCTGGATATGGAAGTTTTTACTACGACATCAATTTATTCAGCGGCCAGACAAGGGAAAAACTTTTGGGGTTTAGACTTGGCTTAACATTTGCTGCTGTGGCCACAAATATCGTGGCGTCGTGTACTATAGCTGGGATGGCTTTTGATCGCCTGTTCGCTGTTTCGTCTCCAATTCAATACAGAATGCGAATGACCACAACGAAGATCAAAGTTTTTATCGTGGTTGTTTGGATTTACGCTGTGCTGTTTTCCAGTTTAGCAATGGGTGTGCCTCCAAACGTATTTCTTCTATTGTACTGCCATCTTCATGTGTCTCTTCCCTTAATCGTGTTGTTTGTAGTTTACTGGAAAACATATCGCGCGCTTCGCTCCCATAACACACAAGTACGAAGTATGTCTGAAGGTAATGTGAGAGATCTTGAACAAGTGGCCACTGCTCTAAGGAACAGAGAAAGAAAATTGATTTCAGCCTTTCTGCTGATTCTTGTCTTATTTTACGTAACTTTCGCTCCGCAATATATCGCACAGAATATGTTAATTGCTCTGCCATCTTTGGCAAAGAACGAAAGCTTTCGGTTTTTTCTTTATACATCGAATAAGTTTCTGTTAGTGAACTCCACTTTAAACCCATTTATTTATGCGTGGAGAATTGCAAGATACCGAAAAGCTTTCAAGACGATATTCGGAGGGTGTCGCTTCAGAAGAAGCTCAGTATACAATGTGGCTGATGCTTTTGAGATGATGCAAGTTTCACCTCTAGATTCTGACTCTGTGCCAACTGCGGTTACAACATAGAAGATAAGTCATATTTCTCTCGAACAATAAGGAAACAAATGAGTGCACGCGACGTCGGTTGCTCCTCACCGTAACATTTGTGTCTGTCTCCTCGGTTGACTAAGCTTGCAATGCAAGCTTATATGTCATGTGAACATAAACGCTTAATTACCGTGGCCTTCGTGCTTTAAGGACGTCATATTGGCGTTTTGAAAACGGAAGAGAGTTGTAGCGAGTAAAACCAAAACTGAAAAGGATTAGGGATTGGGCCTCAGGCTAAATAACAACAACAGCAACAAGTATTATGTTTATTTAACGAATAAAAGTAAAATAAATGAAGACTTGGGAATTTAACTAGAATTTGTTTTGCGGAAACATTTCTTGAGATGAAGTGTTTTTTTTTTATACTGTATATAATTATTTCATAGATCACTTGAGTTTTGTCTTTGTTTTCTCGCATCGTCGCCGCTCACGAAAATTTAATCTGCAATATTTTTGCTGAATGTAAGTGGCCCTTGTGAGCGACTCATATATTGTCGCGAAAAAAATTTATCCTCTAAAGTTTTTTTCGTTAGTTGCGGACAGGATTAGGAAAAAGGCGTGGGAAAATGTGGTCTGTTTTTCTCTTTGAAGAATACAATCGCTGCATCAGTTATACAACTTTTGAAAATCAAATTGAAAGCGAAGGATGCTTCACCTTTTAACGAAATGCACAGGGAATACGCTTTTTTAATAGTGAACAACCTACGTTAATTTTTTCCTTCCAGTAACATAGACTCTTAAAGTTTATGGAACTCACTCAGTGGCCTATATTTTTAATCTTCAACGAAGAGAAAGGATAACGGCTAAATTACAGAATACAGGGCCACTTATTTACATGATAATAGCATCTATTGTGTCGTTCTATTTTGTTATGTGTCGTTCTTATGTGTGTGGACCAAAGTGACCCTGTATTCTGTAGTTGCTCCAGGATAACTGTATACGTATAAGCAATTATTTTTAGAAAACACTTCTTCTTTTATTAGCAACGCCTTTGAATGTTCATATACCGGAAGCGAGATTTTATAAAAGGAACAGCGCTGCAATATTAGTTTACCGATGAATAAATTAATATCGTAGTATAAGCTATACCCCGGTACCATCCCTGTTAGAAAGTCGCACACGCTCAAGTTTATCACCAATAACTTGACACCGGCTTCGAAAATAACTTCCTCCGGTGACCTGTAATCAACAATTTGAGAAGACTGCTTGTGTTGCCAACATAAAGCCAACATTAGCATAGAGACAAGAACGCGTCAAAGTCATGCATTTAAATATAGAATACCTAGAATTAGCAAGGACGTTTTTAAGTTTTCTTCTTTTCTTAGATCCATATGCGAATGGAATTCTTTACCCTCAGAGATTGTAAATTCTTTGTCATTGCAAAGTTGTAAAACCATGTTAACAAATTATTTTAAATAAGTTATGAAAAGCTAGTACTGTAAATAGAATTTAATGTTATTTTTCTCATGTTTATATACGTTTTTCTTTTTTTTTTCTTTTATTGAGTTACTTGTTATGTAATCTATTTTTAAGAAAAGTTGGTGTGATGTTTTACGACTTTACCGACTAATTGAATGTAGATGTAGATGTAGATAAAGCTCACTATACTCCGTGTGACAAAATAGCCTGCGGAAAAACTCGTGTATCGTCCAGTGTGTCTGACGAATTAGAACTGATTCGGCTGAGAGTTGGATTGAAACAAAGTTCATTGTTGTCATCAGCAAATAATGTGTGTGTAAACGGAAGTGTGAAAACTTTCCTCAAAGTTTGTAATTAAATTTTATTGAAGTGTATTTTGTGTCAACTAAAGCATAGCTGCCAGGAAACGCTGCCGCCCTCTAAAAACTTTAATAATTTATTCAGGTGTTCCCTTGGTTATCTTTTTTCGTGTTCTCCCAAAATTGGTTTAAAAGATTCGTAAATGGGAAGGATCGTGGGGTTTTTAACCTCTTTGTTGAAAATCAGGTGAAATAAGACTTTCACTTAGCTACAAAATAATTCTAGAAGAACGAGAAGAAAGAAATCAGCTCGATTCTTAAAAGGAACAACTCGTGATCTTTTCGCGGGCATTTTGGAAACAAAAATGCGAGAACTTGAAAAACATTAACCTAACATGAGAATGATGATTATTCAAGAAAGTGACGCAGGCATACTCGGAAAAAAGAAATCCGAGTGCTCCTATCAGGAGTCGAACCTAAGACCTTCCGATTACTAGTTCAGATGCTCTACCACTGAGCTACAGGAGACTCGTGGGAGCTAAGGCCATTAAACTAGGTTCATGGGACAAACATCCTGCATACTGCTAGGAATTGAATGTCGAACGTGTGGTATATGAAAGAAATGTGATGGTATACTTTCTTGAATAATCATCATTCTCATTCATTCACCAGGCTGGAAATATACCATCACATTTCTTTCATATTAACCTAACATTTTTCAAGTTTCAATCCATCCCGACTTACTCTGTCTGTCTCTGGCCAGAGGTACTAATCGACTGTTTTATTGCAGTGGGGTGATAACTTGTAACAAAACTAGACATTTTTTTTGTTTTTTGTTTTTGTTTTGGGGTTTTGAAATCACATCAAATTCCGCGTGCTACTTCCCGTTTAGTCTTGCCCCCATCCTCAAAGTCTGTTCATTCAAAAGGAAGATGGCGGACAGTTCTTCCTCGTGTTGTTAACCATTCAAAGAAAAGTTGATTAGATTGACCAGAGTCTTCCGCTAAGCCTGTTTGTTTTACAACATCAGATAAAGACAAAATTTTGAAATCTTAATTCACTATTTTTTTTTCGTTCATTAATCTTGGACACCTTTAATAATGTGAGTTCTACTGTCTATTTCGAAGGAAAAATGATCAAAGCATCAGTGTACCATTGGGCTCTAAAAAACAAAAAAGAAAACATCCGTGGCAATTAATGGAATCAACGTCAGTAATAAAATTGATCAATTTAATGTCAATGACACTTCAATTCTTTGGTTGCCATTATATTGACTTTTTCTTTAAAGACGTGCTACAATTTAAATATGACTGCTGTTGTATTGACGGAAGATGGCATAAAGATATGGCTATTTACTGAGCAGAAGGACACCGTAATGAATTTAACAATTATTCTACGAGCGTGCGTTGGATATGAGTTGACAGATAGCTAATTCGACTATAGTCATCTGATATCCAACGATAATAATATGGGTAATGTATTAATATGGAGGAGAAATTGCTGCCATTTTAATGACATCTTTTTCTCACATTCATGCGTGGGTTGGGTTAGGGTTTACGCAAATATCCGGATATTTTTTGAGATATTGAGAAGTTTCCGAGATATTTATAAAAATTTTAGAAAATTTTAAGATATTTAGAAAATTTTAGGATATTTAGAAAGATTTATAGCTTTTTTTTTTGGCTGTTTTTCAGTTTTTCCTCGCTATTTTTTTTTTTTTTTTGACAGAATACTCAGTTCTATCATTCTATGCTAGAAATAGTCCAGTTTAACGGTTTTCCACTTGAATAATGTATTCCATATCACTAGCAGCCATTTGTCAAAATGGCGAATGCTGGGCTTTATTTCCATAATACTAGTGTAGACAATGTCTGACATACTTTTCAGCTCCCGCTGGGGAAATTTTGGCATAAGGGATTCAAAATTGGCTTATTTTTAAAACAAAAAGTACGAGATATTTCGAGATATTTAGAAATTTTTTTGGGATATTTAGACATTTGTTTTTGAGAATTTCCGGAAAGATATTTAGGTGATTTTACGTGATATTTGTGTAAAGGCCTAGTTGGGTGAGATCAAAATATGGACTGATAGCGGCTGCCAATGGCGCCTTCTCATGCTGACGTCCGATCTCACCCACAGAAGAACCTTAAACCGCAACGAGACTGATATATGCGGTATAGTTCACAGGGATGTCACGTTTTAACAAAAACTGACACCAATTCCTCGTGACAATGCCTTTTCTCATTGGACGAGAAAGTATGACGTATTGTGTTGTATCGTTAATATTCTGCACGATGAATTTGACATTGGCTTCTCGAAAAACATTGTATTTGCACCGCTTTCAGTTAAACGAAAAAATTGAATAGGGGTCTTTTGACGAAATATATTAGAGGGAAAAAAAGAAGAGGAAGAAGAAGAAAAAAAAAAGGAAATAAAATATCATCCCCCGGAGAGATTTGAACTCTCGACCCCTGGTTTACAAGACCAGTGCTCTAACCCCTGAGCTACGGAGGCTTGTTCCAAAGAGTTTTGCTCTTTATCGCTAATTATAGTGTGCGGTTTATCTTAGCCATCATCAGATGCATCGTCCGACTTATTACCAACTCAGTCACGATAGTGATACGTAGGCCAGTGAAGATTACGTTGGCGAAAAACGACACACTGTAGAAACTGAAGAGATAAAGTGAGCGAGAATTGACCAAAACACAAAACATAGACTTTTTACAAGAAAAAGACAGTTACATGTTTCCGAAGGATTACCAGGTCACCATAGTGATTTATGCTATTAGAGAGATTAAGCACCACGTTTACGGCAAACGGCAAACGGCAGAAATGAGCACGTGACCTTGTTTATCTTTCATTTGCCGCTCGCTGTTTTCAGTTTCTCAGAAAAATTGAGTGTTTTTGCGTTAGAATTAAAGGCCAGAATTATCTTGTACTATTTTCATCTACGTACTCATATTTTCAAGAAAACATAAACGCGAATCTCACGTTTGCCGTTTGCCGTAAACGTGGTGCTTAATCTCTCTATTATGCAGTACATAATAACAAGCATCAATGGAGAATAGCGCATAATAGATTAATGGCCACACTTTAGGTTCAAGCCGAATCAGACGTTAGCGAACTCAGATCAGTTTATCGTGTAATTGTCGATTGTTTGTAGTTGGCTTGTTGACTGCCTCCTTGTTTTGACTTGTTTCTTTCCTTTCTGTTAAGCGCGCTAGCAGAAATAACGTTTTTCTTCTTTCTTGCATATTCAGGAAGCAGTTCAACACCCCGTGGTCCGAATGCTGGTCTCAAGGAAATGGAACAAGTTTGCTCATAAGTGGTTTTGGTAAGAAAAGCAGAAGCCGTCAATTCTTCGCTCTTCCTTCCTACCTGCCTACCTTCCTAGTAACCTATCTCTTGCTCTTTGTGCATGCCCCTACCTTCATGTCTCTCCCTTCTTCTGTTTTCCCTCCCTTTCTCTCTTTCTTTCTCAGTTTCCAACTTTCTTTCTTACTTCACTCCGTCCTTAGTTCCTTTTTTTTTTGATATCCAGTTCGATGCCTCCTCCTTTCCCCTCCCCTTTATTTCCTTCCGATCTTCCTTCCCTCCCTCCCTCTGTCCATTCCTTCCTTTCTTGCTCCCATTTCACTCCCTCCCTCCCTCCCTCCCTCCCTCCCTCTTTCTCTTCCGTCTTCATTCCTCTCCCTCCCATCCTTCTTTCCTTCCTTCCTTCCTTCCTTCCTTCCTTCCTTCCTTCCTTCCTTCCTTCCTTCCTTCCTTCCTTCCTTCCTTCCTTCCTTCCTTCCTTTCTTCCTTCCTTCCTTCCTTCCTTCTCTTCTATCAATCTTGCCACTCTGTTATCACCTAACGTTAATGGTTTGATTAGTGAATTATTACTCCATATGATATATATATAATATATTATTTTATTACATATGGATTTTATATTATAATACAGTATTTTATTACATTTATGATATTCTATTTTTGTAGTTTTTTAATTACTATTTTTGGATTTTTTCTTTGTAAATTTAGGGGTACAACTTCAATATGTAACCCTTTTGAATTTTTTTTTCTTCTTCAATAAAGTTGTTATAAAATAAAAAAAATATATATAAATAAATTTATCTTTTACAACTTTCCTTGCCTGTTTCAGCATTCAATCGTCATTCTACGTGTTATTCCTAACAGTGCTGTCCTACGCGCTCATTCATGGCTCAACACAAGACGATCCAACACAGTACGGCGGTAACGCCAATGGTCTGCGGCTGTTCTGTGAAATGGGGACCATTATTTTTCTCATGTTTTACTTCTTCGAGGAAGTGAACCAAGCGGAACGGTGAGTAAACAAAGACTGTGATTGGCTTCTTCTGTCAGAGTCTGAATGCTGATTGGATAGATAAGCAAATAACATGATTATAGTTAACTTCAGTTATAATCAGATGAAGGTTAAGTTATCTTATTTTTCTTGACAATCACCTTTCAATCTTATCAGTTGTTTGCATTTGGTCAAGAAACGTTGCATTTTGCAGTTTAGCTTGGGCATAAAATTGGCTGGTTTGCCCTTTCCAGTTATAATTTACTAAATAACTATGCAATTGTAATTGAACTGTGATATAAAGTTTGCTTATCAAGTCCATTATTCTGACAGCGTCTTAAAAGGTTCAAAATCTCTAAATCTCCTGTACAGAGTTTTGAACCTGATATCATACAAACTCACAGAATATATTTTCTCCCTTGTTACGTGGTACCCTGTGTAATGAGGGTGCCCTGTTATTTAGTGCGGACCAGGGGATCCTTATGTAATGTGAGGATGCTTTATGTATATGTGCAATCTCTGTGAACCAAAGCAAACTATGTTTAAGTAAACACCCAGTGAAGGTGTTTTTTGAAACCTCTGTGACGACTTTATGGTTGAGTGAAAGGTCTTTTTTTGTTCTTTATTCCAGGGAATGGAAAACTTATTTCAAGGATCCGTACAACTATTTTGATTGGCTTGGTCTGATTTTAACATTCCTTGTGATTCCTCTCCGATTTGCCGAATCCAATTCTCAGTGGAGTGTAGCTGGACTTGGATACTTGTTCAACTTTCTCAGGCTCTTCAAATTCTCCTGCGTCACAAGGTACTGTTTGCAGTGTTACGTTGAACGATCTCTTCATTAAACGAAGACTGATCTCAACTGTAGGTTAATTAGTTAGCGCTGACCAAAAATAATTTACTTATTAAAAGTGTTTGATTTTGTAAATGTTATGTATTAACGTTTGTATATGTTATTTATTTACGTAATTTATCACTGACTGCTGTCCCCCTTTCTCTCCGCCGGCCTCGACTAGCACCTGCTATTTGCGGGCGGAAATGTTTATTGTTTATTAAGGATTATGAAATAAATGTGAATGTGAAATGTGAATGTGATAGAAGAAATAATCAATTCAACTCTCGACCCCTGATTTGCAAAACTAATGCTCTAATCCCTGAGCTACTTTAGGTTGGTTGGTACCATTGGAGTGTCGAAGACATGCAACCTTTAACCTAATTAATGGTGCATGCGCACGCGCAGATGACGAATTTGTTTTTGTAGCTGATGTAAAAAAAACACCTAAACTAACACGAATCGTAACCAAGTAAATGAAAGGTCCTGGGATACAGCATAAAAATAACAGAATGTTGATTTACATGTACAAAGAAAGCTCCAACGCTATAAAATGTGGCCCTTCGTTTTACAGGTGGTAGATGAAATCCATCTTCAATTACAAGTCAAAACTCGTTCGAATTTTCCTTTGCAGGACCACAGGCCTGTACACCAAGACTCTTGCCAAGATAATCTACCGAGACATGACCCGCTTCAGTGTGGTGTTTGTGATTGTGTTTCTTGGATTCTGTGGTTCGATGTACATGGCGCTGAAGGCCACAGGTTCCCAGGAGCTGTTCAGGTAATTTTCTATATACCTCTAGCGGAATTTTTGTTTAAACTTTCGACTTAAAAGAGGTCAAAGGGCGTATTATTTAGTTGAAAGCTTATTTGAGGTTATAATGCTGTGTTCTTAGTTTTGTTTGTTTGTTTGTTTGTTTTTTTTAAAGCAATTACGCCTGGCTGATGTTGGCTGCTGTTCGAGCTCTTGTCGAACAACAACCCGCCGAAGAAGACTATTCTAAGTTCAGGTAATTTCTTGGCGTTATAACATTTTCTTGTTTGTTTGAAACTGCTGCAGCATTGTTTTAGCACACCTCGTCTTGATAATGAAACTGGATTGCACTAGACTGGAAAACAGTGCGTATTTTTTGCTCTGAGGAAACAGCAAGAAGTGAGACTGGGGCCTGGGGCCCGTTTCTCGAAAGTCCCTGTAACTTACCGGGCCCGATAAGTATATTTTTGAATGTTTTTTCGCCGATTACACAGTGATTACAGGCATGGTACCTGGCCAATGTTTTCATAGAATTATAAGATTTTAATATTATTTAGTATTCAAAGCTAACAAACATTGACTTCTTTTAAGAAACATTTATCACCAAAGACACTTTTCGGGCCCGGTTTATTTACCGGGACTTTTGAGAAACGTGCCCCTGGCCCGCCTAGATTAGCAGCTCCCCCCTTCCCCGCGGGCGTCTTCAAATTTTTGATGGGATATGCGTCTCGGTTCTCCGCAAACCCTGACCATATTTCAGACCAAAGTATGTAGTTTCCCGGTACCCTTTTTCACACTTGGCCTCCAAAATTCGTACTTATTTTCAGACCTGGTTTCTAGAATCCATACCCCCCATTTCTGTAAAAATCCATACCCGTTTTCAGCCTCCCAGATCAAAATTGTTCAAATCTCTACCCTATTCCAGACTAAAATGGCTCAAAAACCATAGCTTATATAGATGATTACCCCCTCCCCCTCCTCCCCTCGGGATTAGCAGTTTCTACCTCATGCTGTGGGCCAGTCCATTGAAGTAAAAACTTCAAAGGTCCAAATACAGTTGAAGTTGATGCACGTGTGACGCTCGCGCGCGAGTATCCACGTTCTCGGACCTTCGCGTCTCGCTTGTTCGCGCTTTCCCTGATTCCTCTCTTCCCTCTTTTTTTAAAGAGAAGAAGCGATGATTTGGATTGTAAGACGGTGCATGTGGATACTACAGCCCTAAACTTCTTCGATTTCATTGAGGTTGAACAAACGGTCTTGCAGAGGCTTCGTATAACTTGTTCTCAAAACGGTGAAATGTCTTTTGTTTCTCTTCAGGTGGCTTGCGATCCTCATCCTCCTCGCCTACATGGCGATGGTGATTGTAATTCTCCTAAACATTCTCATCGCACAGATGAGTTACACTTACAGCGAGGCAAAGAAAACTGCCAAACTGCAATACGCTATTGACACCATGGTGATTGTTACCCGCTTGGAATACAGCAGATTTGCCAAATGGGTATGAATTATACAACTTTCAAAATAAAGTAAATAGATAAATCACTTTATTTAAGGGCCAATGTGTTTAGCGCAGAGCGCTAATTGGGGACACTCTCCAGATCGAATTGGAATTTAGAAATGTTGGTTTTTGAGGAGAGGGGAAAACCGGAGTACCCGGAGAAAAACCTCTCGGAACAAGGACGAGTACCAACAACAAACACAACCCACATATGACGCCAAGTCCGGGAACTCGGGCTACATTGGTGGGAGGCGAGTGCTCTCACCACTGTGCCATCCCTGCTCCACCTAAGATGGATTGTAAAGCAAATTTTCACCACAGGAAAGAACTCATCAATAGACTCAAAATTAACTTAGAACCTTCTTAGCTTGTAGAGCATCATAAACAGTATGATAGGATTGTTTCCCTCAGTAGCTTTTATTATAACAGTCACACTAGGATTTCATTGGTAGCCGAACAAAAACAATAGTCAGAACCGCAATTACTCTTGAATAAAGAGGGCAACGAGTCTCCCACCGGATGGTAACCTGCGTAGCAAGCCAAAGATTAGATCAGATTAGATGAGATTAGATTAGATGAGATGAGATTAGATTAGATTAGATTAGATTAGATTAGATTAGATTAGATTAGATAAGATTAGATTAGATTAGATTAGATTAGATTAGATTAGATTAGATTAGATTAGATTAGATTAGATTAGATTAGATTATCGCTGGTGTTAATTTTTTAATGTGATTTTCGTTTCAATACTATCTTATTGTAAAGCGCCATGAGCCATGGATATGGCGCTGTATAAATCCTTTTATTATTATTATTTACTCTTATTATTATTATTATTATTATTATTATTATTATTATTATCATTATCATTATCATTATCATTATCATTATCATTATCATTATCATTATCATTATCATTATCATTATTTCCGTTGGAATTTTGTGCGTTTTTCGCTTTTTGACCGCGCGGATATTGGGACGCGAGTGAAAAAAAACTCTGTCCCAATTTCCGCGCGGTCACACAGCGAAAAAAGGCAGAAAACCCCACGGAGACACTTGCCACGCAGGCTGACTAGATGGTGATTTGCCTAATACGAGGCATGGTTCTTCTGTTTCAGAACTTGAGGATGAAGAATTACATACATGGTGACTGGATCAGTGAAAAGGACTTAGCAAAAGGTACATTGATCTACAACTCAAAAATACAAGGCGGATACATTAAAGCCTTCGGCATAACACAACACCATTTTTGTGCCAGCTGTTCTTAATTACTAAGGTTCATCTAGCATAAAAAAAACTAAGTCCGTCACAGGATATGCAGCATTAAGTGACTGAGTCCATCTCAGGATCCCCAGCATCTTTTTTAAAGTTTTTATATTAAAATTACTCAGGACAAATTTGAAAAAAGGACAAGCTCTTATTTCACGACGTAACAGCGTTCAACCACTGATCAATAAAAAAGTAAAATAAGTTAACGAAAGAAATCTGTACTTAACCCTTTAACCCCTTATATCAAAGAACAAATTGTCCTATCTTGTTCCCTTGCTTTTCTTATAAAAGTTCTGGGGAGAAGTTATTGAAACATCAAGAAAATTCATCGTGGGTGGTCATATCCTTAATTCTCATGACCTCAGGGGTTGAATAAGCATTGATATTACAAGGAGAAATTTGATGCTGATCACTGTTAAAGAGTAAGACCTAGTTGGTTTGAATTCCTAGAGCGCTCGAAGACTTGCGGTTAACTGTGTGAATTACGTGTCAAATTTTGATTCGCTGTCTGCTATGATGAAAGTCGAATGGGGAAAGTATGGCGTCACAGTTAAGCTTTTGCTCTGGGGATGTTGAGCCATTTTTCAACCCTGTCGGTTTTAAACATGCTGCTGTTAGCCATTGACGTATTTGGGTGGATATGTATATTGGAGTAAGTTAGTTTCCCAATGGAACAACACCGTTATAGTTCAGGCTCGAAACTCTATCTTCAAGTCAAAACTCCGATGCGCATGCGCGAACGACCGACTGCCTTACTTACATAGGTATGCAAATTAGCACCGTTCTCGTCATGCATTGTTATGTCTGTTTTCTCTCAGAAATGTTGGAATATACAGATGACCGTCACCCTTGGGAAACTATGGAGGACAAACTCACCGACATTAGGTAAATAAATGCGACAACTGGAACACTCTCAGAACAGAGAGGAGATTTTCTTCATAATTCCAAACCGTTTCATTTCAATAACGTCGATTGGCTAAACAATGAAAGTTAATATTCTGGGCCCAGTTGTTCAAAGCCCGATTAAGCTAATCCTGGGTTAACGTGAAGTTTGATTCGAGTTTAATTACTACTGAATAAAGTTTTGCCAAAAGATTTTTGTCCCTCAGTTTTGATGTCGTCTTCTGTTTACCATTCTTTTAAGAATCTTATTTACGAGCGAGCTGTAAACCTCGGTTAACTTTTAATCGCGGATTAGCGTTAATCGGCTTTCGAACAACCGGACCCTGTATTTCTTAATGTTTGATTTTGTTATTCACTGTCTATGGAGGTCTTGGTTCCACTACCTCCTAAGAACGTCAGAGCAGACATTTTATAAATTTTGTTAAATTGTCATTTGGGAAAGTTGAAAAACTACGACCATCACTAAAGATCACGGCTCGGTAGTCAGTACCTTTCATTGGAATGGTCACTCGTGAGGATTCTGTACACAGGCTCAAAAGTTAAAACAAGGAAGTTTGCCTGTGGGAGTGAAAGAGTGAACCACAAACAAGGCTCCGTTCATATTCATTCGTGTAAGAAACGCCCCGTTTTCCTTTCACCAACAATGCGTTAAAAGCTTCGCGCTCAAACTACCGTTTTCTCCCGTCCACACTGGAACGCGCTAATATGCTGCCGCGCTACGAGGAACTTTACGATAGTCATCTACCCATGCGACAAATGGACGCGCCCTCGATGCTTGGAATTTGATTGACGTCAGCGTTTTCGAAAGTCGCCGTGTTTGGTGTCCACGCTATGCGATAAGGCTCCGTTTGGAAATGTCTCCACTATCATGGTTGGAGAAAGTTTTCGAGTGTATGCATTCTCAATGAAAACGATAAACCTCTTCGTTCATTTAAGTGTGTAGGCAAATGAGGCCATAATGCATCGAACTATTATTCCGGGATTTAAAAACCTATCATTTTGGTCAGTTTTGACGGGGAATGAGTTTTCGATAGTCCGAAATATATTGTTTTTTCTATCAGGGAAATCATGAGGAAGATAGTTAGAAGAGGAAAGGAGAAGGATCCTTGGGAGAACGTGGATGAAAAGTTGACTAATTTAATGTGAGTAAATATTGCATTGGTTTACTTAGTCTGTAAAAAAGTCTTAAATCAGATAAAAAAGATAGCCCACAACTTGGAAGATCCATTTATGTTTATTTGGTGTTTCTTTGTAGGAGCATTGTCGAGAAACTTCCTGTGTGCCCAGAAAAGGTGGACATGTGAGCCCGCGGAGCGTCATGCGGCGTCATTTACCAGAATACAGTAATCAGCTGGGCGTTTTATGTGCAGGCTCAAACTAAAACAGTAATGCTGAATACTTTTATAATCATCACAAAAGTTGGACAGAGAAATCCTTGCCGTTGTGAAGAATCTTTTCAAGAACGGTCTTCTGAAGCGTTTTAGATTAAAAACTGAAGTCTGCCACTTAGATTTTCTCTTATACTCTGTAAATTGTGGTAATTTCCAATGTTTTCCTTGTAAGATGCGATCTGTATAAGTCGTCATTTTTTAATATCTAGCAAACAACTGAATCCCGAGCAAACGTCATCCTCGTGTGCTTGTTGACCTGGTCTTTGTGTTAAAACGAGGCTGGATTTGACTTTGTTTTGATACAAACCTCTGTTTTTCACATGTAAACAACACGATATCTACATTTGAAAAGTTGAGGTTTGTATCAAAACAAAGTTAACTTCAGCCTCGCTTCCAATCAAAGACCAGGTCACTAATCACACAACTGGAAAATGGAAATTACCCAGGAGTACCTGATGGGGCCGCTCGACTAAAAACCCGCTCTGCAAGCTGGAATAGAGCTGGCTGGGAACTGAAGACATTAGACGGTTTACTGGCTGAAACGTTTCTAAATATCTAGTTTACTGAGAATTTTTAATAAAACACTACAGTCGGACCTCTATCAAGCGGCCACCTATTAAGCGGCCACCCTCCATTAAGCGGCCACTTTCCAAAGTCCCGAATTATTATTTTGTCAGTAAAGTGCTGTATTCGATACCTCTATTCAACGGCCAACCTCTATTAAGCGGCCAGTTTTCAAAGTCCCCAGGGTGGCCGCTTAATAGAGGTCCGACTGTAGTTCTAGCTGGGTAAAAAATGTCTCGTTTGTTTTTCCTGCCTGTCAGGACCCCTGTCAGGCCCGTAAAAAAAACCGTTCTAACACCATCTTAGCCAATGAAATTTGAAGGCAAGTAGCGGGCCAGGAAATAACGGCGGCTCCACTGTTTTCCACGTTGAGTTGTTCTTTCTATCTCTATATCACAAAGTGATTCACAACACACTGTTGATTGATCAAGGGTGGCTTAGGCTCCTGCACTTTAAGATCGTCACTAAGTTTACGGCTACTGAAAACTGGCTGAAGAATGTGGTCAATTTTGTTGCTTAAGTCAGAAAGATGTTTCTTTACCATGTCAGCTGACCTCTGGTCTTTGAATGGTAAGACTATCCGATGAATGTTTTCAGTTTGAGGCGTCGGTAGCGTGTCTCGCGACGTCACAGAAGTAACGAAGTGGGCGATGGTAGAGTTGATAAGAGAATCTGGGTACTTGTGTTGTGTATCACTTTGTATGTGATCTGTGTGATGCAGATTACGTCGGCTATACCAGCCGTCACCTTCACCAACGCATTGATGAACATCGGTTCTCGGACATCGGGAAACACCTAAAGAATAATCACCAAGTCGACACAATTGGCGACCTGACAAGTAACTTCACAATCTTAAAGAAATGTCAGGGAAAGCTTGATTGTTTAATATTCGAAATGCTTTGGATCAGAAAGAAGAGACCGAGTCTAAACACCCAGTCAGACTCCATTCGTGCGAAACTATTTGTCTAACGGACAAAACTCTCATTTTATGAGACCTTCTGAATAAACACCAGACAGTTACTTTTAGTTTTAATTTAATTTATTCTATTTCACACCTTCACTTTACGTATAAATTATCTTTTCTGTTGCATTCTTTACTTGAAAATGGTGCCAGGATGACACCGAAACGTCGTTCCGTTTTTTCGCTCATTTTTATAGTTAATTGTATTTCTAAATTTAATCTTATTATTATTATTATTATTATTATTATTATTATTATTATTATTATTATTATTATTATTATTATTATTATTATTATTATTATTATTATTATTATTATTATTATTATTATTATTATTATTACATACAGAACATGACCAGCGTTTTTTCTTCCACTCGAAAAGGTCGTAAAATACACATGGGCCTCTCCAGGCATATTCCCTCTTCCGGAAATTTGGAATATCCTCCCAATTTTTCGGTGACATTCACGGAAAAGATTTCGAATTTACCAAGTTTTAATATCCTGCTGTATTGAAATTATTTCATGTTTCCCTGACATTTTCCCGAAAATCTCTCCAGATTGCCTGTGGAACAGGCCCTTGATCTTGGACAACTAAGGGTTACAATCTCCCCTGCGCGTAAATGTATTTATCAATGTTATATTTTCAAGGGAACCTGTTAATGTGCAGAATTGGCTTAAAGGCTATGAATAGTACACAATACCCGTCGACCATTTGACGAGGACATGACAAGGGACATGAATGAAACACTTCTTTTCCTACAAAGTCTTCGGGCGACTTGCCAGCCTCAATATCAAAATGGCTGAAAAAGAGAGAAAAATACAGCCGACAGCGGTACCTCTGGACACTGTGCCGGAGCGTTTTACCATGACGATGCACCACGAGATTTCGGCCCGTGGTTCGCTTATGCCAGCTGGAGATGGTTCCACGCTGCTTTCCGATACCTTGTCCCCGACAAGACTGTGTGGGAGAGGAAAGTCAGCCCCTAGACCATATGTGACAGATCCCTTTCGAAGGCAACTTAATTCCACCTTACTGACTTAAACTGAGATTCAGCCGTGTATATATATGACAATGTAGTCATTCTGTCTTCCATGTGGTACGTTGTGAGGTTTGAGCATGCGCATGGGCTAAAACGATATAATAACAGAAGGATGACTTGTGGTCAAACGACCTGTATTCTTGGAGGTACCGCTAGTCTTGGACTCCTTTGACCTTATTTCATTCTTACAATTTGTTTGCCTTTTTTACGAAAACGTTGCTCTTTCTATGGATTGTTGACATTGTTAAGAGAATCAGGTGTTCACTCGAAGAGCTCTTATTACTGTGCCATGTAATGAAAATGTGCCACGTTTGTTACTCCAACAACTCAGATGCTACCTTTTGCCTCCGAAGCCTGGTGTCATCAATCCTCACCCTGGACTGGTTTCTGCTTCGACCGCTGGTAAGATCAATTGCTTCGTGATGAATGCTGGAAGCTGAAAAAGTTGTCACAAAGACAGCACAACAAACTGACAATCCGTGTGTAACCTCCATCGCTTCCGACCAAAATACGGTATCAGCAATTTGAAATATAGCATTCTGGCTTTACGATATTTAGGAGAGATCGGTCTGATCGAGGTGGTGGTGGATTTCTTATCGCAATCAAAACAGCCTCCTTCAAAGCTGTTAAAGAATTTAAATCTGAATTGGAAGCCGAGCTGCAACAGCTTGAGATCATTTTTGCCGAAATTACTACGCTTACTGGTCAAAGAATTTTATTCTGTTTTTGCTGTGGGCCACCCAATGAAGACTTAAGTTGGATGTCTTGGATGGATGTATTCAATAATTTTCTTTACGAAGTTTGTGACCAGTTCGACAATATGGTAAATTCGGGTGATCCTCTGGGACTCCATTGACAGCGCATCAGGTGTTAACGAAGTAACCTTTTATATTGAAACCCTTCACGACCAGACTGAGCTGAGCTCTTGACATGCACAACCCAACAAAAAACCCACTCGTGGCAACAGCATACTTGACCTTATAATCATGAGTGTGCCGAAGCGTGTCAATATAACTAACATACTGTCTCCAAAAGACACGGGGTTTATTACAGACCATAGCATCAGTTACTTTTTAGTTGAGCGCTTTTATAAAAGCCGCACCAAAAACCCTGAGATTTGTCTACGATTATGCAAAAGGCAACTTTGAGGGTCTGCGTACGGCTCTGTCAGCAATTAACAACTCTTCGATCACAGCCAATGACGATATAAATACTGACTGGCATCAGTGGAAAAAGTGAATCGTCAGGTAATGTAATTTAAACGTAAAGAAAACAATGAGACTTAAATTATGCTTATCATTGTTAGTTCGTGTGATATTGTTTCGAAATCAAGCTTAATATAGCAAACATCGTTTCTCCCCTCCGGTTTATCCAATCGGGTTGGGGGGAGGGAGGGTGGAGGTGGCACCGATTTGGTGCTGGTGGGTGGTGGCACTTGAGCTTAAACCTTGACACAAGCACAAGAGCACAAAAGGGGCTGATTTGAGTCGAGTAAGACATACATAGGGGGCAGCAACATACAGACCCATTTCGGACCAAAACGACTCAAAACCCAAACCCTACAATAGCTTTATCAGGTATTACATAATTACGTCTACACCTGTGTAATCTGTATAGGGTACCCCCCTTCCCTAAGGTGAAGAACACGCCACATTCCTGCACGTGATTTATAACAGTGTTGCACGTGTTGAAATTAATCATATTTTGACAATGCGATACAGAGAATGTTTTAGGCACTTATGGTTGTTTTTAGGCGGGGGTGGGGGGGAGGGGGTTGGGATTATTTTTTTAATTTTTTTTTCTTCTGTTCGAGTTTTTGTCGTGATTAAAAGCTTTACATGAATTTCCGTTTTCAATAAGTTGCAAGGTATTCTTTTCTCACACGGTAGAGTTTGAGGCGTGGGAATGTCTTCGTATAAAGCGTTTGCAGTATAGACAAAAAACAAGAGTTTTTGCTCAATACTCCCTCCCCCACCCCTCTCAAAAATAAAGGTCCGTTACTAATATACACCAGGGAATGAGGTAACGCAACGTTCAAAATTCAGAATAACAAACATTAACGGGTGTTTTTATCATGAAAATAACAAAAAAATTTCCTTTGGCCAATCAATGCCATATTTTGAACTTTTGCCAAGTCTGATGATTGCGAACGTACTTGATATATCATTCGTGCGTGCACTGACATGGAAGATAACAGCTTGTCAGGCTGACTAGCCAGTCGGACAATAGCCGTGTCAGCAGGTTATCGCCCAGGTTTTTCTCTGGGAGATAAGAATTAGGTTTTCAGTCGATTCCGACTCCTTGAAGAGTGCATTCCTTTTCTTTGCTGATCTTGAAATTGACGATGACTTTTGTGACTGTTTTGATTCTCTGGTGCTCGCTAAGCTACTCCCAAGGTAAAAGCAGCAGTTTTTTTCTTCTTAATTCTAGTTAATTTTAAATATTTTTTCTACTGGAGCTATCGACTTTAGATGGCTGTGTTGGCGCCTATCCTTGTAAAATGGTTTGTGTACATATTTTTGCGGTTTTGTTCTCGCCAAATCTCGATCATTCGACCCTTCATCCAGGGAACATTTTAAACTTTGAAAGAAACGTGAATTGAAGCGCTTTGCGTTACGATCGTCCGTACTTCAGCAAAAGCGCTTACTACCTACATTTTCACTTTCTTTGTGATCAGTAGTAGTTACGGCATCGCTCTCGTTGTGAAATCCGAAACTTCCCTAATCCATTTGAGTTCATTAGAATTCCCTTTCAGCTTACTAGTTCCCGTTTTACTGTGACTCAAACAAAAGTGATCTATTTATAAAAGCATTTCCGCAAAGTGAAACCTTGTAATCTATCGCTGCCATTCAGTTCTTCTCAGATACATTTACATCGGCACTAGTTCCCCTTTATCTTGATTCCCAAGGTTTTAGCTGAATACCGTGTTTGCTATCCTTTTAGTAGAACGGTATGGCTCATAGATTTAGACCCTATTAACTTCCAAGGTTTTTGTCTCGTTTTCAATCTATGAATTTTCTTTTGGTGGGTATGTAGGGGGTGTGACATGGGTGTGCCATTTGCAGCCAATCAGGATTTCTCTGACTAAATAAATTTAAGTTGCACAAGAGGTTTAGGTCGGTGGTTTTAACCTTGCATCATTATTCAAGGATCTTGTGAATCTGCTTTCGAAATAACGTGGAAAATTAAAAAAGTATATTTTTCGCAACATGAAAATTTGTTGCGCATCGAGGAGTAATACGGGCAACAAACAATAGCAACTTGCAAATTATACAACATTTGTTGCCAGACCAGCTGCAAGAAAATGTTGCCTGTATTGGCCTTTAATCACTTTCTGAACAATTTTAGGCGCACTATAAATCTCGATGACAACTTGTTTTCAAGAAAGGAGTGAAAGAAAGAGCTTTTAAGCTGAGAGAGAACATGAGCTATCCTGCTTAATTATTCGGCCGACTTTCCTGTTGGGACTGTGTCAAAGGTAGACTAAATACCAAACTGGTAATTGTTTTTGTTTTGTTTTTTGTTTTAGGTACAGTAATTTTTTGTTTTTGTTTTTTTTTTTTAATTTGAAGAACTTTCTAGGAGTATTTTGGTATTCTAATGGCAACGTTTAGTGATATTTTTCATTTTTTATACGAACAGCTTGACGCCCTTTGGAAGAATTATCGTTGAGATTATTCTCAAGAGGCGGGGGTGTGTGTCTGGGGAATGAGCACAATTATGAGAACGATAAATTATTATCAGTCAAGACTTGGGTTTCATTTTGCAAATAATGTGAGACAGATGTGTCCCAGCTGCCTTTCTCTTCCTTCTAAACTTTCGGCCGTTACGAAAGCGTGGATTCTCGCGCGTAAGTGTCGCACGCAAGTAGCTAGAGCGTGTGTGACACTCTCGACCTACTCCTGACCTTTTGTTCTACGATTGAGCAGATTTACTTCCTCAAAAATACAAACTGACTTTCGCTAGTCTATCGTTGCTCGTATTTCCTGTGATGCTGTTCGCTCACGTTTCAGACACGTTTTTGATACGTCTTATACACGATTTGGACTCATTTTAGACGCATTTTAGACACGCTTGACACGTCAAATTCAATCCTAGTGTTGATGAACATGACTGTGGCAGACTGGGGTCCAGTGTCTCGGACACAAAATGTTAATGATGGGCAAGAGGAAAAATTAAACGCTTAATCACTGATCTTGAGGGAAACAGTTTATTTCGTTTCGCATGAAAATTTGTGCATCCTGAGGGAATAGTCATTATTAAGTGATTTGTTATATAGCACAACAAAGACATCCTCTGTTCTCAACATTTCCCAATGTCACACTCTCAAAGGCTTTTGGCGTCAAACAGTGCTAATGCTAGATGCCATGTGACTATGAACTAGCCAATGAATGTGTGCACTTTGTCAGCAAAAAATTCAGCTATATAATTAACAATTCTTGATATCAGTATGGGTCTAGGGTAAGAGCCTGAGAGCCTTCTCACCCGCGCCCCCGTTTGGCAAGGAAACTACTGGTAATGCCTGGAGGGCCAAACGTATTACATTCTAAAACATTGACATTTTGCCTCCATTCCAACATAAAGTTCAGCATCCACCACTGGTGAATTGACCTGATAGAGGTATGATGCTTACCAATGTATTTCAATTTTTGTATTAATGCTGTGATGTCATTCTAAACTGAGCTGGAAACATGTGGTGCTGGAAAGCTTATGTGCAAACATAAAGCAAAAAAACAAACATAAAAAAAAATTCCTGATCCCTGTTGTTCAAAGGGCGGATAACTTTATCCAGAGGATGAGTCGCTATCCACAGGATAAAATGAATTAGTTGGAGTACATTTTATTTGCTGAAGAGTGATTTATCTGCTGGATTAAGTTATCTGCTCTTTGAACAACTAAGGCCTGAAGAATGTTACACGTACTTTTATGTATAATAACAAACGTTTAGCATTTTGTCCATCGTTAGTATCATAACTAACACTATCATCTGATTGCTGCATGTGTTATAGAACATGTTCATATTTGAAGAGTGTCAACAAAGTCTATAAAATGGTCGCCAAATTAACTAGGCAAAATTTAGTTCTTGTAAGAGACTATATGCATAATGATGTGGGAAATAAATTAACCAATCTTCAAGCATCTATAAATTTCTTTGGTAGTAACAACACCGTAGCTTGAAGACAGGCAAGCTTTTCTGGCATGGTACCAAACAGTTCCCACTTGTCATTTTGGACATCATAACGCTCAACACCGTCAAGTTTAGATGACTCGGCTTTTTCTCCACCAAACAAATACAAATGGTGATCCAAACTGACCATGGCACATGCAGCTCGAGGCACAATTGGACTAGACACCAGACTCCACTGGTTCACCTCTGGGTCAAACATTTCACAAGTTTCAAGTAATGTTCTGAATGCCACGTCACTATATCCTCCAACCACAAAAATTTTCCCAGAAGAGGCAGCTGCACCGGCAAACCGCCGTGCTACTGTCATACTTGGTTTCTCAGTCCACTGATTAGCTTTTGGGTCAAAGCACTCCACACCTCGCAGACAAGCCCCAAAAGAATAACCACCTAGGACGTAAATATGGTTTCCCATGGCAACTGCACAGTGGGAAGCTCGACCAGTTTTTATTGATTCAGTTCTCTTCCATTCTTCAAGCTTGGGATCATATTTGTCAACCGTCTTCCAATGATTCTCCCCACCTATCAAATAAAGTTCTTCTTCAAAGGAAGTAAGGGAACAGTGTAAAGGGGAAGGCAGTTCATTAGCACAAGAAATCCATTTGTTTTGTTTTGGATTAAAGCTGCACATTGGATCTGATGACTTGCCACCAACTACATACAAATGCCCACAACACACTGCAGCCCCATGACGTGTGCGAGGGAAAGGCATTGTGGGTAGTTGTTGCCAGTGATTTGTGGACATTATCAGGCAATTGGTGCTGCTTGTCCCTGGGCCAGTTGTAGCGTCATGTCCACCAGTAAGAATGACAACAGATTCATTGCTATTTTTAAAGCAAGCACGTGGTTTAAGAGACTTGCCCTGAAAATTATCTGGAAATAAGAAGAAATCCAGTCCTTCAAGCAAAATACTTGTGCAAGTTTTGCTTTTAGAAACCAGCTCTTCAGTTAGAATCTCGCGCAGACTGTACTTTGACATTGAGAAGAGTCTGAGACATTTTAGCAATTCAGGAAATAAGCATTCTCTCGATAGAATATCACGCTTTATCCATGAAACAACCGCTTCGTAAACATCTTCTTCCTTTGAAACCACTATCTCATCGTGGCTGATCAGTTCCTTGACTTCTTCGAAATACAGCGCTTTAAAATCATCCGATTTCACCACAGAGACAAAATTTTCAAATTTATAGGCAATCGCTGCTTCTTTCAGCTCTTTACAGTCATACTGAGAAGCAAACAATTCTAACGCAAGACAATTTGTGGTGTTGATGGAATACCTCAAATATTCAGACATTTTCGTCTTCAAACGTGGAATCAGAAGGTAGTCGGCCAACTTGACCAAATCTTGCGCAATACACTCATTGACGAAAGCTTCGCCGGTGTAAATGAAACGAAGAGCCTCACTCGCTGCAGCAGGAGATTTAAGTTCTTCTAATTCCACAACATTACTTTCGTTTTCTTTAAACCCGCTGGTGAACATAGAGCGGAAGTAGGAGCTTGCGGCTGACAGAACACATCGGTGGGCTGAGAAGTCCTCTCCTTCGATTCGAAGAGTTACGTCGCATAAAATTTTTTCATTCCTTAGCTCATTTAGCTTGGAAAGTAATTCTTCCTTAAACTCGTTGTCACATACTGGGCTTGCTGGCTTTTTCTCTGTATCCATCATGATTTTGCACATCGAACGCCGGGAAGCTCCTTATGGCGTGACTTTTTCCCAGTCTCCACGCGAAGATTTTTGGGGAGGCATACCGGAGAGAGCGAGCAAAGGGGATGATGGGGTCATCTAGCTCACTTGTTGCTATAGGAAAACCCCTGTAAAGTGCACTCTTATTTCGAACAGTAAAACGATGAAAGACAAATATCTTGCACAGGTACAAAATTGTTTGTTACCTTTTGATAATTCCAATTGTTTTCTTTAATATTCAAGTTCTGCTTTTGTTTGCAATGACGTGAGAGCTTCTCCAAAAGCTCCGACTTTAACATTCCTTTGGTCACTTTTTCTCTAACCTTGAGTCCACTGACTATTCTACCCGAACCAGTAAGCCTCATATAGCGTCATAGAGCATGAACACGGCAGGATGATCATGAAACGAACCTGCGTGTTATATACCTGCCAACTTTTTCCGAGTCCAACGCGTGAGATTTTTGTCTCGTCATGACCGGGATTTCCGAAAACGTCCGAGCCATTTCCGAAGATTTCCGACGATTTTCCGAAGACTTCCGAATGTTGCCGAAAATGTCCGACGATATTCCGACGACATTTGAACACTTACGATTCAAGCAGATTGTAGACATTTGAAAGCTTTTGCGATTGTCATAAGGAGCAAAGAAATAATACATAACAAATCTGAAATGAAATAAAGATTTTCTAGAACAACTCATCCGGATTTGTGAGTCAGGCGTGAGATATTGTCCTTGATGCGTGAGATCGATGTCTCTAGTCCCCAGGCATGAGACTCGCGCATAATGCGTGAGAGTTGGCAGGTACTGTGTTACTCCACTGTTTCCCTTTTTGAGAAAGAGCTTGCATGTGTTTTCTTCCTTTGTCAATTTAAGTTTTTCTCTCTGATCTACTTAAATCCACGCGGAATGTGTGAACTTATGTTTTAAATTTCAGTCAGTTTTACCTTGAGGAACCGCAAATTCCTTGGTTAATTTTTTCTCGCTTACAAATCCATGTTTGTTCGGTGATGCGAATACTTAAAATGAATTTCATGAAACAGTCTTTAACTCTTACTCTTTAACAGTCTTAAAATCCCTTCACGCACTTACCCTAGCAGCTAACTTTTAGTTTTCTTACACTTAAACCCATGCACATTGTGTGAGTAGTGACCTTACACCGCGTCTTGGACGCAAAATGTTAATGAATGGCAAGAGTTAGTAAGTAAGTAAGTAAGTGAACTTTATTTAGACAGGGTGGCCCAATCAGCTACGGGGCTGTTATCCTGAGGGGCCCTGTATACACCTAAAATAATTGTTATTATAGTATGAGAAAAAAATTACAATATATATGACTCAAACACTTTTGGGTTAAAATATCATAGGATAGAAAAAATAAATAAAGACATTTGCACACTAAGAAAAAAATCTATGCAAAATCGTGTTTCATCATTAGTCGCTTAAAAGCCTCCAAGGACGCTGCCCGTTTGTATGTTTCAGGTAGCGAATTAAAAAAAATCGCTCCGTAGTTACATTTCTTGATATCAATGTGGGTCTAGGGTAAGAGCCTTCTCACCCCTGCCCCCATTTGGCAAGGAACCTACTGGTAATGCCTGGACGACCAAACTTATTAAATTCTTAAACATTGTCGATTTAAATGTTCTTACAACATAGCCAGTCTGATGAATTTCTTCAAGAATTCTTAAACATTGACATTTTGCCTCCATTCCAACATGAAGTTCAGCATCCACCACTGGTGAATTGGCCTGATAGAGGTATGATGCTTACCAATGTATTTCAATTTTCGTATCAATGCTGTGATGTCATTCTAAACAGAACTGAAAACATGTGGTGCTGGACAGCTTATGTGCAAACATAAATTTTAATTAATAAACTGAATGCAGGAAAAACAAACATAAAATTAAATTCCTGACCCCTGTTGTTCAAAGAGTGGATAACTTTATCCAGCGGATGAATCGCTATTCAAAGGATAAAATGCATTAGTTTGAGTACATTTTATTCGCTGAATAATGATTTATCTGCTGGATTAGGTTAGCTGCTCTTTGAACAACTAAGGTCTGAAGAATATTACATGTACTTTTATGTATAATAACAAACGTTTAGCATTTTGTCCATCTTTAGTATCATAACTATCACTATCATCTGATTGCTGCAGGTGTTACAGAACATGTTTGTGTCAGCAAAGTTTATAAAAAGGTCGCAAAATTACACTAGGCAAAATTTAGTTCTTGTAAGAGACTATATGCATGATAATGTAGGAGTAATATAATCAATCTTCATGCATCTTTCAAAAACTCATTAATAAGTCATAAGCCCATTGGCGTATCAAATGGTTGATAAAACATCATGTGCAGTGGTTTTAAAACCCGATAAAACCTCTTCCTTATTAGTATCACCGGTGTTTAATGTTTTCCTTGTATGCTAATATCCAATTTCACAAAAGCATCATTGTTATTAACTCTCTTGACATGCACTTTTCCAGGAATGTTTTTGAACCCATTCAGAAAACTCGCAGCCAAGTTTTATCAGGTCTAAAACCGTGGCTTTAAATCCCGACAAAACACTGCTGCTCTTGTTTTAAACATCTACACTAATATATGTTTAGCATTTTGTACATCATTAGTATCACAACTATCACTATCATCTGATTGCGCAGGTGTTATAGAACATATTCATGTCAACAAAGTTTATATAAAGGTTGCCAAGCTAGCATGTATAATAATGTAAGAAAAAAAATTCACCAATCTTCAAGCATCTATAAATTTCTTTGGTAGTAACAACACTGTAGCTTGAACACAGGCAAGCTTTTCTGGCATGGTACCAAATATTTCCCACTTGTCATTTTGGACATCATAACGTTCA
Organism: Pavona decussata; assembly: GCF_977016875.1. NCBI lineage: Eukaryota > Metazoa > Cnidaria > Anthozoa > Scleractinia > Agariciidae > Pavona > Pavona decussata. The sequence goes on along the minus strand of NW_028145502.1, from coordinate 735,070 downwards.
ACACTGTCAAGTTTAGATGAGTCAGGTTTTTCTCCACCAAACAAATACAAATGGTGATCAAAACTGACCATGGCACATGCAGCTCGAGGCGCAATTGGGCTAGACACCAGACTCCACTGGTTCACCTCTGGGTCAAACATTTCACAAGTTTCTAGTAATGTTGTGCATGCCTTGTCATTATATCCTCCAACAACAAAAATTTTCCCAGAAGATGTAGCTGCACCAGCACACCGCCGTGCTACTGTCATACTTGGTTTCTCAGTCCACTGATTAGCTGATGGGTCAAAGCACTCCACACCTCGATGACAAACACCAGAACACCAACCACCTAGGACATAAATAAGGTTTCCCATAGCAACTGCACAGTGGGAAGCTCGACCAGTTTTCATTGGTTCAATTCTCTTCCATTCTTCAAGCTTGGGATCATATTTGTCAACCGACTTCCAATGATTGTTCCCACCTATCAAATAAAGTTCTTCATTAAAAGAAGTGAGGGAACAGTTTAAAGGCGAAGGCAGTTCATTAGCACAAGAAATCCATTTGTTTTGTTTTGGATTATAGCTGCACATTGGATCTGATGACTTGCCACCAACTACAAACAAATGTCCACAACACACTGCGGCCCCATGACGTGTGCGAGGCAATGGCATTGTGGGTAGTCGTTGCCAGTGATTTGTGGATATTACAAGACAATTGGTACTGCTTGTCCCTGGGCTAAATGAGCTGTCATGTCCACCAGTAAGAATGACGACGGATTCATTGCTATTTTTAAAGCAAGCACGTGGTTTAAGAGACTTGCCCTGAAAATTATCTGGAAATAAGAAGAAATCCAGTCCTTCAAGCAAAATACTTGTGCAAGTTTTGCTTTTAAAAACCAGTTCTTCAGTTAGAATCTTTCGCAGACCGTACTTTGACATTGAGAAGAGTCTGAGACATTTTAGCAATTCAGGAAATAAGCATTCTCTCGATAGAATGTCATGCTTTACCCATGAAACAACCGCTTCATAAACATCTTCTTCCTTTGAAACCACTATCTCATCATGGCTGATGAGTTCCTTGACTTCTTCGAAATCCAGCGCTTTAAAATCATCCGATTTCACCACAGAGACAAAATTCTTAAATTTATAGGCAATCGCTGCTTCTTTCAGCTCTTTACAGTCATACTGAGAAGCAAACGATTCTAACGCAAGACAATTTGTGGTGTTGATGGAATACCTCAAATATTCAGACATTTTCGTCTTCAAACGTGGAATGAGAAGGTAGTCGGCCAACTTGACCAAATCTTGAGCAATACACTCATTAACGAAAGCTTCGCCGGTGTAAATGAAACGAAGAGCCTCACTCGCTGCAGCAGGAGATTTAAGTTCTTCTAATTCCACAACACTACTTTCGTTTTCTTTAAACCCGCTGGTGAACATAGAGCGGAAATAGGGGCTTGCGGCTGACAGAACACATCGGTGGGCTGAGAAGTCCTCTCCTTCGATTCGAAGAGTTACGTCGCATAAAATTTTTTCATTCCTTAGTTCATTTAGCTTGGAAAGTAATTCTTCCTTAAACTCGTTGTCACATACTGGGCTTGCTTGCTTTTTCTCTGTATCCATCATGATTTTGCACATCGAACGCCGGGAAGCTCCTTATGGCGTGACTTTTTCCCAGTCTCCACGCGAAGATTTTTGGGAAGGCATACCGGAGAGAGCGAGCAAAGGGGATGATGGGGGTCATCTAGCTCACTTGTTGCTATAGGAAAACCCCTGTAAAGTGCACTCTTATTTCGAACAGTAAAACGATGAAAGACAAATATCTTGCACAGGTACAAAATTGTTTGTTACCTTTTGATAATTCCAATTGTTTTCTATATATTCAAGTTCTGCTTTTGTTTGCAATGACGTGAGAGCTTCTCCAAAAGCTCCGACTTTAACATTCCTTTGGTCACTTTTTCTCTAACCTTGAGTCCACTGACTATTCTACCCGAACCAGTAAGCCTCATATAGCGTCATAGAGCATGAACACGGCAGGATGATCATGAAACGAACCTGCGTGTTATATACCTGCCAACTTTTTCCGAGTCCAACGCGTGAGATTTTTGTCTCGTCATGACCGGGATTTCCGAAAACGTCCGAGCCATTTCCGAAGATTTCCGACGATTTTCCGAAGACTTCCGAATGTTGCCGAAAATGTCCGACGATATTCCGACGACATTTGAACACTTACGATTCAAGCAGATTGTAGACATTTGAAAGCTTTTGCGATTGTCATAAGGAGAAAAGAAATAATACATAAATCTGAAATGAAATAAAGATTTTTTAGAACAACTCGTCCGGATTTGTGAGTCAGGCATGAGATATTGTCCTTGATGCGTGAGATCGATGTCTCTAGTACCCAGGCGTGAGACTCGCGCATAATGCGTGAGAGTTGGCAGTTATAGTGTTACTCCACTGTTTCCCTTTTTGAGAAAGAGCTTGCATGTGTTTTCTTCCTTTGTCAATTTAAGTTTTTCTCTCTGATCTACTTAAATCCACGCGGAAGGTGTAAACTTATGTTGTAAATTTCAGTCAGTTTAACCTTGAGGAACCGCAAATTCCTTGGTTAATTTTTTCTCGCTTATAAATCCATGTTTGTTCGGTGACGCGAATACTTAAAATGAATTTCATGAAACAGTCTTTAACTCATACTCTTTCACAGTCTTAAAATCCCTTCACGCACTTACCCTCGAAGCTAACTTTTAGTTTTCTTACACTTAAACCCATGCACATCGTGTGAGTAGTGACCTTACACCGCGTCTTGGACGCGAAATGTTAATGAATGGCAAGAGTAACATTTCTTGATATCAATGTAGGTCTAGGGTAAGAGCCTTCTCACCCCTGCCCCCGTTTGGCAAGGAACCTACTGGTAGTGCCTGGACGACCAAACTTATTAAATTCTAAAACATTGACATTTTGCCTTCATTCCAACATGAAGTTCAGCATCCACCACTGGTGAATTGGCCTGATAGAGGTATGATGCTTACCAATGTATTTCAATTTTCGTATCAATGCTGTGATGTCATTCTAAACAGAACTGAAAACATGTGGTGCTGGACAGCTTATGTGCAAACATAAATTTTAATTAATAAACTGAATGCAGGAAAAACAAACATAAAATTAAATTCCTGACCCCTGTTGTTCAAAGAGTGGATAACTTTATCCAGCGGATGAATCGCTATCCAAAGGATAAAATGCATTAGTTGGAGTACATTTTATTCGCTGAATAATGATTTATCTGCTGGATTAGGTTAGCTGCTCTTTGAACAACTAAGGTTTGAAGAATATTACACGTACTTTTATGTATAATAACAAACGTTTAGCATTTTGTCCATCTTTAGTATCATAACTATCACTATCATCTGATTGCTGCAGGTGTTACAGAACATGTTTGTGTCAGCAAAGTTTATAATCAAAGGCTCCTGTGAGCCAACTCGTGAATGCAGATGACACATAGTAATTGCAATTTAGACGGCTACGGAAACTTCCTCAAAAGCTAAAAGAAATTATATCTTTGCCCGATTATGTAACGAAAAATGACCATTCTTGTACTATTAAAATGATTGTCAAATTATTCTGTACAGATTGAATAAGCCGATTATTCTGATGCGCCGATTAAAAAATATCACGTGTTTTTTTTATTCAAAGTTTATAGGAGCACGCCATGTGCAGCTACGTCATGCAAATTTGTGTGATAGTCCGCGGCTACTGGATTTCGCGATCGGGCTAGTGGATTCTAACCATCACTTGCCCGATGGGCAAGTGAAGTTTTTTTGGGAATTAAAATTACAAAATTACTGTAGGGCAAGCCGATCTCACAAAGGGAAATATGTTCAACAAAGTATCGCATTACGATTCATGCCCGACATAAATGCGTGAAATTTTTCCTTTGGAGTTCTGTCCACGCAATCCTCAAGTAAAAATAATGAACTATGACAAGCTCTTGCTAAATAAGAATTATTTATCGACCACGTCCTTTTGCTTTCCCATAAATTACGAGTTGTAAATTTCGAAAATGAAAAGCTGAAAAGATCTTGAAGTGTTCATTTCACCAGAAATTTGCATAATTTTGTTTACGATGTCAATGATGCGTGACATGGCACGTTCCGCTTTCGCGTGAAAACTGACAAATTAAATTATTTTTTAATTAAATTATTTCTAAATTAAATTATTTTTAATTCTTATAAGAAACCGCACTCTGTAGAAAAAAACACGAAAAAAACCTATAACTTTGCTCAGATTCAACGAAAAATCTCCATTCTTACACTAAAATGATTGTCAAATTATTCTCTACAGAATGAATGAGAGAATTCTGACGCGTTTTTTTCACTAATTGAGTTTACGACCCCGAACTTTCTGAAAAACTGAAGAAACTTGTAACTTTGCTCAGATTGAACGAAAAATCTCCATTCTTGCACTAAATGATCGTCAAATTATTCTCTACATATTGAATAAGAATTTCCTGATGCGCCGTGAACAACAAATGTTCGCGTGTTTTTTCCACTAATTGAATTTAAAACTCATTTACTGCGCACGCCCGAAAGTTAACGACAAAACCGACCGACCGACCGACCGACCGACCAACTAACCAACCAAGTGCACAGTCAACTATCGCTATAACTCGTTCATTGCGCTACGCGCATTCACGAGTTAAAAAGGTCGCAAAATTACACTGGGCAAAATTTAGTTCTTGTAAGAGACTATATGCATGACAATGTAGGAGTAACATAATCAATCTTCATGCATCTTTCAAAAACTCATTAATAAGTCATAAGCCCATGGCGAATCAAATGGTTGATAAAACATCATGTGCAGTGGTTTTAAAACCCGATAAAACCTCTTCCTTATTAGTATGCGGTGTTTAATGTTTTCCTTGTATGCTAATATCCAATTTCACAAAAGCATCATTGTTATGAACTCTCTTGACATACACTTTTCCAGGAATGTTTTTGAACCCATTCAAAAAACTCGCAGCACGTGTTTTATCAGGTCTAACGCCGTGGTTTTTAATCCCGACAAAACACTGCTGCTCTTGTTTTAAACATCTACACTAATATATGATTAGCATTTTGTACATCATTAGTATCACAACTATCACTATCATCTGATTGCGCAGGTGTTATAGAACATATTCATGTCAACAAAGTTTATAAAAAGGTTGCCAAGCTAAACAAGGCAAGATTTAGTTCTTTTAAGAGACCATATGCATAATAACGTAAGAAAATTAAAAATTAACCAATCTTCAAGCATCTATAAATTTCTTTGGTAGTAACAACACCGTAGCTTGAACACAGGCAAGTTTTTCTGGCATGGTACCAAATAGTTCCCACTTGTCATTTTGGACATCATAACGTTCAACACTGTCAAGTTTAGATGAGTCAGGTTTTTCTCCACCAAACAAATACAAATGGTGATCCAAACTGACCATGGCACATGCAGCTCGAGGCACAATTGGACTAGACACCAGACTCCACTGGTTCACCTCTGGGTCAAACATTTCACAAGTTTCTAGTAATGTTGTGCATGCCTTGTCATTATATCCTCCAACTACAAAAATTTTCCCACAAGATGTAGCTGCACCAGCAAACCGCCGTGCTAATGTCATACTTGGTTTCCCAGTCCACTGATTAGCTAATGGGTCAAAGCACTCCACACTTCGATGACAAACACTAGAACACCAACCACCTAGGACATAAATAAGGTTTCCCATAGCAACTGCACAATGGGAAGCTCGACCAGTTTTCATTGATTCAATTCTCTCCCATTCCTCAAGCTTGGGATCATATTTGTCAACCGACTTCCAATGATTGTTCCCACCTATCAAATAAAGTTCTTCTTTAAAAGAAGTGAGGGTACAGTGTAAAGGGGAAGGCAGTTCGTTAGCACAAGAAATCCATTTGTTTTGTTTTGGATTAAAGCTGCACATTGGATCTGATGACTTGCCACCAACTACATACAAATGCCCACAACACACTGCAGCCCCATGACGTGTGCGAGGAAATGGCATTGCAGGTAGTAGTCGCCAGTGATTTGTGGACATTATCAGACAACTGGTGTTGCTTGTCCCTGGACCGGCTGTGTTGTCATGTCCGCCAGTAAGAACAACAACGGTTTCATTGCTATTTTTAAGGCAAGCACGAGGTTTAAGAAACTTGCCCTGAAAATTATCTGGAAACAAGAAGAAATCCAGTCCTTCTTGCAAAATACTTGTGCAAGTTTTGCTTTTAAAAACCAGCTCTTCAGTTAAAATCTCGCGCAGACTGTACTTTGATATTGAGAAGAGTCTCAGGCATTTAAGCAATTCAGGAAATAAGCATTCTCTTGATAGAATGTCATGCTTTACCCATGAAACAACCGCTTTATAAACATCTTCTTCCTTTGAAACCACTATCTCATCATGGCTGATGAGTTCCTTGACTTCTTCGAAATCCAGCACTTTAAAATCGTCCGATTTCACCACAGAGACAAAATTTTCAAACTTACAGGCAATCGCTGCTTCTTTCAGCGCTGTACAGTCATACTGAGAAGCAAACGATTCTAGCGCAAGACAATTTGTGGTGTCGATTGAATTCCTCAAATATTCAGACATTTCCGTCTTCAAACGTGGAATGAGAAGGTAGTCGGCCAACTTGACCAAATCTTGCGCAATACACTCATTAACGAAAGCTTCGCCGGTGTAAATGAAACGAAGAGCCTCGCTCGCTGCGGCAGGAGATTTAAGTTCTTCTAATTCCACAACATTACTTTCGTTTTCTTTAAACCCGCTGGTGAACATAGAGCGGAAATAGGGGCTTGCGGCAGACAGGACACATCGGTGGGCAGAGAAGTCCTCTCCTTCAATTCGAAGAGTTACGTCGCATAAAATTTTTTCATTCCTTAGTTCATTTAGCTTGGAAAGTAATTCTTCCTTAAACTCGTTGTCACATACTGGGCTTGCTTGCCTTACTAGCTTTTCCTCTGTACCCATCATGATTTTGCACATCGAACGACACGATAGCTCCTGCTAGCGTGACTTGTTCCCAGTCGCCACGCGAAGATTTTTGGGGAGGCATACCGGAGAGAGCGAGCAAAGGGGATGATGGGGGTCATCTAGCTCACTTGTTGCAATAGGAAAACTCCTGTAAAGTGCACTCTTATTTTGAACAATAAAACGATGAAAGACAAATATCTTGCACAGGTACAAAAAAGTTTGTTACCTTTTGATAATTACAATTGTTTTCTTTAATATTCAAGTTCTGCTTTTGTTTGCAATGACGTGGAGCTTCTCCAAAAGCTCTGTCTTTAACAGCCTTTTAGTCACTTTTTTTTCTCTTACCTTGAGTCCACTGACTATTCTACCCAAACCAGTAAGCCTCGTATAGCGTCATAGAGCATGAACACGGCAAGATGATCATCAAACGAACGTGCGTGTTACTGCCTCCCCTGTTTTCCTTTTTGAGAAAGAGAGCGCCCATTTGTGCTTGTGCGTGTATTCTTCCTTTGCCAATTTAAGTTTTTCTCTCTACTTAAATCCACGTGGAATGTGTGAACTTATGTTTTAAAATTCAGTCAGTTTAACCTTGAGGACCCACAAAATCCACGCTTAATTTTTTCTCGCTTACAAATTCCATGTTTATTCGGTAACGGCTACGCGAATACTTAAATGAATTTCATGAAACAGTCTTTAACTCTAACTCTTACTCTTACGCACTTACTTGTTTGAGTAGAATAGTCAGTGGACTCAAGGTTAGAGAAAAAAAGTGACCAAAAGGCTGGTTTCTCGCACTTAAACCCGCGCGCATTGCGGTGTGAGTAGTGACCTTAAACCGCGTCTTGGACGCGAAATGTTAATGAATGGCAAGAGTAACATTTCTTGATATCGTTGTGGATCTTGAACAATGTATTTTATTTTGAGTTGAAGGTTAAACATGGCACGGAGGAGAATTATTTTGTGCTTGAGAGTAAAAAAAAATGGAATACTGATTTCCTTTCCTTTCTGTCCACAGCCGCCAGCGTATGTTATGAAAAATATGGCTGCTTCTCGGACGAGCCTCCTTTCGACAACTCTTTAATGGCCCTCCCTTCCCATCCTGAGTCCATTGGCACGAAATTTTCTCTGTACACGAGGGCAAACGCTCTAAAGAAAGAAGAATTCCTTAGCGCTGATAACTCCTCCAGAAGTAACTCTTCATTCAACCCCTTACGAAAAGTCAAGTTTATCATCCACGGTTTTACTCAAAACGGTCAGACTAGCTGGGTAAACAAAATGGCGCTTGAATTGCTCAAAAAGGAGGCAATGAACGTGATTGTCGTAGACTGGGGACTAGGGTCCAGTGTCTTAAACCTGTACGACGTCGCGGCCGGAAATACGCGCCTTGTTGGAGTGCAAGTGGCACATTTGATTGACGTGTTGAATCGGAAGTTTCAAGTGCCGTTAAAGAAGTTTCACATCATTGGACACAGCCTCGGAGCACAAGTGGCTGGTTTTGCGGGCGAAAAGTTGCGAAAAGGCGGGAAAGTCATTGGACGAATAACAGGTATCACTAACGTCGTATAGAGCAATTTTCAAGTGAGTGTCGTAAAAACAAAACCAAAGTAATTACTCTGACCAATCACACACGCAAACAGTGAGATGGACCAATCAGAATTGAAATACACAAAACCGGCGTAAAGCTGGGGAAACGAATGCGAGAACTGAGGCAGGACCGTCATGGGCTCTGGGTGTATGTTACCAAGTTTAATTCATGAGCCGAGTTTCTCCCTTGTCGTTGCTATATACTGTTTATTATTAATTACATTTGCTGTTTTGAATTACAGGATTAGATCCCGCCGCACCTGGGTTTGATCTTGACAACCCGGCCGTAAGACTGGACCCTACTGACGCCATGTTTGTCGACGTCATCCATACTGACATCAGAAAAGGCGCCCTTGACAGTTCTTTGGGGCTTCAACGGCCGTGTGGTCACGTGGACTTCTACCCTAACGGGGGGAAACAACAGCCGGGATGTGGAGCTTCGCACATTGTAGAAGGTACTGGCAAACTAAGAGATCATGATGATTTCTTATACCAAGAGGTTATGATATAATTATACTTTCCTGCTTAGATCTTCTATTCAAATTAACCTCTAAAATCGTACCCAGTTTCAGATCATAATGGCAAAATGTATTCTACCGTCTTTCAGATCCGAAATGGCTGTGTAGTGTAAACCTGTTTGAGTTGACTGATGTTTTGACAACCTGATCGGAGGTGATCATCAGAGCCAAGTGACTCGACTCCGATGATGACCTCCACTCAGTTTGTCAAAACGTCAGTCAAACAGACACCGGAAAACCACCATACCGAAAAACTGAGATGGTGATTGGTACATTTACCCATAATTCTAAGCGTAAGAAAACCCTAAGAACGCTGATAGAAACGCATTTGGAAGTTCACAAAACTTCAAACCTAGCATTTCTCAAAAAAATATGACTTTCTATGTCTTATTGGCTGTGTTAGATTCTCAAGGTATTGTGGTAAAATGTACATACAGCAGCCATCATTTCTCTTACGGTAGATTATAGTCCTTCGCTCAAATCTCGTCCCAAAGTCTTCAGGTTCTTTGGCCAGTGATTCGTAGCCAGGAGAGACTCTGTGGGAATCGAAAACATCCATTTGATTAGATGTCCCGTACGGTTCGGCTTTGTCTTCCACTCGCAATTTTTACCGCAGAAATCCTGCGATATTTTTTTCTATACGACCAACCGCTGGCCAAAGAGCCGAGGACTCTAGGTTCGAGATTGCCCTTCTCTACACTCACCAAGATGATCACAATTTACCTTCGTATGGCATGATTCCTGGGTTCAAAACACAGTAAATTGCCTATATGGGGTACTATCCTTCTCTCTATGCCTGTTTAAGGGGATACGGTCGAGGTGTTCGAACATTGTCAGTTCATCACCACCCCTCCCCTGTTAATTTGTTTCAGATGCAGTGGATACCTTCTTGGATGATGCTCGAGTCTCTTTACCATGGATAGTCGCCTGCAATCACATGAAGTCAGTGGCTTATTTCACGGCCTCCATCAATAACCCATGCGCAATGACAGCCTTCCCATGCAACAGCTGGAGAGATTTTCAAAAGGGAAAGTGTTTCTCGTGCGAAGGCGCATGTTCTCAAATGGGATATAACGCTGACCAATACCGTGTCAACAAACGTGTATTAGCATTCTTGAAAACTGAGGAGCACAAGCCATTCTGTGGTAATTATTTCAGTACATTTTATATTTAGTTTGCTTCACGACTTAAGTGCCAAATTTGCAGATCAGGACCGGGTTGTTCAAAAGCCGATTAACGCTAATCCACGATTGAAAGTTAACCGAAGAGTCGTTGTTGATTAGCAATTAAACTCGAGTCAAAGTTTGCGTTAATCCAGGTTGAGCTTAATCGGGCTTTGAACAACTGGGCCCAGTGCTGGAACAAACTTAAAACCAATCACAAAATCAGACTAACAAATGTAAACAACTTTAATTCGAATCCCAACTTGTTACTAGTTTTCTCGGCGTAAAATTGGCTTTCATTTTTCTTATTGTTTTTTGCATCGTTTTTATACGGCTTTCGTTAACTTTTCCACCGATACAAAGTTACCAGAAACTCCCAAAAACCCAGCTAATTTCTAAGCTTCTTTGCCGCAGAACTAAGCATTGCTTTATTTTGTGCTCTTTCTTCTTCTAGTTGGCGATAACTATTACGGCATCACCTTACTCTCAGGAGACCGAGCTGAGCGATTTCTTTTCAACATGTTCAACAACAAAATTAAAATCAAGTTAACTGGAAGCAATGGAGAAGTGGAAACAAACGAAGCAAGGTATTTTTTAAATTCATATACTATGATATTGTGTATAATTATGTCATTTTTTGAAGAATTGAATAAAAAATGTCTCCTAGTCGTGAGAACATTTAAGTCGAAAAAATATATAAGTTCCTCCTTATACCTGGGTGACATCTTTACCCGTAGGATGTTAGCTGATAGCTACTAGCAGTGAGCCAATCAGAGCGTACAACTGCTTGAAAATAGTAAGGAGCATTTTTATTCCTTCGCCCATAAATAAGAGAGAGCCCTCCCGCGCGCGCCCAATATTTTTCACTCACCTGCTACGCAGACTAGCTCCTTTGAGACTAAACCATCTTTAATACTTTTCTGAGTCGCGTGCTCATGGTTTATTGGTCGTTGCTAAGAAACAGGAAATTTTTAGGAACTGAAAAACAGCACGACAATTGGGGAGGTGTAACGAAATGTTTCTCAGCATAGAATTCTTCCTATGAATACTTAAACGGCTTTTTCTTTCAAAATGTGACAGTGATTTTTGTTCTTTTAACATTGCATTTTTTTTTACTTCAGAGACGTTAAATTTAGCAAAGAGAGTTTGGTCCTCTCTTCGGCTCATGACATTGGAAAACTGCAGTCTATCGATGTACAATTCAAAGGTTCAGGATTTTACCTAAAGGAAGTCAGTGTGTACTCAAAAGCAGAAAACAAGAGGTACGAAATTTTCATCTTGACTCAATCTCGAGCTCATTTATGGACGCGCCCAAGCAATTGGCAAAAGAAAATTCACCATCATTAATACGCCATTCAACATGTTCAAGAATACCAACAACACTTTCTCCCACAGCCCCATCTCCTTCGCTCCATTTATTAATTGTGTTCGACGTAGAAGGAACGCACTCCTAATACAGATTGGAGTCGAGATTGTATGGGACAATAACGAATGAATAGATCTTGGGACGCGTATCTGGCATCCCTCAGCAGATTTTGCAGGGGCGGATGACATAAAACAACAGGGAGGAACTCAATCCTCATATGAAGCTGACCCCCCTAACTGGTCCTCTATCATCAACAACTTGGCAAAGGGATCGAGATCATCGAACGCACTCCCTAATCTTTGATTATTACTAGTTATATATCATGCTGCATTTTCATAGGCGATGGCCATGGTTTCGAGATGTTAAAAACTGAATGACTCGAGTTACGGTTGAGTGAAATGTTTAACCAGCTTTCTTGTGTTCAAGGTACAAAGCATGTTTTGAAGAACATCTTGGAAGTTACCTTTCATACCTCACGTTTTCATCCTACACCAGGAAACTTAGAGAAGGAACTTACCGTTGCTGAGAGTCAAGGTACGGCCTTTCCTTACTGTTGTTCATAAATCAGTTCTTCATAACCAAATCAGAGCTCTGTAACACCATGCAAACAGCAAAAAGGGCGAAAACATGTAGCGAATGGAAAACGCGGGAAAGTTATGCACGATTCAAAAGCACAGAAAGGCATAAAACGATTAGAAAGCGCGGGCAAGCATGGAACGAGTCAAACGCGAGGAACATGGCACGAGTGCGTGCGTGCGTGCGTGGAAAGAGGAGGAAGAGGAGTGAAAAGCGGTAAAGAAGGGAATGATTGATAGAGGGCCAAAGAAAGCGTGAAACAAGGGCGCCCTAATGAGACGAATGGAACACAAGTTCGAAAAAGCGTGAAACAAGGGCACCCTGTTAAAACGAATGGAACATGCGTGCAAAAAAGTGTGGAACAAGTTGAGGG
>NW_028145502.1:715000-717500 GCF_977016875.1 Pavona decussata | reverse complement strand
AAATCCTAAATTGTGACCATTCAAATGAAAGCTTCTGAGCAGTGCTTTCCTGTGGTGCTGTTTATTATGCTGTACAAGGTGGTCCTAACTTTTGAGTCTGTGGATGAAATTCTAAAGTGTGACCATTCAAATGAAAGCTACTAAGCAGTGCTTTCCTGTGGTGCTGTTCATTGTGCTGTACAAGGTGGTTATAACTTTGAGTCTGTGGATGAAATCCTAAAGTGTCACCATTCAAATGAAAGCTACTGAGCAGAGCTTTACTGCGGTGTTGTTTATTATGCTGTACAAGTTGGTTCTAATTTTTGAGTCTGTGGATGAAATCCTAAAGTGTGGCGATTCAAATAAAAGCTACTGAACAGTACTTTCCTGTGGTGTTGTTTGTTATGCTGTTTCTTACGCTAACTTTTGAGTCTGGGGATGAAATCCTAAAGTGTGACCATTCAAATGAAAGCTACAGAGTAATACTTTCCTGTGGTGCTGTTTATTATACTGTGAAAGCTGGTTCTAACTTTTGAGTCTGTGATTGAAATCATAAAGTGTGGCGATTCAAATGATAGCTGACAAACAGTACTTTCCTGTTGTGCTGTTTATTATGCTGTACACTTTTTCATGAACAAAATCGAACGACGCCCCCGATAATTGAAGTTCCATGTCCGATAATTGAAGTTCCATGTCCGATTCTGTCCAAATACCAAACTGAATAGAACGTAATCGAATATGTACAGTTGAGTTCGCGGATTAAGTCTGATAGTCTACAACTGAAATTTTGTTAGATTTCTTGCTCGATTTGATATGCCGGGATGGTGGTAGATCTGACAGTACAAATACAGCAAAATCTATTGCACAAAACTTTCCGGCAGCGCTGAAAAACGCCTTCAAAATCGTTTGTTTTTTTGTTAACGTTGTTCCTTTCTTTTCTCCTTGGTTTCTTTTATTTTTATTTCTTTATTTTTGAATTCGTCCTTTTTCTCTTCTCTCCCAGTCTTCTTTCTTTTTGTTCAATATATTTGCTGGCCGGCGAATCTTGAGCGGACAATAAATCACCATGACAATCTGGTAATTCCTCGAAAATATGCACGTGCATATGCACGTGCATATGTGACGTTGTCTTGGGCGAAATACAAAGTATAATTAGCAATAAACAGCCAGATTCTTCTCAACAAGCCTTCGTAGCTCAGGGGTTAGAGCACTGGTCTTGTAAACCAGGGGTCGAGAGTTCAAATCTCTCCGGGGGCTTGGCTACTTTTTTCTTTTTTCTTTGTCTCCTCATTATTTTTTGTTGTTGTTGTTGTTGTTGTTGTTGTTATCATTATTATTATGTTTGGGTGACGACTTCTGAAAATTGAAATGCAATTTTAGAACAAAATTAAAACCCTTAAAATGGTCTTCAAAATCCACAAGAAAGCTTTCATAACGAGGTTCAAAGCAACTCGGAAATGACCCATTATCTCAGAGTAGAATTCTTATCGAATGGCTCGTTAAGTGTTAAAAGGAAAGTGTAGCGGAATACACTGTGCTTGCATAAAATACCTGGAGACGCAGGAAAATTTGAAGAGCCTGAGAAAGTTGAACAAGTATCCAAGTCCAGCCACACTCCACTGAGAATTGACTTCGGCAAACCGGAGAGGAATCACAAGGAATGTTAAAATCAGACCAAGCCAATCAAAATAGTTGTACGGGTCCTTGAAATACGTATTCCATTCCCTGAAGAAGAACAGCGAAATAAAAACCGTTAACCGTTTAAGCCCTAACAGCATCAAATTTCTCCTTGTAATATCAATGCTTATTGAACCCCTGAAATCATGAGAATTATATATAAGGATATGATCACCCAAGGTGAATTTTCTTGATATTTTAATAACTTCTCCCAAGTACTTCTATAAAAGTATGGGGACAAGATAGGAGAATCTATTCTTTAATATTACGGGGTTAAACGGTTAACGTAACAGTCATTCGAAAGACGTGACACCAATTGCAGAGGTTTTCCCCTAAAAAATGGAAAAATTACACTTTGTTCCACAGGTTCCTTACTTACACAGAGGATATCATAGTAACACTTTCCTTCTATTCAACAGTAGCGTTCTCTAACTTCTGCAAAATATTGACGCTTTGAAATCATTGCAACGTTTAAAGGTTTCAAACAAACCAAAATAGGAATAAATTAATGCTTTATCCTCGTGAAGGACAAAGGTTTCACGACAAACTTAACGTCCCTTACTTTACGAAACGTGTAACACTATTGATTTAAATTTGTGGACGCTAAAATCTCCTTACTTTAGGACAGACGAGGATAAGAGAATAAAATTTGACCCAAAATGATTCTATACCAAGTTGGTCTCCATGAATTGATTTCCGGCCTTCGCTTGGGAAAGCTCAAAATAGCATTTCATTTTTTTCCACTAATTTTCTAGACTTTCATATCCCTCTTATACGCGCTTTTCGCGTTACAATGCGCGGCTTATGCAAACCTGTCTGTGGACAAACAAGCGGCCTAAAATTC